>NC_134268.1:13236859-13556859 GCF_031893055.1 Leptodactylus fuscus
TGCCAGTTTCTGACTGGTAATTCAAAGAATATATTGGGGTTACGTGCACCCACAATTTTTACTACTGGTATACAGTGCCATTGTCTGACTGGGAATTCAAAGAGTATATTGGGAATACAAATACCCTCATTTCTTGCTACTGCCATATAGTGCCAGTGTCTGACTGGGAATTCAAAGAATATATTGGGGTTACGTGCACCCACAATTTTTACTACTGGTATACAGTGCCATTGTCTGACTGGGAATTCAAAGAGTATATTGGGAATACAAATACCCTCATTTCTTGCTACTGCCATATAGTGCCAGTTTCTGACTGGGAATTCAAAGAATATATTGGGGTTACGTGCACCCACAATTTTTACTACTGGTATACAGTGCCATTGTCTGACTGGGAATTCAAAGAGTATATTGGGAATACAAATACCCTCATTTCTTGCTACTGCCATATAGTGCCAGTTTCTGACTGGGAATTCAAAGAATATATTGGGGTTACGTGCACCCACAATTTTTACTACTGGTATACAGTGCCATTGTCTGACTGGGAATTCAAAGAGTATATTGGGGATATAAATACCCTCATTTCTTGCTACTGCCATATAGTGCCAGTTTCTGACTGGGAATTCAAAGAATATATTGGGGTTACGTGCACCCACAATTTTTACTACTGGTATACAGTGCCATTGTCTGACTGGGAATTCAAAGAATATATTGGGGTTATAAATACCCTCATTTCTTGCTACTGCCATATAGTGCCAGTTTCTGACTGGTAATTCAAAGAATATATTGGGGTTACGTGCACCCACAATTTTTACTACTGGTATACAGTGCCATTGTCTGACTGGGAATTCAAAGAGTATATTGGGAATACAAATACCCTCATTTCTTGCTACTGCCATATAGTGCCAGTGTCTGACTGGGAATTCAAAGAATATATTGGGGTTACGTGCACCCACAATTTTTACTACTGGTATACAGTGCCATTGTCTGACTGGGAATTCAAAGAGTATATTGGGAATACAAATACCCTCATTTCTTGCTACTGCCATATAGTGCCAGTTTCTGACTGGGAATTCAAAGAATATATTGGGGTTACGTGCACCCACAATTTTTACTACTGGTATACAGTGCCATTGTCTGACTGGGAATTCAAAGAGTATATTGGGAATACAAATACCCTCATTTCTTGCTACTGCCATATAGTGCCAGTTTCTGACTGGGAATTCAAAGAATATATTGGGGTTACGTGCACCCACAATTTTTACTACTGGTATACAGTGCCATTGTCTGACTGGGAATTCAAAGAATATATTGGGGTTATAAATACCCTCATTTCTTGCTACTGCCATATAGTGCCAGTTTCTGACTGGGAATTCAAAGAATATATTGGGGTTACGTGCACCCACAATTTTTACTACTGGTATACAGTGCCATTGTCTGACTGGGAATTCAAAGAGTATATTGGGAATACAAATACCCTCATTTCTTGCTACTGCCATATAGTGCCAGTTTCTGACTGGGAATTCAAAGAATATATTGGGGTTACGTGCACCCACAATTTTTACTACTGGTATACAGTGCCATTGTCTGACTGGGAATTCAAAGAGTATATTGGGAATACAAATACCCTCATTTCTTGCTACTGCCATATAGTGCCAGTTTCTGACTGGGAATTCAAAGAATATATTGGGGTTACGTGCACCCACAATTTTTACTACTGGTATACAGTGCCATTGTCTGACTGGGAATTCAAAGAATATATTGGGGTTATAAATACCCTCATTTCTTGCTACTGCCATATAGTGCCAGTTTCTGACTGGGAATTCAAAGAATATATTGGGGTTACGTGCACCCACAATTTTTACTACTGGTATACAGTGCCATTGTCTGACTGGGAATTCAAAGAATATATTGGGGTTATAAATACCCTCATTTCTTGCTACTGCCATATAGTGCCAGTTTCTGACTGGGAATTCAAAGAATATATTGGGGTTACGTGCACCCACAATTTTTACTACTGGTATACAGTGCCATTGTCTGACTGGGAATTCAAAGAGTATATTGGGAATACAAATACCCTCATTTCTTGCTACTGCCATATAGTGCCAGTGTCTGACTGGGAATTCAAAGAATATATTGGGGTTACGTGCACCCACAATTTTTACTACTGGTATACAGTGCCATTGTCTGACTGGGAATTCAAAGAGTATATTGGGAATACAAATACCCTCATTTCTTGCTACTGCCATATAGTGCCAGTTTCTGACTGGGAATTCAAAGAATATATTGGGGTTACGTGCACCCACAATTTTTACTACTGGTATACAGTGCCATTGTCTGACTGGGAATTCAAAGAGTATATTGGGAATACAAATACCCTCATTTCTTGCTACTGCCATATAGTGCCAGTGTCTGACTGGGAATTCAAAGAATATATTGGGGTTACGTGCACCCACAATTTTTACTACTGGTATACAGTGCCAATTTCTAACTAGGAATTCAAAATGCGCAAGGCTCCCGGAAAGGGACGTGGACGAGGCCGTGGGCGAGGTCGGGGGAATGGTTCTGGGGAGCAAGGTAGCAGTGAAGCCACAGGGCGTCCCGTGCCTACTCCTGTGGGGCAGCAAGCATTGCGCCACTCCACAGTGCCAGGGTTGCTTGCCACATTAACTAAACTGCAGGGTACAAACCTTAGTAGGCCCGAGAACCAGGAACAGGTCTTGCAATGGCTGTCAGAGAACGCTTACAGCACATTGTCCAGCAGCCAGTCAGACTCTGCCTCCTCTCCTCCTATTACCCAACAGTCTTGTCTTCCTTCCTCCCAAAATTCCGAAGCTTTACAGAACAATAACCCAAACTGTCCCTGCTCCCCAGAGCTGTTCTCCGCTCCTTTCATTGTCCCTCAACCTGCCTCTCCACGTCACGATTCCACGAACCTAACAGAGGAGCATCTGTATCCAGATGCTCAAACACTAGAGTCTCCTCCATCTCCGTTCGATTTGGTGGTGGATGACCAGCAACCCACCCTCATCGACGATGATGTGACGCAGTTGCCGTCAGGGCATCCAGTTGACCGGCGCATTGTGCGGGAGGAGGAGATGAGACAGGAGTTGGAAGAGGAAGTGGTGGATGATGAGGACACTGACCCGACCTGGACAGGGGGGATGTCAAGCGGGGAAAGTAGTGTGGATGTTGAGGCAGGTGCAGCACCAAAAAGGGTAGCTAGAGGCAGAGGCAGAGGTCAGCAGCTTAGGCGAAGCCAGGCCACACCCGGAATCTCCCAAGATGTTCCAGTTCGTACCCAGCCCCGAAAAACTCCCACCTCGAGGGCACGTTTCTCGAAGGTGTGGAGTTTTTTCAAGGAATGCGCCGAGGACAGATATAGTGTTGTCTGCACAATTTGCCTCTCGAAATTGATTAGGGGCTCTGAGAAGAGCAACCTGTCCACCACTTCAATGCGCCGTCATTTGGAATCCAAGCACTGGAATCAGTGGCAGGCAGCAACGGCAGGACAAAGGCCGACTGCCGTTCACGCCACTGCCACTGCCTCTGCCTCTGCCTCTGCCACTGCCACTGCTGACTGTGCTGGCGATGCACTCCAGAGGACGAGCCAGGACACCACTTCATCTGCCTCCGCCACTTTGTTGACTTCTACCTCATCCTCCCCTGGTCCTGTCTTATCTCCTTCTCCTGCACCATCAAAGGCACCATCAGGCGTTTCTTTACAACAACCCACCATCTCTCAGACATTGGAGCGGCGGCAGAAATACACTGCTAACCACCCACACGCGCAAGCCTTGAACGCCAACATCGCTAAACTGCTGGCCCAGGAGATGTTGGCGTTCCGGCTTGTTGAAACTCCCGCCTTCCTGGACCTGATGGCAACTGCGGCACCTCGCTATGCCGTCCCTAGCCGTCACTACTTCTCCCGGTGTGCCGTCCCCGCCTTGCACCAGCACGTGTCACTCAACATCAGGCGGGCCCTTAGTTCCGCGCTTTGCACAAAGGTCCACTTGACCACCGACGCGTGGACAAGTGCATGCGGACAGGGACGCTACATTTCACTGACGGCACACTGGGTGAATGTAGTTGAGGCTGGGACTGCTTCCCAAACTGGCCCGGTGTACCTCGTCTCCCCGCCTAACATTCCTGGCAGGGACACGAGAAGAACACCCCCCTCCTCCTCCTCCTCCTCTACCGCCTCCTCCTCCGCCACCGCCTCCTCCTCCGCCACCGCCTCCTCCTCCGCTGTTAGATTGACCCCAGCTACGAGTTGGAAACGTTGCAGCACTGGCGTTGGTAGACGTCAGCAGGCTGTGCTGAAGCTGATCAGCTTGGGGGACAGACAGCACACTGCCTCCGAGGTGAGGGATGCCCTCCTCGATGAGACGGCAATATGGTTTGAGCCGCTGCACCTGGGCCCAGGCATGGTCGTTTGTGATAACGGCCGGAACCTGGTAGCAGCTCTGGAGCTTGCCGGACTCCAACATGTTCCATGCCTGGCCCACGTCTTCAACCTAGTGGTGCAACGTTTCCTAAAGAGCTACCCCAATGTTCCAGAGCTACTGGTGAAAGTGCGGCGCATGTGCGCCCACTTTCGCAAGTCGACAGTAGCCGCTGCTAGCTTAAAATCTCTCCAGCAACGCCTGCATGTGCCACAACACCGGCTTTTGTGCGACGTCCCCACACGCTGGAACTCAACGTTTCAGATGTTGAATAGAGTGGTTGAGCAGCAGAGACCTTTGATGGAATACCAGCTACAAAACCCTAGGGTGCCACAAAGTCAGCTGCCTCAGTTTCACATCCATGAGTGGCCATGGATGAGAGACCTTTGTGACATCCTACGGGTCTTTGAGGAGTCCACAAGGAGGGTGAGCTCTGAGGATGCGATGGTGAGCCTTACAATCCCGCTCTTGTGTGTTCTGAGAGAATCCCTGATTGACATCAGGGATAACTCAGATCACACAGAGGAGTTAGGGATAGCATCCGATCCGTCACAGCTGGAGAGTAGGTCCACACATCTGTCCGCTTCACTGCGTTTAATGGAGGAGGAGGAGGAGGAGGAGGAGGAAGAAGAGTTGTCCGATGATGTGATGGTGATACAGGAGGCTTCCGGGCAACTTCGAATCGTCCCATTGTTGCAGCGCGGATGGGTAGACATGGAGGATGAGGAGGAAATGGAGATTGAACTTTCCGGTGGGGCCAGAGGAGTCATGCCAACTAACACTGTGGCAGACATGGCTGAGTTCATGTTGGGGTGCTTTACAACCGACAAGCGTATTGTCAAAATCATGGAGGACAACCAGTACTGGATCTTTGCTATCCTTGACCCCCGGTATAAAAACAACATCTCGTCTTTTATTCCGGTAGAGGGGAGGGCCAATCGCATCAATGCTTGCCACAGGCAATTGGTGCAGAATATGATGGAGATGTTTCCAGCATGTGACGTTGGCGGCAGGGAGGGCAGTTCCTCCAGTAGGCAACCAAGTTCTCACCGGTCCACACAAACGAGGGGCACACTGTCTAAGGTCTGGGACACCTTGATGGCACCCCCTCGCCAAAGTGCCGCCACGGAGGGTCCTAGTGTCACCAGGCGTGAGAAGTATAGGCGCATGTTGCGGGAATACCTTTCCGACCACAGCCCTGTCCTCTCCGACCCCTCTGCGCCCTACACGTATTGGGTGTCGAAGTTGGACCTGTGGCTTGAACTTGCCCTATATGCCTTGGAGGTGCTGTCCTGTCCTGCCGCCAGCGTCCTATCTGAGAGGGTGTTCAGTGCAGCCGGTGGCATCATCACTGACAAGCGCACCCGTCTGTCAGCTGAGAGTGCCGACCGGCTCACTTTGATAAAAATGAACCACCACTGGGTAGAGCCGTCATTTTTGTGCCCACCTGTGTAAAGCACCCCAACATGAAACTCCATGTCTGTACTCAACCTCTCCAATTCCTCCGCATCCTCATACTCATCCACCATAAGCGTTGCACAATTCTGCTAATACTAGGCTCCCTCCACCCTGATTTCCCCCAACTCTGCTGGTTAGAGGCTCCCTCCACCATGAATTTGCCCAAACTGGGCTGTTTAGAGGCTCCCTCCACCATGAATTGGTCCAAACTGGGTTTTTTAGAGGCTCCCTCCACCATGAATTTGCCCAAACTGGGCTGTTTAGAGGCTCCCTCCACCATGAATTGGTCCAAACTGGGCTGGTTAGAGGCTCCCTCCACCATGAATTTCCCAAAACTTGGCTGTTTAGAGGCTCCCTCCACCATGAATTTGCCCAAACTGGGCTGTTTAGAGGCTCCCTCCACCATTAATTGGTCCAAACTGGGCTGGTTAGAGGCTCCCTCCACCATGAATTTGCCCAAACTGGGGTGGTTAGAGGCTCCCTCCACCATTAATTGGTCCAAACTGGGCTGGTTAGAGGCTCCCTCCACCATGAATTTCCCAAAACTTGGCTGTTTAGAGGCTCCCTCCACCATTAATTGGTCCAAACTGGGCTGGTTAGAGGCTCCCTCCACCATGAATTTGCCCAAACTGGGCTGTTTAGAGGCTCCCTCCACCATTAATTGGTCCAAACTGGGCTGGTTAGAGGCTCCCTCCACCATGAATTTGCCCAAACTGGGCTGTTTAGAGGCTCCCTCCACCATGAATTGGTCCAAACTGGGGTGGTTAGAGGCTCCCTCCACCATGAATTGGTCCAAACTGGGGTGGTTAGAGGCTCCCTCCACCATTAATTGGTCCAAACTGGGCTGGTTAGAGGCTCCCTCCACCATGAATTTGCCCAAACTGGGGTGGTTAGAGGCTCCCTCCACCATTAATTGGTCCAAACTGGGCTGGTTAGAGGCTCCCTCCACAATTAATTGGTCCAAACTGGGCTAATTAGAGGCTCCCTCCACCATGAATTGGTCCAAACTGGGTTTTTTAGAGGCTCCCTCCACCATGAATTTGCCCAAACTGGGCTGTTTAGAGGCTCCCTCCACCATGAATTGGTCCAAACTGGGCTGGTTAGAGGCTCCCTCCACCATGAATTTCCCAAAACTTGGCTGTTTAGAGGCTCCCTCCACCATTAATTGGTCCAAACTGGGCTGGTTAGAGGCTCCCTCCACCATTAATTGGTCCAAACTGGGCTGGTTAGAGGCTCCCTCCACCATTAATTGGTCCAAACTGGGCTGGTTAGAGGCTCCCTCCACCATGAATTTCCCAAAACTTGGCTGTTTAGAGGCTCCCTCCACCATTAATTGGTCCAAACTGGGCTGGTTAGAGGCTCCCTCCACCATGAATTTGCCCAAACTGGGCTGTTTAGAGGCTCCCTCCACCATGAATTGGTCCAAACTGGGTTTTTTAGAGGCTCCCTCCACCATTAATTGGTCCAAACTGGGCTGGTTAGAGGCTCCCTCCACAATTAATTGGTCCAAACTGGGCTAATTAGAGGCTCCCTCCACCATGAATTGGTCCAAACTGGGTTTTTTAGAGGCTCCCTCCACCATGAATTTGCCCAAACTGGGCTGTTTAGAGGCTCCCTCCACCATGAATTGGTCCAAACTGGGCTGGTTAGAGGCTCCCTCCACCATGAATTGGTCCAAACTGGGGTGGTTAGAGGCTCCCTCCACCATTAATTGGTCCAAACTGGGCTGGTTAGAGGCTCCCTCCACCATTAATTGGTCCAAACTGGGCTGGTTAGAGGCTCCCTCCACCATGAATTTGCCCAAACTGGGGTGGTTAGAGGCTCCCTCCACCATTAATTGGTCCAAACTGGGCTGGTTAGAGGCTCCCTCCACAATTAATTGGTCCAAACTGGGCTAATTAGAGGCTCCCTCCACCATGAATTGGTCCAAACTGGGTTTTTTAGAGGCTCCCTCCACCATGAATTTGCCCAAACTGGGCTGTTTAGAGGCTCCCTCCACCATGAATTGGTCCAAACTGGGCTGGTTAGAGGCTCCCTCCACCATGAATTTCCCAAAACTTGGCTGTTTAGAGGCTCCCTCCACCATGAATTTGCCCAAACTGGGCTGTTTAGAGGCTCCCTCCACCATTAATTGGTCCAAACTGGGCTGGTTAGAGGCTCCCTCCACCATGAATTTGCCCAAACTGGGGTGGTTAGAGGCTCCCTCCACCATTAATTGGTCCAAACTGGGCTGGTTAGAGGCTCCCTCCACCATGAATTTCCCAAAACTTGGCTGTTTAGAGGCTCCCTCCACCATTAATTGGTCCAAACTGGGCTGGTTAGAGGCTCCCTCCACCATGAATTTGCCCAAACTGGGCTGTTTAGAGGCTCCCTCCACCATTAATTGGTCCAAACTGGGCTGGTTAGAGGCTCCCTCCACCATGAATTTGCCCAAACTGGGCTGTTTAGAGGCTCCCTCCACCATGAATTGGTCCAAACTGGGGTGGTTAGAGGCTCCCTCCACCATGAATTGGTCCAAACTGGGGTGGTTAGAGGCTCCCTCCACCATTAATTGGTCCAAACTGGGCTGGTTAGAGGCTCCCTCCACAATTAATTGGTCCAAACTGGGCTAATTAGAGGCTCCCTCCACCATGAATTGGTCCAAACTGGGTTTTTTAGAGGCTCCCTCCACCATTAATTGGTCCAAACTGGGCTGGTTAGAGGCTCCCTCCACAATTAATTGGTCCAAACTGGGCTAATTAGAGGCTCCCTCCACCATGAATTGGTCCAAACTGGGTTTTTTAGAGGCTCCCTCCACCATGAATTTGCCCAAACTGGGCTGTTTAGAGGCTCCCTCCACCATTAATTGGTCCAAACTTGGCTGTTTAGAGGCTCCCTCCACCATGAATTTGCCCAAACTGGGCTGTTTAGAGGCTCCCTCCACCATTAATTGGTCCAAACTGGGCTGGTTAGAGGCTCCCTCCACCATGAATTTGCCCAAACTGGGGTGGTTAGAGGCTCCCTCCACCATTAATTGGTCCAAACTGGGCTGGTTAGAGGCTCCCTCCACCATTAATTGGTCCAAACTGGGCTGGTTAGAGGCTCCCTCCACCATGAATTTGCCCAAACTGGGCTGTTTAGAGGCTCCCTCCACCATGAATTGGTCCAAACTGGGCTGGTTAGAGGCTCCCTCCACCATGAATTTCCCAAAACTTGGCTGTTTAGAGGCTCCCTCCACCATTAATTGGTCCAAACTGGGCTGGTTAGAGGCTCCCTCCACCATGAATTGGTCCAAACTGGGGTTTTTAGAGGCTCCCTCCACCATGAATTGGTCCAAACTGGGGTTTTTAGAGTCTCCCTCCACCATGAATTGGTCCAAACTGGGGTTTTTAGAGTCTCCCTCCACCATGAATTGGTCCAAACTGGGGTTTTTAGAGGCTCCCTCCACCATGAATTTGCCCAAACTCTGCTGGTTAGAGGCTCAATCCACCCTGATTTTCAAAACAAATGTTGGTGCCAACCTCAACTTACTACAAGGGCCAAATTCACTGCTGGTGACAAGCTCTCCTCACTGCAAGTGCCAAATACACATGTTTCAAGGTGTTTTCCTACTGTCAGAGAGGTGGTATTGAGTGTGTAAAGTGTGTAGTTGTTAGGCTGTGATGTTGGGGTAATAGAGGGTCTTTGGTGTGTTAGATGCCCCCAGACATGCTTCCCCTGCTGTCCCAGTGTCATTCCAGAGGTGTTGGCATCATTTCCTGGGGTGTCATAGTGGACTTGGTGACCCTCCAGACACGGATTTGGGTTTCCCCCTTAACGAGTATCTGTTCCCCATAGACTATAATGGGGTTCGAAACCCGTTCGAACACACGAACATTGAGCGGCTGTTCGAATCGAATTTCGAACCTCGAACATTTTAGTGTTCGCTCATCTCTAACTGGCACTATATGGCAGTAGCAAGAAATGAGGGTATTTGTATTCCCAATATATTCTTTGAATTCCCAGTCAGACAATGGCACTGTATACCAGTAGTAAAAATTGTGGGTGTATATAGCCCCAATTCTATTGCTAGGGGACTTGCAGGGTATTTCTGGGGTGAAGGTGGGGGGGCACACCGTTGGAACGGGTATCGGGGTATATATCGGGTATACGGGAATACACTGTCAGTGTATTCCATTCAGGATCCTGGGAAAGCTGGGTTGCGGCGATTGAGCCCGTCAGTGCCACGTTACACTGACAAGCTTCTCCCTGGAATTTAGCTCTTATAAGAGCTGTTGGTTGTCTTCTCCTTCCTATCCTAGCCTGTCCCTGCCTACCCAGAATCTAAGCCCTAGCTAGCTGGACGGAAACGGTGAATTGCAAGCTCAGAATGACGCGAAGCTGGGCGTCGCTGTTCTTTTAAATTAGAGGTCACATGTTTTCGGCAGCCAATGGGTTTTGCCTACTTTTTTCAACGTCACCGGTGTCGTAGTTTCTGTCCCACCTACCCTGCGCTGTTATTGGAGCAAAAAAGGCGCCAGGGAAGGTGGGAGGGGAATCGAGTAATGGCGCACTTTACCACGCGGTGTTCGATTCGATTCGAACATGCCGAACAGCCTAATATCCGATCGAACATGAGTTCGATAGAACACTGTTCGCTCATCTCTAATTATAACTATGGTCTTAGGGTTGGTCCTTTACCTTCTATGTATATAATTTTCACATTTGTCTCTCTGTTGTGCATTCTTACCTATGGGATATTTCTATCTGCTTTGGAACTGCAACACTTGCAACAACATGTGAACCCTTATTATCTGACTGTGATATACACACCTTTTTCACCCTAGACCTATACACTATTTATTACCACACACCACCCGCCTCTTTGTGAAGCATTTACCCCCTGTTGTTTATGTGTTATTTATGTTTTCATATTTATTATTACTTAATAAAAATTGTCATTTTATTTACTGTGTTGCTTCTGTCCCTTCTTGGACATAGACATATGTAGTTTATTTTTGAAGCAGTTGCTTTTTTGTGTGCCTTGTGTTGCAAAATTTGTGTTCCAGTTTCTTATATTCACCTACAGTATACATGTATAAATAGTGGTATATTAATTATAGGTATTATTTAAAATATTTAAGAAGCAAAATGTCATTGTTTTAGATGTTTTTATTTCCTGATTTAATTTTTTTTATTCTATTTTTTAAATGAATATCTGGATGTCTATTTTACATGAACAGTAACAGAGATTTGAGAATTTAAGAAATAAGATGAACATAATAAACATATTCAAGAATGATTCATTGCCTTTCATTGAGAGTGTTGGGAGCATCTATCTATTTATCTATCTCCTATCTATCTATCTATCTATTTATCTATCTACCTACCTACCTACCTACCTATCTCATATCTATCTATCTATCTATCTATCTACCTACCTATCTATCTCTTATCTATCTATCTATCTATCTATCTCCTATCTATCTATCTATCTATTTATCTATCTACCTACCTTCCTACCTACCTACCTATCTCATATCTATCTATCTATCTACCTACCTATCTATCTCATATCTATCTATCTATCTATCTATCTATCTATCTATCTCCTATCTATCTATCTATCTATCTATCTATCTATCTACCTACCTATCTATCTCATATCTATCTATCTATCTATCTATCTATCTCCTATCTATCTATCTATCTATCTATCTCCTATCTATCTATCTATCTATCTATCTATCTCCTATCTATCTATCTATCTATCTACCTACCTACCTACCTACCTATCTATCTATCTCATATCTATCTATCTATCTATCTATCTATCTATCTATCTATCTCCTATCTATCTATCTATCTATCTATCTATCTATCTATCTATCTCTCTCATATCTATCTATCTATCTATCTATCTATCTATTTATCTATCTCCTATCTATCTATCTATCTATCTATCTATCTATCTATCTATCTATCTATCTATCTCCTATCTATCGCCTATCTATCTATCTATCTATCTATCTATCTCCTTTCTATCTCCTATCTATCTATCTATCTATCTATCTATCTATCTATCTATCTATCTATCTATCTATCTCCTATCTATCCATCCATCCACAGTGCAGTTTCTCACTTTTTGTGTGATGTTCTAGACAGTCTATGACAATACTCCACGACCGTCTCCTACCTAATATTGTGTACTTTCTGAGTTAAATGTGGCACAGCGCTGCTGATGGACCCCTGACTGCTACAGAACATGTGAGATGGCGTTAAAAGCAAATGCCACTTCGCTTACATCAGGCACAGCTTCATATTTTAGCAGGATTTCTGAGATATCTATAAATATTTAAAAATGTATTTTCATGTTATCAAGTTTTTTTCTTTGTGAACTTTCTCAAACCTTTATTTCATACCTGAGAAACATGTTCAGCATAATTCTGGAAAGAACAAACTGACAAAGTCTGCGGCTTATGGAAAATAGTTTGGAAGGAACAAATAGATTCCAAAAGTAAGTTTTCTCAGCCGGCTGATAAGTGAGGGACAGAGCAACAAAATATCATGGACCCACCTAGGAAATCTATCTGTCCATCTGTCTGTCTATATATCTATTTCATATCTATCTATCTATCTATCTATCTATCTATCTATCTATCTATCATCTATCTCCTATCTATCTATCTATCTATCTATCTATCTATCTATCTATCTATCTATCATCTATCTCCTATCTATCTACAGTCCTATGAAAAAGTTTGGGCACCCCTATTAATCTTAATCATTTTTAGTTCTAAATATTTTGGTATTTGCAACAGCCATTTCAGTTTGATATATCTAATAACTGATGGACACAGTAATATTTCAGGATTGAAATGAGGTTTATTGTACTAACAGAAAATGCGCAATATGCATTAAACCAAAATTTGACCGGTGCAAAAGTATGGGCACCTCAACAGAAAAGGGACATTAATATTTAGTAGATCCTCCTTTTGCAAAGATAACAGCCTCTAGTCGCTTCCTGTAGCTTTTAATCAGTTCCTGGATCCTGGATAAAGGTATTTTGGACAAACAATTCAAGTTCAGTTAAGTTAGATGGTCGCCGAGCATGGACAGCCCGCTTCAAATCATCCCACAGATGTTCAATGATATTCAGGTCTGGGGACTGGGATGGCCATTCCAGAACATTGTAATTGTTCCTCTGCATGAATGCCTGAGGATTTGGAGCGGTGTTTTGGATCATTGTCTTGCTGAAATATCCATCCCCGGCGTAACTTCAACTTCGTCACTGATTCTTGAACATTATTCTCAAGAATCTGCTGATACTGAGTGGAATCCATGCGACCCTCAACTTTAACAAGATTCCCGATGCCGGCATTGGCCACACAGCCCCAAAGCATGATGGAACCTCCACCAAATTTTACAGTGGGTAGCATGTGTTTTTCTTGGAATGCTGTTTCTTTTTGGACGCCATGCATAACGCCTTTTTTTATAACCAAACAACTCAATTTTTGTTTCCAAAATGAAGCTGCCTTGTCCAAATGTGCTTTTTCATACCTCAGGCAACTCTATTTGTGGCGTACGTGCAGAAACGGCTTCTTTCTCATCACTCTCCCATACAGCTTCTATTTGTGCAAAGTGCGCTGTATAGTTGACCGATGCACAGTGACACCATCTGCAGCAAGATGATGCTGCAGCTCTTTGGAGGTGGTCTGTGGATTGTCCTTGACTGTTCTCACCATTCTTCTTCTCTGCCTTTCTGATATTTTTCTTGGCCTGCCACTTCTGGGCTTAACAAGAACTGTCCCTGTGGTCTTCCATTTCCTTACTATGTTCCTCACAGTGGAAACTGACAGGTTAAATCTCTGAGACAACGTTTTGTATCCTTCCCCTGAACAACTATGTTGAACAATCTTTGTTTTCAGATCATTTGAGAGTTGTTTTGAGTAGCCCATGATGCCACTCTTCAGAGGAGATCCAAATAGGAGAACAACTTGCAATTGGCCACCTTAAATACCTTTTCTTATGATTGGATACATCTGGTTATGAAGGTCAAAGCTCACTGAGGTTACAAAACCAATTTTGTGCTTCAGTAAGTCAGTAAAAAGTAGTTAGGGGAATTCAAATCAATAAAATGATAAGGGTGCCCATACTTTCGCACCGGTCAAATTTTGGTTTAATGCATATTGCACATTTTCTGTTAGTACAATAAACCTCATTTCAATCCTGAAATATTACTGTGTCCATCAGTTATTAGATATATCAAACTGAAATGGCTGTTGCAAACACCAAAATATTTAGAACAAAAAATGATTAAGATTAATAGGGGTGCCCAAACTTTTTCATAGGACTGTATCTATCTATCTATCTATCTATCTATCTATCTATCTATCTATCTATCTATCTATCTATCTATCTATCTCCTATCTATCTATCTATCTATCTATCTATCTATCTATCTATCTATCAAAGATTAGAGATGAGCGAACAGTAAAATATTTGATGTTCGTTATTCGTTATGAATAGCCGCTCAATATTTGACTATTCGAACCAATATCGAACCCCATTATAGTCTATGGGAGAAAATGCTTTGTTTCAGGGGATCCCACCATTCGACTCAGGAGAGTCACCAAGTCCACTATCACACCCCAGGAAATGATGCCGACACCCTGGAAAGCAACTGGGACAGCAGGGGGAGCATGTCTGGGGGCATCTAACACACCAAAGACCCTGTATTACCCCAACATCACAGCCTAACAACTACACACTTTCCACATTCACTACAACCTCTATCAAAGTGGGAAAATACCTGGAAACCTTCTTTACTCCCCAAATGGATGGACACAAACCCCAATTTAAGCTCAACAAACAGTAACAACCACCCCTTTAAATCACGTTCCTCATGACAACCCTTAACTGTCATTGTGGATGTGTGTGTGTGATGTGGTAAGACCTTCCAAAAGGGGGTTGTCCCTAAATTTTCAGGCCCTTGGGGTGAGCCCTAAAAAATTGATTCGCAGGCCCTAATTAAAAAAATTAAAGTTTTTCAGAACTACATTACGGTGAAGGGGCTGGGATTGGAGGAGGAGGAGTGAATTAGGTGCTGGCAGCGCCTCTCCAGTACCTGGACTGTGGACTGGATACCCAGCTGGATATCCACATCCTTGTCCATGTCCTTGCCCATGTCCCCTGCTGCTGCATGATTTGCAGTTTCACTGTATGTGTAGCTCTGAAAAGATCTGTTATTTGCTGCCTAGACAAAGCTATGAAAGCCCTGTACCACCCTGAGAACAAGCTCTCCCTATTACTCCAAAATGAAAATGACACGGATATGGTGGCGACTATTCTTTTGAATTGGGAAGTCACATGTTTTCGGCAGCCAATGGGTTTTTTCAATTTTTTTCACTGCCTCCATTGTCGTAGTTCCTGTCCCACCTCCCCTGCAGTTATTGGTGCAAAAAAAGCGCCAGGGAAGGTGGGAGGGGATACAAATTTTTACTGCATTTGCGGTCTTGTATTTGATGGGAATCAAATACATCAAATGGCCTGATATTCGATCGAATACCTACTCGATTGAACAGTGTTTGTTCATCTCTAACAAAGAAGCAAAGAAGCCATTTTCCTTTACATAATATCCAGTCAATCCCACTCACCCAGTACCGGTTATTTACTCTCCAGTTCAGGAAAACAGCATAAAACTGGAGAGACAGTCAGGCAGTACTATCTGTGCCTATATAATATACAGAGAGAGATTGTATGTACATCACTTACTGGGCGGGGGGCAGTATTATCTGTGCCTATATAATATACAGAGGGAGACTGTATGTACATCACCTACTGGAGAGACAGTCAGGCAGCACTATCTGTGCCTATATAATATACAGAGAGAGATTGTATGTACATCACTTACTGGGCGGGGGGCAGTATTATCTGTGCCTATATAATATACAGAGGGAGACTGTATGTACATCACCTACTGGAGAGACAGTCAGGCAGCACTATCTGTGTCTATATAATATACAGAGAGAGATTGTATGTACATCACTTACTGGGCGGGGGGCAGTATTATCTGTGCCTATATAATATACAGAGGGAGACTGTATGTACATCACCTACTGGAGAGACAGTCAGGCAGCACTATCTGTGCCTAGATAATATGCAGGGGGAGATTATGTGAGGCTGTGTCTATATTCTTACTTAGTAGAATCCCCGCGGCTTCGCTCGCATAAAATATGTTAAATTGTTGGCTATGGTAGCTAAAGTAAAATTTTCAGTGTCTCAGTGATATTGACATTCTCAGAGATACAGTAGATCTATTTTTTAAACTTTAATTTTTTATTATTTTTGCATTTTCCTAATTTGTTGTAACATTGATGTGAACAACTTATTCTTTAATTTCAACGTTTTTATTATGTATGATTTTATATGATTTTACATATTCAGCACATATACAATATACAATAGTATAAACTATTACTACAATTTTTTTAAACTATTTTGTATATCAAAAATTAAAATTTCTGCTCCTTACACAAACATATAAAACCTTTATACCCAATTAACAACGTAGTACAACCCTCCCCCTCCCTCCAGCGTCATCTATAAGCAGTTCATGGGCAAAAGAGTAACATTAGTTACAGTTACACAACTATCTATTGTGTTGCTTTTTGGTAACAATGTTTCTTTTTTTACCTTCAGGTGCATACTGTATATGAAAAGATTTTTGGGGTTACCCCCTCTAGAGCGAGCACTAGCACCACTGTCTATGTGAAAATATGAGATATAATAGAAGGAATAGTAAATCCAGAGCCGCCCTCACACAGTATTGGGGTCCAATCACACGGAAGAAAATGACGCTGTATTTGGCGCTGAATTTTCAGAGCTGAAAAAAAGCCTCCCATTCATTTCAATCGGATTGGATAGCTTTTTTTTCCTCTCACGTAATTTTCTGCTAGATGAAAATTCATCACCAAATACAGCGCCATTTCCCTTTTTTGGCACTGATTTTGATGCTGAATCTGCGTCAGAATCCACATGGAAAAAAACACCTCCCCATAGAGTTCTATGGGATCCACTCGCTTTATTTTTCCACTTGCGGAAAAAAAAGCTTCCTTCAGGCGGATTCCGCCTGCAAAAACCAACGCAGTCAATGGGTGGCGTAAAATCTATGTCAGGGATTTGGGCACAGATTTGGCAAAAACCGCACGGAAAAAAACTATAGCGTTTTTTTTCAGGGTCCATGCATTGTGCTGAAAGAAAAAAAGCAAAAACAAAAAAAGACTCAAAAAATGCTCCAAAAACCGCTAAAAAAAAAAAACATTCCTGAAGCGGATTGTTTCCTCGTTCTAGCAGAAAAAAAAAAAAAAAAAAAACATTGAAGTCAATGAGAGGCTTTTTTTCAGTGCTGAAATTCCACACCAAATTCCTCATCATTTTCTTCCGTGTGAATGGACCCTTACTATGACCTGAAGGAGCCGACATCTCAGTAATGAAACTCACAGGCAGACTTGTGGAGTTGCCCATAGAAACCAATCAGAGCTCAGCTTTCACTTTACCTCAGCAGCTTCAGTGATTCAGCTCCTTGTATATTCAGCAATAATGACAATCTTACTATCAGACAGATTTCACCAGACCAATATGGCTGCGCAGTAAGGCTGCTTGCACACTACAGGAGTTTTCACGGGTCTCTGGGCCGTGGATTCTGCAGCTCCATAGACTTCTATGGAGCTGCAAAATTCAAAGCTTTGTGCACAAAGAAGTCTATGGAACCACCAAATCCATGGCCTGGAGGCCCATGAAAAATAGTATAGTGTGCAAGCAGTCACTAAGGATACCAGACGTGTTTTATCAGTGCATGCGTGTGTATGTGTGTGTGTGCATGTGTGTGGTCCGTGTGTGTGTCTGTGCATGCATCTGATCCATTGGTATGTATGCATGTGTGCATGCATGTGTGTGGTCCATGTACAGTCCTATGAAAAAGTTTGGGCACCCCTATTAATCTTAATCATTTTTAGTTCTAAATATTTTGGTATTTGCAACAGCCATTTCAGTTTGATATATCTAATAACTGATGGACACAGTAATATTTCAGGATTGAAATGAGGTTTATTGTACTAACAGAAAATGTGCAATATGCATTAAACCAAAATTTGACCGGTGCAAAAGTATGGGCACCTCAACAGAAAAATGACATTAATATTTAGTAGATCCTCCTTTTGCAAAGATAACAGCCTCTAGTCGCTTCCTGTAGCTTTTAATCAGTTCCTGGATCCTGGATAAAGGTATTTTGGACAAACAATTCAAGTTCAGTTAAGTTAGATGGTCGCCGAGCATGGACAGCCCGCTTCCAATCATCCCACAGATGTTCAATGATATTCAGGTCTGGGGACTGGGATGGCCATTCCAGAACATTGTAATTGTTCCTCTGCATGAATGCCTGAGGATTTGGAGCGGTGTTTTGGATCATTGTCTTGCTGAAATATCCATCCCCGGCGTAACTTCAACTTCGTCACTGATTCTTGAACATTATTCTCAAGAATCTGCTGATACTGAGTGGAATCCATGCGACTCTCAACTTTAACAAGATTCCCGATGCCAGCATTGGCCACACAGCCCCAAAGCATGATGGAACCTCCACCAAATTTTACAGTGGGTAGCATGTGTTTTTCTTGGAATGCTGTTTCTTTTTGGACGCCATGCATAACGCCTTTTTTTATAACCAAACAACTCAATTTTTGTTTCCAAAATGAAGCTGCCTTGTCCAAATGTGCTTTTTCATACCTCAGGCAACTCTATTTGTGGCGTACGTGCAGAAACGGCTTCTTTCTCATCACTCTCCCATACAGCGTCTCCTTGTGCAAAGTGCGCTGTATAGTTGACCGATGCACAGTGACACCATCTGCAGCAAGATGATGCTGCAGCTCTTTGGAGATGGTCTGTGGATTGTCCTTGACTGTTCTCACCATTCTTCTTCTCTGCCTTTCTGATATTTTTCTTGGCCTGCCACTTCTGGGCTTAACAAGAACTGTCCCTGTGGTCTTCCATTTCCTTACTATGTTCCTCACAGTGGAAACTGACAGGTTAAATCTCTGAGACAACTTTTTGTATCCTTCCCCTGAACAACTATGTTGAACAATCTTTGTTTTCAGATCATTTGAGAGCGGGCTGTCCATGTTCGGCGACCATCAAACTTAACTGAACTTGAATTGTTTTGTAGAAAGAAATGGTCCAAAATACCTTCATCCAGGATCCAGGAACTGATTAAAAGCTACAGGAAGCGACTAGAGGCTGTTATCTTTGCAAAAGGAGGATGTACTAAATATTAATGTCACTTTTCTGTTGAGGTGCCCATATTTTTGCACCGGTCAAATTTTGGTTTAATGCATATTGCGCATTTTCTGTTAGTACAATAAACCTCATTTCAATCCTGAAATATTACTGTGTCCATCAGTTATTAGATATATCAAACTGAAATGGCTGTTGCAAACACCAAAATATTTAGAACTAAAAATGATTAAGATTAATAGGGGTGCCCAAACTTTTTCATAGGACTGTATATGTATGCATGTATGCGCGCGTGTAATCCATGTGTTTGTGCGTGTGCAGTGCAAGTGTCTATGCGTGCAGCAGTTGTGTGCGCTCTGTTCATCTGTGTGTATAGTGTGCATCCATCCAAGTGTGTTTGCGTGCATGTGTATGCATGTGGTATTTTATGGAGTGGTGCTGTGGTATATGTGGGGTGGTGTTTGTGTTGTGTGTGTCTAGAGTGCTCTGGTGTTTGTGTTGTGTGTTGTGGTATTTGTGTGGTGTTATGCTTGTGGGTTGGTGTATGTGTGCTGTCTGTGTGATGTTTATTTGGTGTTTGTGTGTTGTGTGTGATGCTGTGGCTCCTTCAGCAGTGCCTCTTTGGCGCCATCGCAATAATCCGTCCCTGTCAGTCTGTCCCTACATCATATACAGGGAGGCAGTACTATCTGTACTTACATCCTTTATAAATACAAAAGTACTATCTGTGCCAATATAATGTATAGGACTAGACAGGAAGGTAATATCTATGATTATATCAATGTTTCTGTAAATTGAATATACAATCCACAATCCAATGTTGGTGTCCAACTAAAGTGTTAACGTGGACTAATGGTGGGGAAAGCCGTGTACGAAGAGTGGTGGTGGAAAAGGGGAGAATCAAGAAGGAGGAACCAAGCACCCTCCAAAATCCTATGGTCTACCTAATCCACCACTGGTCTCAGAAAATCCCTTCGATGTGAGTATTCCGATTCCTTACGAATCTTCCCAATCCTCCATCCATCTCGGCATCTCCTTACGCCACTCACGTCCCCTCTGTGATTTACTCTTTATTATATATCCGGACGTCAGCCAGTTCACCAAACTCTCTGAATTACAACAATCTCAAACTTTTCAATTAACTTTTTTTTTTTTCCGTTAAAACGTTAGAATGCATCGGCTTTATTTAGAAATTATTATACCAATTACAATTGTGAATCAAATACTTAATTAAATTAGAAGCGCATTATGATAGAGAATACATCGGAGTGACAATAATGGAGGAGGCGAGGAGGCATTTAACAATGCTAATGCTTGTCGACTAATGTGACATATATTTGAAGGATGCGGTAACCTTGAATTTTAAGTACAATTAGTCTCAGTGATAGATGTTGTATAGCAATCCATGTGCTGCAATCCGTTAAGGGTCACGCATGAAAATAATACAAATATCCACCGCATGGTTTAGGGGTATTGTGTTCTAAGACATGGAGGAGGTAGGCGTCAGGTACAAAGAGAGAGAGAGGGGTGTTTTATTCCATTGAGTTACAGTAACGCTCTATGACAACGGCTCTATTCAGATGTAGCCAAGTTTAACTTGACACTAATATCAACAAGTTGCAGTTTGGAGTTTATTAAGCATGGCGCATCTTGTAGAATCCGCTATGATAATATTTCCTCTTTCTAGCACACATTTACTGTATTTAACCCTTAAAAGAACTGACAATTTTTATTTTTTTCCACTTTTTGCCTTCTAAAAACCTAAGAGGGCTTGTTTTTTGCAGGACAAATTATAGTTCTAAAGGGTAATAAATGTTTTATTATTCTGAACAATGTACTGGAAGGCTGGAAAAAAGTCAGAATAGAATGTTTGAATAATCCTAAAACGGCTTATTTTTTGTAGGACAAATTCTAGTTCAAAAAGCAGGTTCACACCTGCGCCCGTTCTCCACTTTGCGGGTTTTCGTCTGCTGCCCGAGAAACTGGACAGGAGAAGGAAACCTGGCAGTCAGTTTTCAAACCCATTCACTTGGATGGGTTTGCTAAGTGTCCGCCCCTGATCGTCTTCTGGTCTCCACGGCAAAACCATTTCTTTGTAACTGGACACAAAGTCCTGCATGTTCAACTTTGTGTCTGGTGAAAAAAAATAAAAAAATTTGCGGCACAAGACGCTCACAGCGGTCACTTTGCAAACCCATTTAAGTGAATGGGTTTGAAAACCTACTGTCAGGTTTCTATCTCCTGACCAGTTTCTCGGGCATAAGACAGAAACCCGCAGAGCGGAGTCCGGGCGCTGGTGTGAACCCATCCTTAATGATACAATTTAATATTCTGAACGATATACTGGAAGGCTGAAAAAAAGTCAGAATCGGATGGAATTGAGAAAAACTTTTCCATAGTCCTAAGAGGGCTTATTTTTTGCAGGGTAAATTATAGCACAAAATGGTACTTTCTGAGCAATGCAGTGGGAGGATGGAAAAAATGAGAGCAGGATGGAATTGAAATAATTATTTCAAATTGTAAAGGTATTAAAATCATGAAATAAATAAATTGGTATCTTTGTGATCATACTGTCCTGGAGAATAAAACCAAACATGTCATTTGTTACAGCATAATGGAGACTATAAAAACAAAACCCCATCAGAAAATTGTGATACTGCATAATTTTTTTCTATTTTTTCCAGCCTCCCAGTATATTGTTCAGAATATTAAAAAATACCATTTTGAGAGATAATTTGTCCTGAAAAAATAAGCCCACTTAGGTCTTATTAGGGCTTTCATAGTCCTAAGAGGGCTTATTTTTTGTAGGACATATTATAGCTGAAAATGGTATTTTTTAATATTCTGAACAATTTAGTGGGAGGCTGGAAAAAATTCAGAATAGGATGGAATTGAAAAAAAAGATGCAGTACCCTGTGGATTTGTTTTTATAGCTTCCACTGTGCTGTAACAAGTGACATGTTTGGCTTTATTGTCCAGGACAGTATGATCACAGTGATGACAGATTTATGTATTTTTAATCTTTTAATACCTTTTCAATTTTGAAATAAAAAAAATATTTTTTGAGTCACCATATTTTGACCCCAGTAAATGTTTAATATTTCAGTGTTCGGAGCTGTCAAGTGAATTTACTGCAAGCCAATGGGAAGTTTTTATTGATATTATTTAGGAAATTCCTGATGTCTTGGTAACTTTTTATCCTCTCTTTTGGGGGGGAGACCAAGTGGCAAAAAAACAAAGATTTTTTTTTCATACCATGTAGGTCAAATGTTTTTATACTTTAATAGTTCTGGAACTAGGAATGGCGGGGCCCTGTGGCGAACTTTTGACATGCCCTTCCCCCCCTTAGTGGCCCCTGCACACAGTATTATACCCCATAGTGGCCCCTGCACACAGTATTATCCCCCATAGTGGCCCCTGCACACAGTATTATGTCCCATAGTGGCCCCTGCACACAGTATTATGTCCCATAGTGGCCCCTGCACACAGTATTATGCCCAATATTGGCCCCTGCACACAGTATTATGTCCCATAGTGGCCCCTGCACACAGTATTATCCTCCATAGTGGTCCCTGCACACAGTATTATGTCCCATAGTGGCCCCTGCACACAGTATTATCCTCCATAGTGGTCCCTGCACACAGTATTATGCCCAATATTGGCCCCTGCACACAGTATTATGCCCCATTGTGGCCCCTGCACACAGTATTATGCCCAATATTGGCCCCTGCACACAGTATTATGTCCCATAGTGGCCCCTGCACACAGTATTATGCCCCATAGTGACCCCTGCACACAGTATTATCCTCCATAGTGGCCCCAGTACATAGTATTATGCCCCATAGTGGCCCCTGCACACAGTATTATGCCCAATATTGGCCCCTGCACACAGTATTATGTCCCATAGTGGCCCCTGCACACAGTATTATCCTCCATAGTGTCCCCTGCACACAGTATTATGTCCCATAGTGGCCCCTGCACACAGTATTATGTCCCATAGTGGCCCCTGCACACAGTATTATGCCCCATAGTGGCCCCTGCACACAGTATTATCCTCCATAGTGGTCCCTGCACACAGTATTATGTCCCATAGTGGCCCCTGCACACAGTATTATGTCCCTTAGTAGCCCCTACATACAGTATTATCCCCCATAGTGGCCCCTGCACACAGTATTATGTCCCATAGTGGCCCCTGCACACAGTATTATCCCCCATAATGGCCCCTGCACACAGTATTATCCCCCATAGTGGCCCCTACATACAGTATTATCCCCCATAGTGGCCCCTGCACACAGTATTATGTCCCATAGTGGCCCCTGCACACAGTATTATGCCCCATAGTGGCCCCTGCACACAGTATTATGTCTCTTAGTGGCCCCTGGGTAGACCCCAGAGTATAATAATCCAGGAGGGATAAAAAAAAAAACAAAAAACACTGCTACTCACCTATCTCTCGGCTCCACTGCACTCCTCCGCTGTTGGCCTCCGCTGTAGTCCATCTTCTATTATGTCAGACGTCACATGACCCGAGACGCAGGCCAGGGTCATGTGACGTCAGAGCTGTCAGACAACTAGGCCTGAAGCCTGCCCGAATCGTGGAGAGGTAAGTAATAGAGATGAGCGAACAGTGTTCTATCGAACTCATGTTCGATCGGATATTAGGCTGTTCGGCATGTTCGAATCGAATCGAACACCGCGTGGTAAAGTGCGCCATTACTCGATTCCCCTCCCACCTTCCCTGGCGCCTTTTTTGCTCCAATAACAGCGCAGGGTAGGTGGGACAGGAACTACGACACCGGTGACGTTGAAAAAAGTAGGCAAAACCCATTGGCTGCCGAAAACATGTGACCTCTAATTTAAAAGAACAGCGCCGCCCAGGTTCGCGTCATTCTGAGCTTGCAATTCACCGGGGACAGAGGTTTCCGTCCAGCTAGCTAGGGCTTAGATTCTGGGTAGGCAGGGACAGGCTAGGATAGGAAGGAGAAGACAACCAACAGCTCTTATAAGAGCTAAATTCCAGGGAGAAGCTTGTCAGTGTAACGTGGCACTGACGGGCTCAATCGCCGCAACCCAGCTTTCCCAGGATCCTGAATGGAATACACTGTCAGTGTATTCCCGTATACCCGATATATACCCCGATACCCGTTCCAACGGTGTGCCCCCCCACCTTCACCCCAGAAATACCCTGCAAGTCCCCTAGCAATAGAATTGGGGCTATATACACCCACAATTTTTACTACTGGTATACAGTGCCATTGTCTGACTGGGAATTCAAAGAATATATTGGGAATACAAATACCCTCATTTCTTGCTACTGCCATATAGTGCCAGTGTCTGACTGGTAATTCAAAGAATATATTGGGGTTACGTGCACCCACAATTTTTACTACTGGTATACAGTGCCATTGTCTGACTGGGAATTCAAAGAATATATTGGGGTTATAAATACCCTCATTTCTTGCTACTGCCATATAGTGCCAGTTTCTGACTGGTAATTCAAAGAATATATTGGGGTTACGTGCACCCACAATTTTTACTACTGGTATACAGTGCCATTGTCTGACTGGGAATTCAAAGAGTATATTGGGAATACAAATACCCTCATTTCTTGCTACTGCCATATAGTGCCAGTTTCTGACTGGGAATTCAAAGAATATATTGGGGTTACGTGCACCCACAATTTTTACTACTGGTATACAGTGCCATTGTCTGACTGGGAATTCAAAGAGTATATTGGGAATACAAATACCCTCATTTCTTGCTACTGCCATATAGTGCCAGTTTCTGACTGGGAATTCAAAGAATATATTGGGGTTACGTGCACCCACAATTTTTACTACTGGTATACAGTGCCATTGTCTGACTGGGAATTCAAAGAATATATTGGGGTTACGTGCACCCACAATTTTTACTACTGGTATACAGTGCCATTGTCTGACTGGGAATTCAAAGAATATATTGGGGTTACGTGCACCCACAATTTTTACTACTGGTATACAGTGCCATTGTCTGACTGGGAATTCAAAGAGTATATTGGGAATACAAATACCCTCATTTCTTGCTACTGCCATATAGTGCCAGTTTCTGACTGGTAATTCAAAGAATATATTGGGGTTACGTGCACCCACAATTTTTACTACTGGTATACAGTGCCATTGTCTGACTGGGAATTCAAAGAATATATTGGGGTTATAAATACCCTCATTTCTTGCTACTGCCATATAGTGCCAGTTTCTGACTGGTAATTCAAAGAATATATTGGGGTTACGTGCACCCACAATTTTTACTACTGGTATACAGTGCCATTGTCTGACTGGGAATTCAAAGAGTATATTGGGAATACAAATACCCTCATTTCTTGCTACTGCCATATAGTGCCAGTTTCTGACTGGGAATTCAAAGAATATATTGGGGTTACGTGCACCCACAATTTTTACTACTGGTATACAGTGCCATTGTCTGACTGGGAATTCAAAGAGTATATTGGGAATACAAATACCCTCATTTCTTGCTACTGCCATATAGTGCCAGTTTCTGACTGGGAATTCAAAGAATATATTGGGGTTACGTGCACCCACAATTTTTACTACTGGTATACAGTGCCATTGTCTGACTGGGAATTCAAAGAATATATTGGGGTTACGTGCACCCACAATTTTTACTACTGGTATACAGTGCCAATTTCTAACTAGGAATTCAAAATGCGCAAGGCTCCCGGAAAGGGACGTGGACGAGGCCGTGGGCGAGGTCGGGGGAATGGTTCTGGGGAGCAAGGTAGCAGTGAAGCCACAGGGCGTCCCGTGCCTACTCCTGTGGGGCAGCAAGCATTGCGCCACTCCACAGTGCCAGGGTTGCTTGCCACATTAACTAAACTGCAGGGTACAAACCTTAGTAGGCCCGAGAACCAGGAACAGGTCTTGCAATGGCTGTCAGAGAACGCTTACAGCACATTGTCCAGCAGCCAGTCAGACTCTGCCTCCTCTCCTCCTATTACCCAACAGTGTTGTCTTCCTTCCTCCCAAAATTCCGAAGCTTTACAGAACAATAACCCAAACTGTCCCTGCTCCCCAGAGCTGTTCTCCGCTCCTTTCATTGTCCCTCAACCTGCCTCTCCACGTCACGATTCCACGAACCTAACAGAGGAGCATCTGTATCCAGATGCTCAAACACTAGAGTCTCCTCCATCTCCGTTCGATTTGGTGGTGGATGACCAGCAACCCACCCTCATCGACGATGATGTGACGCAGTTGCCGTCAGGGCATCCAGTTGACCGGCGCATTGTGCGGGAGGAGGAGATGAGACAGGAGTTGGAAGAGGAAGTGGTGGATGATGAGGACACTGACCCGACCTGGACAGGGGGGATGTCAAGCGGGGAAAGTAGTGTGGATGTTGAGGCAGGTGCAGCACCAAAAAGGGTAGCTAGAGGCAGAGGCAGAGGTCAGCAGCTTAGGCGAAGCCAGGCCACACCCGGAATCTCCCAAGATGTTCCAGTTCGTACCCAGCCCCGAAAAACTCCCACCTCGAGGGCACGTTTCTCGAAGGTGTGGAGTTTTTTCAAGGAATGCGCCGAGGACAGATATAGTGTTGTCTGCATAATTTGCCTCTCGAAATTGATTAGGGGCTCTGAGAAGAGCAACCTGTCCACCACTTCAATGCGCCGTCATTTGGAATCCAAGCACTGGAATCAGTGGCAGGCAGCAACGGCAGGACAAAGGCCGCCTGCCGTTCACGCCACTGCCACTGCCTCTGCCACTGCCTCTGCCACTGCCACTGCTGACTGTGCTGGCGATGCACTCCAGAGGACGAGCCAGGACACCACTTCATCTGCCTCCGCCACTTTGTTGACTTCTACCTCATCCTCCCCTGGTCCTGTCTTATCTCCTTCTCCTGCACCATCAAAGGCACCATCAGGCGTTTCTTTACAACAACCCACCATCTCTCAGACATTGGAGCGGCGGCAGAAATACACTGCTAACCACCCACACGCGCAAGCCTTGAACGCCAACATCGCTAAACTGCTGGCCCAGGAGATGTTGGCGTTCCGGCTTGTTGAAACTCCCGCCTTCCTGGACCTGATGGCAACTGCGGCACCTCGCTATGCCGTCCCTAGCCGTCACTACTTCTCCCGGTGTGCCGTCCCCGCCTTGCACCAGCACGTGTCACTCAACATCAGGCGGGCCCTTAGTTCCGCGCTTTGCACAAAGGTCCACTTGACCACCGACGCGTGGACAAGTGCATGCGGACAGGGACGCTACATTTCACTGACGGCACACTGGGTGAATGTAGTTGAGGCTGGGACTGCTTCCCAAACTGGCCCGGTGTACCTCGTCTCCCCGCCTAACATTCCTGGCAGGGACACGAGAAGAACACCCCCCTCCTCCTCCTCCTCTACCGCCTCCTCCTCCGCCACCGCCTCCTCCTCCGCCACCGCCTCCTCCTCCGCTGTTAGATTGACCCCAGCTACGAGTTGGAAACGTTGCAGCACTGGCGTTGGTAGACGTCAGCAGGCTGTGCTGAAGCTGATCAGCTTGGGGGACAGACAGCACACTGCCTCCGTGGTGAGGGATGCCCTCCTCGATGAGACGGCAATATGGTTTGAGCCGCTGCACCTGGGCCCAGGCATGGTCGTTTGTGATAACGGCCGGAACCTGGTAGCAGCTCTGGAGCTTGCCGGACTCCAACATGTTCCATGCCTGGCCCACGTCTTCAACCTAGTGGTGCAACGTTTCCTAAAGAGCTACCCCAATGTTCCAGAGCTACTGGTGAAAGTGCGGCGCATGTGCGCCCACTTTCACAAGTCGACAGTAGCCGCTGCTAGCTTAAAATCTCTCCAGCAACGCCTGCATGTGCCACAACACCGGCTTTTGTGCGACGTCCCCACACGCTGGAACTCAACGTTTCAGATGTTGAATAGAGTGGTTGAGCAGCAGAGACCTTTGATGGAATACCAGCTACAAAACCCTAGGGTGCCACAAAGTCAGCTGCCTCAGTTTCACATCCATGAGTGGCCATGGATGAGAGACCTTTGTGACATCCTACGGGTCTTTGAGGAGTCCACAAGGAGGGTGAGCTCTGAGGATGCGATGGTGAGCCTTACAATCCCGCTCTTGTGTGTTCTGAGAGAATCCCTGATTGACATCAGGGATAACTCAGATCACACAGAGGAGTTAGGGATAGCATCCGATCCGTCACAGCTGGAGAGTAGGTCCACACATCTGTCCGCTTCACTGCGTTTAATGGAGGAGGAGGAGGAGGAGGAGGAGGAGGAAGAAGAGTTGTCCGATGATGTGATGGTGATACAGGAGGCTTCCGGGCAACTTCGAATCGTCCCATTGTTGCAGCGCGGATGGGTAGACATGGAGGATGAGGAGGAAATGGAGATTGAACTTTCCGGTGGGGCCAGAGGAGTCATGCCAACTAACACTGTGGCAGACATGGCTGAGTTCATGTTGGGGTGCTTTACAACCGACAAGCGTATTGTCAAAATCATGGAGGACAACCAGTACTGGATCTTTGCTATCCTTGACCCCCGGTATAAAAACAACATCTCGTCTTTTATTCCGGTAGAGGGGAGGGCCAATCGCATCAATGCTTGCCACAGGCAATTGGTGCAGAATATGATGGAGATGTTTCCAGCATGTGACGTTGGCGGCAGGGAGGGCAGTTCCTCCAGTAGGCAACCAAGTTCTCACCGGTCCACACAAACGAGGGGCACACTGTCTAAGGTCTGGGACACCTTGATGGCACCCCCTCGCCAAAGTGCCGCCACGGAGGGTCCTAGTGTCACCAGGCGTGAGAAGTATAGGCGCATGTTGCGGGAATACCTTTCCGACCACAGCCCTGTCCTCTCCGACCCCTCTGCGCCCTACACGTATTGGGTGTCGAAGTTGGACCTGTGGCTTGAACTTGCCCTATATGCCTTGGAGGTGCTGTCCTGTCCTGCCGCCAGCGTCCTATCTGAGAGGGTGTTCAGTGCAGCCGGTGGCATCATCACTGACAAGCGCACCCGTCTGTCAGCTGAGAGTGCCGACCGGCTCACTTTGATAAAAATGAACCACCACTGGGTAGAGCCGTCATTTTTGTGCCCACCTGTGTAAAGCACCCCAACATGAAACTCCATGTCTGTACTCAACCTCTCCAATTCCTCCGCATCCTCATACTCATCCACCATAAGCGTTGCACAATTCTGCTAATACTAGGCTCCCTCCACCCTGATTTCCCCCAACTCTGCTGGTTAGAGGCTCCCTCCACCCTGATTTCCACCAACTCTGCTGGTTAGAGGCTCCCTCCACCATGAATTTGCCCAAACTGGGCTGTTTAGAGGCTCCCTCCACCATGAATTTGCCCAAACTGGGCTGTTTAGAGGCTCCCTCCACCATGAATTGGTCCAAACTGGGTTTTTTAGAGGCTCCCTCCACCATGAATTGGTCCAAACTGGGCTGGTTAGAGGCTCCCTCCACCATGAATTTGCCCAAACTGGGCTGTTTAGAGGCTCCCTCCACCATGAATTGGTCCAAACTGGGCTGGTTAGAGGCTCCCTCCACCATTAATTGGTCCAAACTGGGCTGGTTAGAGGCTCCCTCCACCATTAATTGGTCCAAACTGGGCTGGTTAGAGGCTCCCTCCACCATGAATTGGTCCAAACTGGGTTTTTTAGAGGCTCCCTCCACCATGAATTGGTCCAAACTTGGCTGTTTAGAGGCTCCCTCCACCATGAATTGGTCCAAACTGGGCTGGTTAGAGGCTCCCTCCACCATTAATTGGTCCAAACTGGGCTGGTTAGAGGCTCCCTCCACCATGAATTTGCCCAAACTGGGCTGTTTAGAGGCTCCCTCCACCATGAATTTGCCCAAACTGGGCTGTTTAGAGGCTCCCTCCACCATGAATTGGTCCAAACTGGGTTTTTTAGAGGCTCCCTCCACCATGAATTGGTCCAAACTGGGCTGGTTAGAGGCTCCCTCCACCATGAATTGGTCCAAACTGGGGTGGTTAGAGGCTCCCTCCACCATTAATTGGTCCAAACTGGGCTGGTTAGAGGCTCCCTCCACCATGAATTGGTCCAAACTGGGCTGGTTAGAGGCTCCCTCCACCATTAATTGGTCCAAACTGGGCTGTTTAGAGGCTCCCTCCACCATTAATTGGTCCAAACTGGGCTGGTTAAAGGCTCCCTCCACCATGAATTTGCCCAAACTGGGCTGTTTAGAGGCTCCCTCCACCATGAATTGGTCCAAACTGGGTTTTTTAGAGGCTCCCTCCACCATGAATTTGCCCAAACTGGGCTGGTTAGAGGCTCCCTCCACCATGAATTGGTCCAAACTGGGTTTTTTAGAGGCTCCCTCCACCATGAATTTGCCCAAACTGGGCTGGTTAGAGGCTCCCTCCACCATGAATTGGTCCAAGCTGGGTTTTTTAGAGGCTCCCTCCACCATGAATTTCCCAAAACTTGGCTGTTTAGAGGCTCCCTCCACCATTAATTGGTCCAAACTGGGCTGGTTAGAGGCTCCCTCCACCATGAATTGGTCCAAACTGGGTTTTTTAGAGGCTCCCTCCACCATGAATTTGCCCAAACTGGGCTGTTTAGAGGCTCCCTCCACCATGAATTGGTCCAAACTGGGCTGGTTAGAGGCTCCCTCCACCATGAATTGGTCCAAACTGGGCTGGTTAGAGGCTCCCTCCACCATTAATTGGTCCAAACTGGGCTGGTTAGAGGCTCCCTCCACCATGAATTGGTCCAAACTGGGTTTTTTAGAGGCTCCCTCCACCATGAATTTGCCCAAACTGGGCTGTTTAGAGGCTCCCTCCACCATGAATTGGTCCAAACTGGGCTGGTTAGAGGCTCCCTCCACCATTAATTGGTCCAAACTGGGCTGGTTAGAGGCTCCCTCCACCATGAATTGGTCCAAACTGGGCTGGTTAGAGGCTCCCTCCACCATGAATTTGCCCAAACTGGGCTGTTTAGAGGCTCCCTCCACCATTAATTGGTCCAAACTGGGCTGGTTAGAGGCTCCCTCCACCATGAATTTGCCCAAACTGGGCTGTTTAGAGGCTCCCTCCACCATGAATTGGTCCAAACTGGGTTTTTTAGAGGCTCCCTCCACCATGAATTGGTCCAAACTGGGCTGGTTAGAGGCTCCCTCCACCATGAATTTCCCAAAACTTGGCTGTTTAGAGGCTCCCTCCACCATGAATTGGTCCAAACTGGGCTGGTTAGAGGCTCCCTCCACCATGAATTTCCCAAAACTTGGCTGTTTAGAGGCTCCCTCCACCATGAATTGGTCCAAACTGGGCTGGTTAGAGGCTCCCTCCACCATTAATTGGTCCAAACTGGGCTGGTTAGAGGCTCCCTCCACCATGAATTGGTCCAAACTGGGTTTTTTAGAGGCTCCCTCCACCATGAATTTGCCCAAACTGGGCTGTTTAGAGGCTCCCTCCACCATGAATTGGTCCAAACTGGGCTGGTTAGAGGTTCCCTCCACCATTAATTGGTCCAAACTGGGCTGGTTAGAGGCTCCCTCCACCATTAATTGGTCCAAACTGGGCTGGTTAGAGGCTCCCTCCACCATGAATTTGCCCAAACTGGGCTGGTTAGAGGCTCCCTCCACCATGAATTGGTCCAAACTGGGTTTTTTAGAGGCTCCCTCCACCATGAATTTGCCCAAACTGGGCTCTTTAGAGGCTCCCTCCACCATGAATTGGTCCAAACTGGGGTTTTTAGAGGCTCCCTCCACCATGAATTTGCCCAAACTGGGGTGTTTAGAGGCTCCCTCCACCATGAATTTGCCCAAACTCTGCTGGTTAGAGGCTCAATCCACCCTGATTTTCAAAACAAATGTTGGTGCCAACCTCAACTTACTACAAGGGCCAAATTCACTGCTGGTGACAAGCTCTCCTCACTGCAAGTGCCAAATACACATGTTTCAAGGTGTTTTCCTACTGTCAGAGAGGTGGTATTGAGTGTGTAAAGTGTGTAGTTGTTAGGCTGTGATGTTGGGGTAATAGAGGGTCTTTGGTGTGTTAGATGCCCCCAGACATGCTTCCCCTGCTGTCCCAGTGTCATTCCAGAGGTGTTGGCATCATTTCCTGGGGTGTCATAGTGGACTTGGTGACCCTCCAGACACGGATTTGGGTTTCCCCCTTAACGAGTATCTGTTCCCCATAGACTATAATGGGGTTCGAAACCCGTTCGAACACACGAACATTGAGCGGCTGTTCGAATCGAATTTCGAACCTCGAACATTTTAGTGTTCGCTCATCTCTAGTAAGTAACAGTGTTTTTTATGTTTTTTACCTATCCCTGGCCTCCGATCATTATACTCGGGGGCCTGAAAAGACCCCCAAGTATAATAATAGTGTTTGTGTGGCAAGCGGCGTCACTTACTGATTCCGACCCTGCCAGGATTGGTAAGTAAATAGGGCCCGTTACCGTCTGGATTAACTCCAGCCAGTAACGGCCTATTAAAAAAAAAAAAAAAAACGCAGGGGTAGCAGCTGTCGCCGGGCCCCCTAATGCCCCGGGCCCTGTGGCAGCTGCCTCTGCTGCTACGGCGGTAGTTACACCACTGCCCCCTAGAGTTCTTGAAATTTTTCCTGAGCCCACACTTATTATATGCCTATTATTTATTGGGACCTCTGTATATTACTTTATGTTATATCAGTTTATTTTATACCTTACCATATTAGATATACAGATTTCTTGTGTTTAATGAATCAATGCTTATTTAACATGTATATATTATTGCTATTAAATGAATATATGTAGTAGTTTTTGGGAACTGTGGTCACAACCACGTCTACCTCTCCAGCTTGTATGGTTTTCTACTGTTTTTATTTTTTTTTTTTTTGGCTTTTGTGGCTGGTTTGTCTTGAATATTCTACATTGTTTGGGTTTTTGTGAAAGAGGACAAATGCACATTGTCTCGGGTGAACTAAAATGGTTGTCACATTATACTCTGGAGTCTCATTGGACCCAAATGTATAATAGGTGGGGGTCCAGGAAAGGTAAAAAAAAAAAACACTCATACTCTCTTGGGCAATCCAGTGTGACGTCATTGGACTGGGTTCAGCATTGAGGTCTGTGACTGGGCCTCAGCGATGACCTGGGCATGCCAAGAATCATGACTTCATAATTCTCAGGGTGCTCATGTGACCACTGGTGGATCAATCACAGGCTCAGCCGTGACCCCCAGGCTGATGACATCACAGAAGAGTGCCAGACATCACAAGCAAAGTCCCAGACTCCACGAGGAAGCAGAGAGGTAACTGAAAGTGAGTCTGAATGTTTTTTTTTTATTTTTTACGCCTCCCCTGGACTCTACCCCAGAGTATCATAAAATCTTAAATTTTGGGGAAATTTGCAACAAATTTGATTGATGCCAAATCAATCCGCTCATCTCTGCTGACTCTTTAACATGCTATGGATCAGCTGTTTTAGGATGATGACTCCATCAATATGGAGTAGGATTTTGGCTGGCTGAGTGAGACATCTTTAATACAGTTTTTGGGAGGTACTAATATACTGTAGCTCATGGGAACCATGGATTCAGCACCACAGATGGATGGATGGACTAAGTACACCACACCATGTAAAACATTTCATTGTTTTTGAATTTGGTAACAGAAGGGCCCCAACTTTCCCACCCAGACCAGCAAACAGGATATTCCTCAGCCCAACGATGGTCATACAACTAGCTGAAGGCGTGTTTGACCAACCCATGTTTTTACTGAGGCCAGTAAGCCATTGCCAAACTCCTCTGGCAACATATTACACAGTCCAGTCCTATTAATGTGACCACCGCCGACTTTTGATGTCAACGTTAAATAACCAATCACAGACGGCGCGTGTCATCAGCCATCTGGGTGCACTCATCATTGTGGAGGGCACGATGGATCAGAACAAGTAGGCATCTATCCTTGCGGACCATGTTCACCCCTACATGCGAATTGTTTTTCCTCAGGATGATGGCATCTACCAGCAGGACAATGCGACGTGCCAAAAGCTCACTGCGTACGTGCTTGGTTGGAGAAACACCAGGATGAGTTTACCGTACTTCCTTGTCCAGCAGATTCCCCGGACTTGAACCCAATCGAGAATCTGTGGGACCACCGCCATGAATGCTCAACCGCGTAACCTAGCGCAACTGGCCACGGCACTGGAGTCGGCATGGCTCAACATCCCAGTGAACATCATCACAACATCCCCTCTCTTCCTGCACGTCTCGCAGCGGTCCGCTCTACCAAAGGGGGTTATTCTGGATTTTGACAGGTGGTCACATTAATGTCACTGGACTGTGTAATTGCCTAATTGTCCTTCTTCTGTCATCTGCCTGGAGAAACTTTCAACCTTCACCCTACCACATTCAATGGATTCTCGACCTTCACCAAAACAAAGTCAATGGATTCTACTGACTTTATCATATATGAACATTTTAAGGAGATGGCTACTGGTCATGACTAGTTCCCTGGTTCTAATAACAATATCATAGACAAAAAGTTCACGCTGATTGCTTATCATGCCTATCTACGTGTGTTCGGTTTATCGGCCCACCTTCCTCTCTGGCACCAGAGCCACGTTGCAGTGACCTGCTTTATGTCCTAAAAGAAGAGTCCTGGCTAGTTTTTTTTTTTTTTTTGCAATTTCTTTTAAAATTTTTAAACAGATCAAATTCTTATGCAAACCTCAATTGTAGCAATATGTTTTACTCATCTCTCCTATGGCGAAGGTCAAGCTTACAAAAAAATTTGCTTAGCTTTGTCAGCTAGTTTGAAGCCAAATATTGCGTTAAGAATTCTGATTTGTGACTTGGACGGCCACATGGGGCACTCGCCAATCTCCATTATGAGGGCAAACACAAGGGCCCCAACAGGCGACACTGATACTAGAGAAGCGAAAGTCTTTGGCGCCAACTTCATTGACGTACCTAGTTAAATAATTGAAGAATTATAAGGATATTTCCAAGGACATTTTTTAGAACTTCAATTTCATCTGAATAAATATAAAATAGTATTGGTCCACGGAGAAATTAAACAAATTATTTATATGGCAGCTATGGCTGGATTTACTCAAACATGAATATTTGAATTAATGCAACCTATCATTATGAAAAATAGATCAGCCTTTCATCTGCAATTCCCCAATAAAAACTTTGCTTTCTCGTTCCAAACTTTCAGAACAACTTAAATTTATGAACGTGAAATTTCAATGTTTTAATTTTCTCATCAGAACCATGAAATGACTTGAAAATACCCAGAGGAAAATCCATCAGAACCTCTAGATCAATTGAATGATTGGAGCTACAGTCAGTATTGTACTCCGGAGCATCATTCATAATTCTGCTCATTTTCTGGTTTTTATTTTTTGGGTTATTTTTTTGTGTCTTTATCTGAATGTTTCTTTCATGTCTGCACCTAGATTATCATGTGAATGTGTATTTTAGGTGGTTTTATACAGTCTCTTTGCTGTAAGGGTATACAGTATCAACCTTAGAGATGACTACAAATTCTACACGAAGAGCAGGGACAGTCGTAGCTGGTCCCATTTCCTTTGCAACATAATGTCAGCACAAATATTCAAGGTTTGCCCATCTCTATTACTGACACGTACTGAGAAGAGAAAAAAACGCAGGGCCAAGCGCTAATAGTGTGACACTGTGATGGATGTGACTATAGTGGTTGTGATAATAACTCACAACCACTATGCAGGCATGTAGTAGGGGACCTCCAAGAGGTGGCAGGAACCCCTAAGTATAATGGACTCCAATAGCAGCAGCCACCCTCTATAATGCCACAACCACAGGGGACGGCGTCTGGAACATCCAAAGGTGAATGAAGAAAACGGCAGGAGGCATGCTCGTCCGAGTAATTTCGTGTTTCGGGTTTACCACCTTTTTCAAGTGTGTACAATCTGTCTGGGTAATTTCTCTTTAGTCCTCTTTGGACCTCTCTTGACCTTTTTGTGACATTGCAGACCCCGGGGACACTAAAGGGCACAGTGTCATTATGATGTTAGCAGCTAAGCATTATGACATTGGGGTGCCTCACGTGACCATTGTGGTCGGTCCCTCAGGACCACTGACATCAATCAGGAGGGAAGAAAAGGCCGGGAGTGTTTCTGGAGTTGGTAAAGAGGTCAGGGAGTTCTCAGAATGTATATCTTTGAGTTAGGTTAAGACAATAGAAAAGATTTACTAATCCTATCTAATATTTGACCAGGCAGGACAAAGATGTCTCCGATTCCCCAAATGAGTTCCAGATGACATATTTAGCGCATTCTTAGACTCTTCTACCTAATGTTGCTTGGCTAACTTTGTAGCAAAATTTATAATCACAATGTTGGTGCACGTTGGCTCTTGCTCGCTTTCTTCAGTAATCTATATGTTCACTCACAATGAAAGCACACGAACCCCATAGACTATAATGGGGTCCGTGTGCTTGCTTATCCACTGCTTACATCACATTCTTGGAACGGCTGGTCCATTATCCACTGCTTATATCACGTTACTGGAATGTCCCTCCAGCTGCTGCCCTGTACACTGCCGTGTCCCGCCAAGGATCAACTTGTGTCTAAAGTCTCAGTTGGGTTGTTGTAACATCATCACAACCCATCCAGGTGAGCAGGCACTTGTCGTTTCCGTTTCTTCTGCTCTTTTTACCATGTGATCATACAGGAGGATCCATTCGGTATCTCTTTTTGCCTTTCATCCCAACCTAGTTCACCCATCTCTAAAAGTTACCTAATCCTTACATCTGCTAATTCAGGACTCTTCACCAAAAGCGACCCGTGGCCAATGGACAGGCGCAGACTTATTATAAAATGGAAGGAATGGTATTAAACATAGTTGATACCTTGAAATGATTGAGAAGCAACTTCCAAAATCTATTTTTGGAGGCAGTAGAGTTCATTTGCCACCTGTCAGTGAGGGGATTAACCTCCGGATGCCTTTTAGAACATCAGATTTTGTGCATTTCTGTTCTTCCCAGAAAATAACTTTTTCTCGGTGGCTTATAAATCAGTCTCATCATGTTGCCTTCGAGCCTGCAATGTTTCTCATATCACAAGTCTCTCCTGCCACTGTTCTAAACCCAACTTGATGTATTACTTAAATACATCATGAAACAAACTAACTCTGATAATCCTACATGCCAGGGATAAATCACTGGAGACATACTAAGCTGATGATCCATTATAGTTATACATCAGGCCCGGCAGATAGGCCGTGCATGTAAAGTACATATTTAACGCGGAGCCAACGCCATCCAACAGCTGGTGCAATTAAATAGCCTCTAAATAAATGTGCGAGCCATTAGTATTTCTAAAGATCAATGGAGCCATTTGACAAAAGATTTGTCTATAAAAATACTTTTATGATTAAGATGGAACGTTTTGACAGCAGCCTCGAATTTACTGCGCTCGGGCAACATATTGTCAGCTAACAACTAATTTATGCTACAGAACATAGGATTACAATTTTTTACCGAGGACAGAAAATGATCTCATCTGGTTGTGATGGGCTATAAAAATAGCGATTCCTCTTGTTGTTGGAAAAAAAAAAAAGTTAATAAAAAATAGCAAAAAAAAAAAAAAAAAAAAGAAAGAAATACAAGAAGTAAAATAAAGTGATACATTGTCTGGACAGGTGTTACGATTTGTAAGGGAATGCGGCGTTTGATTTTACTTATATCTATAGTCGGGTGGGTTTTCAGGGTTTACGTTTTGATGTGATTTGCTTAGGATAGGTCATCATTATGCGATGGGTCAGGTTCGAGACTAGAGACCCTTACTGATCAGCAGATCCGAAGAGAATTATGTTCTTATAAGTGTTGCAGCTTCGACATGGCGTCATTGATTTTACATTCATAAGTCACATGAAACAACTCAGCATTTGTAGTAAATTTCGTTGAACTGCAATACCGGACACAGTCTCTAGGCTATATATGGCACTGAGCTTGGAATATAGTGAAGTATATGCATCCAAACACTGAGACCTCTTCAGCCAGCTGATCTGGAGGTGCTCCTGGGAATCAGACCAACACTGACCACATGCTATGACTTTTATCAGGTACAAAGGGATCCTATCATTTAGATGGCATTTTTTTTGTCCCTAACATGTAGGAATAGCCTTAAGAAAGGCTATTATTTTCCTACCTTTAGATGTCTTCTCTGCGCCACCATTCCGTAGAAATCCAGGTTTTCTTCTGTATGCAAATGAGTACTCTCGCAGCACTGGTGGGGGTCCTCAGCGCTCAAACAGCACTGGGGGCATCCCAAATGCTGCGAGAGAACTCTTCAGCGATGCCTCCATCTTCTTCAGGAACGTCCTCTTTACGCGTCTTCTTCCGGGGGTTGGCTTGAGACTTGTAGGCTTTGGGCAGAGCCGACTGCACATGTCCACAGGCCACAAGAAAATGGCTGCTCACTTACTGCGTAAGCAGCCATTTTTCTTGTGGCCGCGGGCATGCCCAGTCGGCTCTGCCCGAGGCCTACAAGTTTCAACATCTGTGCCAGAAGAAGATGCATGAAGAGAACGTTCCTGAAGAAGATAGAGGCAGTGCTGGAGAGTTCAATCGCAGCATTGGGGACGCCCCCAGGACTGTTTAAGTGTTGGGGACCGCCTCCAGTGCTGCAAGAGAACTCATTTGCATACAGAAGAAAACTGGGATTTCTATGGAACGGAGTGTTATGATCATGTCTGAGTCCAGACCCAGATTCCGGACTGCAGGTTGCACCACTAAGGAAACAGGGGAGGGAGACTATCCCTGGCACTACGGTGGCTAGCTAGGCCCTGCCTACGGGTGGTGGTCAGCTGTCTCCAAGCTAGTCTTGGCCCCGACAACTCCTGGCTCTCTAGCACGAAGACCTAGCAGACAGATAGGGCAAGAGCTATAGGAGAGCTAGGGACTGGGGTTTCTAAAGTGGTGACCCCTACAGAAATCCAGGTGCAGCTGCAGACAGACAAACGGGCTGGGAGGTGCTGGACAACGGACACGCAGCACAACACAATACAAAACAAGAGAAATGAGGAGAGGGACAGTGGAGAGGTGAGGAAAGGGTAAACACAGGACTGGGGAAAACACTGGAACCCAAAACCTCTCAAACCACAAGAAAGTGCCAGGCAAACAGAGCAGAAGGACAGGGTGGAGATGAAGTGTGAGGGAACCAACTAGATACACACAACAGGCAACTCTCACACCACTTCCTAATCAGTTGGAACTTTCACCAAAACAATCCTCCTCCTAGAGCCAAGAATCCTAGGGTGTAAACCACGAAAACCAGCAACATGTGGGGCCAGCCCTCTTCCTTAAAAAGGCCCAAGAATCCTCCCATAGGATGATGGCAATATTAAACACCTGAGGTTCGATTCCTGGAACCCCAGGTATGCTAAGAGGACTGACACCAATACCAAACCAGATGGTCCAGTGGCAAAGCAACCACCAGCAGAACACATGAGCCCGGATCAAATCCCCAACCAAAACAAAATACACAAACAACCAGGTCATAAGGTCACAGAGGCCCGGAGAAGACAAAAAAAGGTTGGAGACAAATAGCCTTTCTTAAGGCTATTCCTACGTGTTAGGGACAAAAAATTCCATTGGAATTATAGGATCCCTTTAATAAACATTTCCAGGAATCTTTACCTTGACTGTTTCAATGAAAGCAAAATATCAAAATGATCACAGGTTTCTTCAACCCCGATATTGTAGTTCCAGGTAGTGGTCCTTTGGATCACTTTGAAGTAATGATATGTCTTTACTACGGGAGGTTCAAGAAAGAGTTAATGTTAACAGACTCCACATCTCAGCACAATCTACACCAACAAACAGTGCTCAGATGCTTCTTATGTTTTTGTACTGTATAAAAGAAGAAACTAGTGGTTTTAAATAAGAAGTAAAATCCCAAAGGTACAACAAGAACACAAGGACAGAGAGAGGGAACTGAGCGCAACAAGGTTACTGTCTAAAATAGAAAGATCAAAACCAGGAGCACACATGTACCGAACAAGATCTAATAATGTTTGCCGCTAAGGAGACGGTGACTGTAGAGAAGAAAGGAAAACATGGGTGGCAAATATCGCCAACATTTCTCAAGTAAGGTCGGAAAAGGCAATAGGTCCTTTGCAAAGCTTTCAGTTTTTGCATCGAGCCTCCATGGAATCTTCCCGAAGACAAGGTAGGAGACTCTTTTCCACTGGGTGATTTTTTTAACCAGTGGAAAAACAGGTCTCCTCCCAATTAAATATTTTTTTTTTCTTATATGTAGATTGTGAGCCCCACATAGAGCTCACAATGTACATTTTTTCCCTATCAGTATGTCTTTTTTGGAATATATGGGAAGGATATGCAAATCTGCCTTCCATGATGTAATTAGGAAGTCAGCTGCTGCCTCAGTGTTGCAAATCGATAGAGGGCGCTCACTGGAATGTGCAAGCCTGTCTTCCCTGATGTAGTTAGGAAGACAGGATTTCAGTGAAATAACTCAATAAAGGTTGTCCCCTTTAGCATCATGCTCAACCTTCCAAGAGGCCTTTGTTTTGCAATGATGCTGGGATTATTACCAGGTATAGTCTCTCAATCGAGGACGGCCGTTTCAATGGACTTGCATCTCGTCAGCCCGATGTAGAGAAGACTGTAACCTGAGAGGTGAGAGGCTTAGACAGGGTTAAGGGGATATTGTCACTCATTGGGGAGAGACCACATCCCATGGTCCCTTGCGAAGTGGAGTGCTAAAGGCGAAATAATTCTCCACACACCTATATGGTGGTCTCTCCCCAAGGAGTGACAATATCCCCTTAACCCTTTTTTGGAAAATGGAATGGAAATCCATGCAAACACAGGGAGAACATACAAGCTCCTTGCAGGTTTTTTGTCCTTGACAGGATTTGAACACCAGGACTCCAGCACTGCAAGGCTATAGTGCTAACCACTGAGCCACCATGTGGCCCCTCAATGAAATAAATTTGAGGTGTAATTTTTGCAGCAGATTATACCATTGTCCATCATGTTAAACAGCCTCAATAGGGGTCAGACCAGAGAGTTGTGTAGAAAAGTATTTTATGCATTTACATGTAATGCGATGCTGTGATGGAAGTAGTAGCAGCCATAGTGGCCTCTTCAACAACATCACAGACATGGGTTACATCGGCCTTATTATGCAGGGCAATGCCAGCCTGTCCCATCTCCTATCTGTGATGTCATTACAAAGGCCCGATAACAGCGGAGAGTCGCACCTGAGCCCAGGAGAGGAGAGTAACACTGGTTTTTATGATTCTCACCACCCCTAGGTCTCTGATCCTTATACTCTGGGGTCTGAAGAGATCAACATAAAAATGAGTGTTACTAACCTCACTTGGGCTCTGACGAAACTCTCTGCTTTCATCGGGCCTCACAGATGTCACAAGGGCCAGGTTGGGGGTTTCAATGCATAATGATGCTGGTGTAACTCATGCCTGTGACGTTATTGAAGAGGGCCAAAAACAACAGGGACTCACGCTGGAATACAGGAGAGGTGAGTACCACTGTTTTTTATGTTTATCACCTCCCCTGGGCTTCTGATCATTATACTCTGAAGGTCTGATAAGGCCCCAGCGTATAAAAAATAGTTCATGAGTGGTGCACCCCAAAACTTTGTGGTTCTAATAAACACCAAATTTTCATAATATTTGCAACAAATCTCATTGGGGCCACTATGGAGGATAATACTGTGTGCAGGGGCCACTATGGGGGATAATACTGTGTGCAGGGGCCACTATGGGGGATAATACTGTGTGCAGGGGTCACTATGGGGGATAATACTGTGTGCAGGGGCCACTATGGGGGATAATACTGTGTGCAGGGGTCACTATGGGACATAATACTGTGTGCAGGGGTCAGTATGGGACATAATACTGTGTGAAGGGGCCACTATGGGACATAATACTGTGTGAAGGGGCCACTATGGGACATAATACTGTGTGCAGGGGTCACTATGGGACATAATACTGTGTGCAGGGGCCACTATGGGGTATAATACTGTGTACAGGGGCCACTATGGGGTATAATACTGTGTGCAGGGGCCACTATGGGGGATAATACTGTGTGCAGGGGCCACTATGGGACATAATACTGTGTGCAGGGGCCACTATGGGACATAATACTGTGTGCAGGGGCCACTATGGGACATAATACTGTGTGAAGGGGTCACTATGGGACATAATACTGTGTGCAGGGGTCAGTATGGGACATAATACTGTGTGCAGGGGCCACTATTGGACATAATACTGTGTGAAGGGGACACTATGGGACATAATACTGTGTAAAGGGGCCACTATGGGACATAATACTGTGTGCAGGGGCCACTATGGGGCATAATACTGTGTGCAGGGGCCACTATGGGGTATAATACTGTGTACAGGGGTCACTATGGGACATAATACTGTGTGAAGGGGTCACTATGGGACATAATACTGTGTGCAGGGGTCAGTATGGGACATAATACTGTGTGCAGGGGCCACTATTGGACATAATACTGTGTGAAGGGGACACTATGGGACATAATACTGTGTAAAGGGGCCACTATGGGACATAATACTGTGTGCAGGGGCCACTATGGGACATAATACTGTGTGCAGGGGCCACTATGGGGCATAATACTGTGTGCAGGGGCCACTATGGGACATAATACTGTGTGCAGGGGCCACTATTGGACATAATACTGTGTGAAGGGGACACTATGGGACATAATACTGTGTAAAGGGGCCACTATGGGACATAATACTGTGTGCAGGGGCCACTATGGGACATAATACTGTGTGCAGGGGCCACTATGGGACATAATACTGTGTGCAGGGGCCACTATTGGGTATAATACTGTGTACAGGGGTCACTATGGGACATAATACTGTGTGAAGGGGCCACTATGGGACATAATACTGTGTGCAGGGGCCACTATATGACATAATACTGTGTGCAGGGGGCACTATGGGGGATAATACTGTGTGAAGGGGCCACTATGGGACATTATACTGTGTGAAGGGGCCACTATGGGATACTATACTGTCTGGAGACCACTCTGGGACATTATAATGCATAGTGACTAGAACAGTGAGCTGAGGGGATGAGTGGGGCAGAAGTTTGCTATAGGACCCTTTCTTTGCCAGTTACCCCCCTGATGTGATTTGCTTCACACAAATATGTAACCTGCAAAGTCAGACCAGATTCCAAAGCTTCACTGCTGTTACAATAAAGAACCATTATATTTGCCTATATTGTATTTTACATACAACGTTTTTGGCCTGGTTCACATCTGCGTTCAGTAATTCGTTCGGAGAGTCCACATGGGGACACCCCGAACAGACTACCGAACGCATTGGTAAGCGGTGTGCAGTGAAAGCACACAGACCCCATAGACTAGCTTTCCACAGGGTCTCCCCACGAGTCATTTGGACAGGAAAGTAGATTGTGAAGTCCTTTTCGGTCTGCATGTTCCATGCGAAAAACACACGGACCCCCAGCTTTCACTGCATACCACTTGCCAATTAAAATGAGCGAGTACAATTTGATTGAGTAGGTATTCAATCGAATACTACGGTATTCGAAATATTCATACTCGATCGAATACTACTAGCTATTCGCAGTAAATATTCAATTCAGAACCAACATTGATTGGCCAAATACTATACAGTGCATAACATTTGGCAAATCAACGCTGGTTCTGCAGCAGGTTCGTCCTTGCTAGTCAGGAGAGCTGGCAGCTTGCTGTTACGAGGGAGCTTACTTTTTCTCATAGGAATGAATAGACCAGCGTTAATTGGCCAGTGTACAGCATTCGGCCAATCAATCTGCTGGAGGCTCCTCTGTGAGGAGGCGGAGTCTAAGATCGGACCACAGTAGTTTCCATTGTGGTCCGATTTTAGACTCCTCCTCCTCATAGACGAGCCTCCGGCAGAACCAGCGTTGATTGGCCGAATGCTATACACTGGCCAACCAACGCTGGTCAATTCATTCCTATGAGAAAAAGTAAGCTCCCTCGTAACAGCAAGCTGCCAGCTCTCCCAACTAGCAAGGACAAGCCTGCTGTAGAACTAGTGTTGATTTGCTGCAGGCTGGCAGCTTGCGGTTACGAAGGAGCTTACTTTTTATCAGCGCAACTGCACAGCGCTCCTCCTAAACACTCTCCTCCTGCTACTCGTGGACTTGGTGACTCTTCTTTAGTCGAATATTGGTTTCCCCTGAAACGAGCATTTTTTCCCATAGACTATAATGGGATTCGATATTCGATCAAGTAGTCGAATATTGAGGCTCTACTCAAAACGAATATCGAATCTTGAATATTTCACTGTTCGCTCATCTCTATTGCCAATGCGTTCGATAGTCCATTTGGGGGTGTCCCAATGCAGACTCCTTGAATGGATTACCGAACGCAGATGTGACCAGGCCTTACACAACAAACTGTACCTTCTATAATAGCTACCAGTAAGCGCCTATGACCCCATCATCATGTCTACGGTTGCCTTACCTTGGGCTACTTTTTCTTTGTTCTTTGCCATCTTGTTACAATTTTTAATCTTCTTAAATTTGATTATTCCAACCCAGTAACAATGCAGCGAGACCTTTAAAGAGCTAACAATCGCAGAGAGATAACATATCTACCAAGACAGTATAAAGAGCTAGATCACTGGCACAGAAAATGTGCAGGCTTATTAGTGTTAGTCCAAAAACACAAAAAAAAACAAAAAAAAAAAAGTCCACGTCCAACTCCCTGCTGGTGTATGTCTCATTAAAACGTGCCATTCAATCTTTGCAATCTCTGGTAAATACTGAAGATTAAACTTCAGAGTAAAGAATAATCTATTAGATGTTCTCAATTTATGTAGGACAACTTTAATCTTTAATCTTGGATAATACATCAATTTCGGTAATGAGCATTTCTTCTAAATAGACTGAAATAACAATGACTGACTTTAGTGATTTTCTCTGTCCAAAATAATAATCAAGTCTTCCAACTTTTCTAAAATTTTAAATGTTACTATAACATATTGGAATTTTTTGTGTCCCACCTCAACGTCCCACCATGCTGTCTTGGTACGTAGACCAATGACCTGCCAATGACCAAACCTTCTATTTATCCCCCAAGCTTTCTGTGCCAAGCGGCCCCCTCTAAATTCAAGACTCTGATGCAACAATGTTGGATTTTCAACCAGCATCAAAAACTGGACAGGGCCTAATGGGTTTCCATCATGTTAAAGAAAAGCTTTCCTCATGTGACTACCTTTAACCTCTAGAAGATATCTGAAGGATAATATCACTTAAAGAATAGTGAAAAATGAGGATCTTCGAGAGGATCTGATCAAATCCACTAACTTCACCTCTTTGCATCCTTCCATGGGGGCTGCTTCATTGATTCTGGTGCAGTTGGAATTTTTTTTTCTCTAGTTCCAAGAGTTCCCGAGCAATCAATGCTGTTAGTTTCTAGTTTCAGCTGTCAGGTGGGTGGTCCTTGTCTCTCTGCTCCAATCTAGAACCCCCCACCCCCGCCCACCCTTTCACGAAAGTGGAGAGCATAAGTAATCTGAAAGTAACAGCTTATGTCCCTGAGAAAAAAAGGATGGACAACATGAATTGCAAGGTCTCCATACACTTTAGGTGGTCTATCTATGTTCTGATCTGGTCCCTCAAACTGTTTGGGCTTGACCAATACCCATCAAATACGCACGGCTAGCTTAACTTGCTTATGTATCTACATGTAACAGATTTAGCTCCTGTTTCCTTTCATGAGATACATTATTAGATATCCATTGGCTACGACCCGCTACTTGTTACAGAATTGTATTTATTGACAGAGCTTTATTTCTATACAAATTACACCCTCATCTAACAGCCGGGCCCTGCACTTAGATCCTGTCGCTTTGCTCTTGAGCCTAAATGTCTAGAATGACACTGTGGGAGGAAAATCCCGGCCCACAATCTCACCAGCTCAGTTGTACATTGTTGTACAGATAAAGATCACCTACCGGACCCGCTTTTCCAGCTACAGTAGTAATTCTTTGTAAGATGTTTCCCATTTTATAACAGGTCTGTGGGAAGGTTTTGTGATAAGAGCAAATAATAGATGCACAATGCAAGGTTTGGATGGATTTTCTAAAATGACAGAACATACTGGATGTTATATAAAAATTTACAATAAGCACTTACTTCTAGAGTATGACAGTATGTGAATAGCTACTGTGGATGGATAAATAAATGATAGATAGATAGATAGATAGATAGATAGATAGATAGATAGGAGATAGATAGATAGATAGATAGATAGATAGATAGATAGATAGATAGATAGGAGATAGATAGATAGGAGATAGATAGATAGGAGATAGATAGATAGATAGATAGATAGATAGATAGATAGATAGATAGATAGATAGGAGATAGATAGATAGATAGATAGATAGATAGATAGATAGGAGATAGATAGATAGGAGATAGATAGATAGATAGATAGATAGATAGGAGATAGATAGATAGATAGATAGATAGATAGATAGATAGATAGATAGATAGGAGATAGATAGATAGATAGATAGATATAGATAGATAGATAGATAGGAGATAGATAGATAGATAGATAGATAGATAGATAGATAGATGATAAATAGATAGATAGATAGATAGATAGATAGATAGATAGATAGACTTTAAAAATGTTCTATTAAAGATAGTTGAAATGATGCATGGTGCGAATAACATGTACTGTTTTTTTTTTCTTTCACTAACTACACAGTTGTGTACTACATAGTGTATAATACTGTCAGGACTCTTAGGAACCTATCTATAAAACATAGTGTATAATACTGTCAGGGCTCCTAGGAACCTATCTATAATACATAATGTATGACACTGTCAGGGCTCCTAGGAACCTATCTATAATACATAGTGTATATCACTGTCAGGGCTCCTAGGAACCTATCTATAATACATAGTGTATGACACTGTCAGGGCTCCTAGGAACCTATCTATAATACATAGTGTAAGACACTGTCAGGGCTCCTAGGAACCCATCTATAAAACATAGTGTATAATACTGTCAGGGCTCCTAGGAACCTATCTATAATACATAGTGTATGACACTGTCAGGGCCCCTAGGAACCTATCTATAATACATAATGTATGACACTGTCAGGGCTCCTAGGAACCTATCTATAATACATAGTGTATATCACTGTCAGGGCTCCTAGGAACCTATCTATAATACATAGTGTATGACACTGTCAGGGCTCCTAGGAACCTATCTATAATACATAGTGTATGGCACTGTCAGGGCTCCTAGGAACCTATCTATAATACATAGTGTATGACACTGTCAGGGCTCTTAGGAACCTATCTATAAAACATAGTGTATGACACTGTCAGGGCTCCTAGGAACCTATTTATAATACATAGTGTATGACACTGTCAGGGCTCCTAGGAACCTATCTATAATACGTAGTGTATGACACTGTCAGGACTCCTAGGAACCTATCTATAATACGTAGTGTATGACACTGTCAGGGCTCCTAGGAACCTATCTATAATACGTAGTGTATGACACTGTCAGGGCTCCTAGGAACCTATCTATAATACATAGTGTATAACACAGTCAGGACTCCTAGGAACCTATCTATAAAACATAGTGTATGACACTGTCAGGGCTCCTAGGAACATATCTATAAAACATAGTGTATGACACTGTCAGGGCTCCTAGGAACCTATCTATAAAACATAGTGTATGACACTGTCAGGGCTCCTAGGAACCTATCTATAAAACATAGTGTAGAACACTGTCAGGGCTCCTAGGAACCTATCTATAATACATAGTGTATAACACTGTCAGGGCTCCTAGGAACCTATCTATAAAACATAGCGTAGAATACTTTTAGTGATCTTAAAGGGATTCTACCACTAAAACGCTGTTTTTTCTGCTTTAGATGTCGAATAGCCTTTAGAAAGGCTATTTGTCTCTTACCTTTAAACGTGGTCTCCGCCGCTCCGTTCCTTAGAAATGCCGTTTTTTACCGGGATGCTAATGACTTCTCCGCAGCAATGAGGGCGGGCCCCAGCGTTCAAACGCCTTGCGGCCTCGAAAATATGGCCGCCGGCCGGCATGTGCATTTGGCTCTACCAGTGTCTCACTGGCAGAGTCGACTGCGCAGGTGTCAGAGCTGATGAAGAAGGAAGACGACAGAGAAGGGGAGAATGCAGGTGAAGAAGAAGGCGTCACTGGAGAGAGTGTCTCGGGTAGCAGTGGGGACGCCCCCATCGCCGCTTGAGCACTGGGGCCCGCCCTCATTGCTGCAGAGAACTCATTAGCAAAACATAGGTTCCTTGCAGCCATAAGAGTATTTTGCTCCATGTTTTATAGATAGCTTCGTCAGTATATTACAATGTCTAATGTCAGAATAAAAGACAGTAACCTGTGCCAGTGACCCCCGGGGTCCAAGTTGTGTGAGTGAGCTCGTGCCTGGCAGTATATGAGCATTATATGGTTTACCCATTGTTATGCATTTTTTATTCTTTTATTATTATTATACTTTTTCTTAGCACAATGCAGAACCTTATCTCAGAATTACATTTGCTCATTCCATTTTCAGGCTTAAATGTTCAGTGTTTTACCTATTAACTTGTAATAATTAGTTATGTGCCCCAAAATGTAATTTGTGCAAAAATGTAATAGGAAGAGACATTAAATACTGTAAGACTTTACGATTGTTCATTATAAGTTTGTATCAGATATAGAATGATAGACCGTGTGTTACCACGCTAGCCAAAGATATATGAACAGCATATTACTTAAAGGGGCTGCACCCCTTAAAGTGTATAAAACAACCAATCATAAATTAATAGTACAGGTGAATATAAGAAATGTAATATATCTCATTTAAGAAATCTACTTCCTTCTTCATCTATCGGTTTGAGTTACATTTTCTATAGATGTCTATAGAGAGGGGAGGGAATAGAATGCTGGGAAAGATACATTGTGATTCCGAAAGTTCTACTGATAGTACTGTATCTTCCGCTGCACAAAATGAGACAACAAATCAAGTAAAAGTCTTCTCCACCCCTCTCCATAGACTTCTGTGTGTGAGTTGAACATGGAGACAGATTCTAAACAAACAGTCTAAGTGAAGATATGGCAGAGGAGAAGGAAACAGATTTCTTTTTGTATCGTAAAGTTTATTATATTCACTTGTACTATTCAGTTATGCAAATTGGTTTTATAATTGGAGGGATCTTCATTTCTTGGTCAGAGTAGGTGGCACCTCCAGCTCCGGAGGACCCGTCCTGAGGATATGTTGAGCCAAGAAGAAAGGTAAAGAATATAAGGAAAGACACATCTGCAGCTTGGAAACCATTCAGTGAGAGCAATACAGAAGAAATGATGCTTTGTATATGATCTCAATAATGCATTCGACACAGCTCGGCCACTACACAGTGCACAGAGTCATCTACTTTTCAAGACAATACTCTTTTGTGACATTATGTATGGCCACCTAGTGGTTGTCTTGCAAACAGCAGCCTGTCGAAGGTTTTGTTAGTATTTTGGTTTTTTTTAGCGATTTGTTTTTTTGAGATGTGTGAGTAGTATTTGAAGTGGCAGTTTCGAATAGCACGCACCCATAGCAATGAATGGAGCTGGGCCAGCATGCAGACGGGGCCGGCATCCTGCCGCTTAACCCCCTGCATGCCGGCTCCGTCCATTCACTCCTATGGGTGCATGCTATTCGAAACTGCCGTTTCGAATAGTACTCGCTCATCTCTATCTTTTACCAAATTTCATCTAAGTTATTTAATTTGCTTTTTAAAAATAAGCTATTATGTGTGTACCTGAGGAGTAAGATTATTTTACGTCATTATAGGCCTTATATTTTGCAGTTTTTAGCAGTTTTCCGCCTCTGCATTCCTCCCTGAGCTGGTGACTGTAGACTAGATGCCATGTCTTGCACACAGTGAGTAGAGGAGAATCTGCTCTATAACGGTGTCTCTCATTAAGAAAACGCCCCAAGATTATACAGGACATATGTAGAGAAGCACAGACTTGTACTGATGTGAATAAAGTGTTTTGGTTGTGATGGAAAGCTCCTAGTCAGCTCCAGCATCAGCCTATGCCAGTCTTTCTTCACTTATCTCCTGCATTTCCTGCTCATTCCTCTGGTCCTCTACATAGATGAATTACACTGTGAAAGTTATTGTAGTAGAGGAATGGGAGGTGGGAGATCAGAAAGGGGCATTTTTTTCTGATAACATATATAACAGGTTCATAAACATAAGAGACAATCATACTCACCTCCCCTGGGCTCAGTCGCTATGTCTGGCGTGGATCCTTCTTCTGTTTTAGCCTCTTCTGGCTAAGGTTTTTGATTGGGCCTCATGAGTCACATGGTGCACGCTAATATCATATCACCACAATGGAGCCCAGGAGAGGTAAGTCTGACTGCTTGTTATATGCATATACTTTCTCTGGGCCTCAACTCATTGTAGACTAAAGCGATTGCAGAGAATAAAAGCGGTTCATGGGCGGCAAACCTAAAATTTTTGGAAAATTCCCAATTTCATTCACCCCTAGCTATAAGGTAGAGATTCCCTTTAAGTCTTTATTCCTATCTTTGCCTCTACATCGTATCATTGTGCGTGACTGTTGCCTCCATGACACATTTTCGCACTTTAGCAGATATTTATCAGATTCCAACCTTTTATTTTATATCCCTTATGACTATGCACGGTGCACTCGGTAAATACATACTACTGTGTGTCCCGAGGCAAAAAGGGTTTATAAAAAATTCAGTTAGTAGGGTGCATCATGGGAAAACATATATTGAATTTATAAATATCTCTTCTGTGATTTTTGGAGCCCAGACTTCATTGCTATCAATAATGTAACATTATGTGATGTCATTCTGAAACTGGGAGATGACAGCCAAGCCCCTGATATCTGCACCGCGCTAAACAACCCCGACTCAAGAGCGCGTCAAGTCTTTATGTGAGTTCAGGCAGCAGCGGAGTGATGTGTCTAGAGACTATTACCCTAAAAGTATATTATACAGGTTAAAATCTGCTGCAACCTTGTTATATCCACTCAGAAAAGTGGGAGGGGGAGAATAAAGAATTACCATTCAGATGTTGCACAATGAAATGTGTGAAATGAATGTGAAAATACATCTTATTAACCCCTTCATCTGACTGTGCACAGCGGCTTAAATTTGTTTAACAAATTCCCAAAAGTAGAAAATACTAAAAAACAAAATAAAAACAAGAAAATAGTAACAAATGGCTGTTAAATTTGCACAATTGCATCACTGTATATTGTGCTTTTCCATATAGGCCTATTAGACCCTGCCCGTCGCTGGCTATAGACATCCCTACATGGCAGTCTCGTGCGTCCATTGTTAAGCACAGTTCAGACAATGTAATTTGGAGTTGATTTTGAGTCACATTTCATCAAATTGCCAAATTCTGTCCTAAATAGGGTTGAATGATCGGGATTGGGAAAGATTGGATCCCGATAGGCGATCGAGCAAATTTCACGAGCGGGATCTCCTGGAAAATGATCGGCAATCGGATTTTAAAACCGATCCTGAAATGTCAAGATCGGCTCAACCCTAGTCCTAAACCTTCCTCCCAATGGTAGAAGAGGCAGGAGAAAGTGTCTCAGGGTCAGGTGCAATTCCATTTTCAATGTGTTCCTAAAAACAAAACTGCTGGGCTAACTTAGCTAGAGGAACCTCGCAAGGTTTGCCCAGCAAACACTCTCAGTACTGCCCCCTCAGGGACTCAGCAATATGCCACCTGAGGTAAGATATTCATACCGCCTCATGGTAGAGGCGACCTTGTGGAAATCCATTGCAAAATAAATGCCACATTTTACTTCCCAGCAAAGTGAATGAAATTCAATTTAATCTCCTCAACACGTTGCAAAAACAGCGCAGCGGAAAATTCTGAGCATACAGTTTTGAAAAAGTAGCGTTTCACTTTACCTGCGGGAAAAGCTGTGTTTTCCTTGCAGATGTATATGGCGGTAGCCATGAGCAAACCAATTTGGATAAGACCTGATTTGATCAGAATTTTCAAAAAGTTTCGGGTTTGATCTCAGAACCCTTGGTATAATAAGTGGAGGCCCAAGAAGTGAGTAATAATAAGATGCAATTATACTCGCCTTCTCTCACCTTTTTGGGCGGCCAAACCTCAAGAATAGAGATGAGCGAATAGTATTCGATCGAGTAGGTATTTGATCGAATACTAAGGTATTCGAAATACTCGTACTCAATCGAGTACCACTCACTATTCGAATGGAAAGATTTGATGCAGAACCAGCGTTGATTGGCCGAATGCTATACAGTCGGCCAATCAACGCTGGTTCTTCTCTTACCTTTAGAAGTCTTCTCCGTGCAGCGTCCCCGCGGCATCTTCCAGCTCTGAATTCACTCTGCTAGGCATCGGGTCTGGGCAGAGCCGATTGCGCATGCCTGCGCTAAAAGAAAATGGCCGCTTTGACTGTAAGCGACCATTTTCTTGTAGTGCGGGCATGCGCAGTCGGCTCTGCCCAGACCCGATGCCTGGCAGAGTGAATTCAGAGCTGGAAGATGCCGTGGGGATGCTGCGCAGAGAAGACTTCTCGGAGAATCCAACCCGACCCTCACTCATGGACTTGGTAAGTGTAATTTGATCGAACGTTGCCTACTCCTGAAACGAGCATTTTCCCCCCATAGACTATAATAGGGTTCGATATTCGATTCGAGTAGTCGAATATTGAGGGGCTACTCGAAACGAATATCGAATCTCGAACATTTTACTGTTCATTCATCTCTATTCAAGAATATCCTTCAAAACGAATCGTGTGCGGTTCGCTCATCTCTATATTTTTTGCTGCAATTTTCCCCTGTTTTTTCCTGCAGCTTTCTGTTAGCCGCACTTCGCTATGTGTTGCCTTAGCCTTAGGATCCTTTTGATATCCAGCACACTATAGTAAGGAGTGGATTCAATAAAAGATAAGATGTACCATCTGTCCTTTTTACTTTCTTTCCTTTTACGATCCATACCTGGTTTTGGCTTCAAAAACTGCATAAAGACTGAATGTGTAAACAGGCCCTAAAGGAATAATCAATGACTTTTCTATCCGGTAGTTTTAGCTGAATTTTGATGGACCGGGCAAAGTTTCCAATTTTCGCCTTCCGACGGCTTCAGCTTCTTTGGTTTTCTTGGCCATTTGCTGCCCCTGAATATTAGATTTCACCACAACGCTCTTCTCTGGATTTCAGATCGCTCGATGGAGTAAGACATACTTGTGGCTTTAATTAATTTTTTGCTTAGAAACCACAAATTGGTTGTTGACCAGAGGAGCCATCTATAAATAATAGATGATGATACAATTATTATTTCACTACTTTTATCACTCGTTGGAATAGAATCTGAAACCCAACAAACCCAAATCAATGTAAAGGATTGAACCTAAGCTATTAAACAAGTTCTCTTGCACAATGAATGCCATAACACACTAAAATACAATTAATAATGGGAAACTAACATTTGTGTTTATCTGAATTTTAAATTTTTTTTTTTAAATAATAAAAATTGTTACAAAAAAGTGATGGTTTTCAGAATATGGTGACGAATATCAGGCTGTTTGAGATATTCGATTCCAAATGAATACCATGAGGCAAACGCACTAAAAATTTGTATCCCCTCCCACCTTCCCTGGCGCTTTTTTTGCACCAATAACTGTGCAGGGGAGGTGGGACAGGAACTACGACAACGGAGGCATCGAAAAAAAATCTGAAAAAGTAATTGGCTGCCGAAATCAGGTAGCCTCCAATTTATACGAATGGTGGATTTCAGATTCGGGTCATATGAGACTGTAAACTATGTGACAGGGACAGATGTACAGGCAGGGATAGCTAGGGATTACCTTTATTTAGGTGGGAATGTTACTCACCCAGCTCTTTGGGGCTCTATCTGGTCGGGATCCCTGTCAGCTTGCGATGTGCGGGAGCTGACTTTTTCTCATAGGAATGCATTGGCCAGAGTACAGCATTTGGCCAATCAACGCTGGTTCTGCTGGAGGAGGCGGAGTCTAAGATCAGTCCACAGCAGTCTCCATTGTGGTCTGATCTCAGATGTAGCAGTGTTGAGCGCAAAGGTGAAGCAGAGCTGGCTGTGCGCTGAGCTCTGCTACACCTGAGATGTAGCAGAGCTGAGTGTGTGCTGAGCACTGCTACACCAAAAAAAAAAAAAAAATCTGTTCCTGATTATTCTTTTGGACAGAAAATGCAGAATTCCACATTTTTGTTTCCATCCAAAACAGCCCAGTGTTATAATAACACTAATCTCAGTGTATACATACGGCCATTTGTTTCATCCTCTTATACATCTATTAAACAAATCTGCTACAACAGTAACCGATACGACACCCCAGGCAACGAGTGGTGCCGGAACGTATGCAGAGCCACTCCCTGTAGGCAGTGAAAAATTGTTGTCTAACTCTCGCTTGTCTGAATTAATTTTATACTTGTGTAATTATTTATTCATCTATTTATGCGTTTTATTAGAGTAGAGCGAAACAGCGTAAGAAAAAAAGTTGAAAAAAATGTTTTTCTGTGACTTTTTGCATTAAAAATTTGCAGCAGATTTTTCAGTATTTTTTCCCCCTATTACCTTTTGCAGGGTTCATGGGAAATTATTTATTATTATTATTATTATTATTATTATTATTATTATTATTATTATTATTATTATTATTATTCCATTATTTGTATAATATTTTATAAATTAATTTATTCATTATACTTTAATTATTATGAATTAATTAATTATACATTTTTAATTTATTAATTTATTATTTATTTTTGTACTTTTGGGTGTTTAGTGTACAATTTTATCTTTATGGAGATTTTTTTTTGTTGTACGTCTTTTTTCTAATTAGTTCTGTACATTCAGTATCCAGACAACCCCTCTAATATCTCCATCCATAATAACAATGTTCATCTATCTTATATTGTGTATAAATAATGGATCAACTATTGTAAATTTCAGCCAAGACCAACAAGATGGTTTGCACACCTAAGGTCAGGCAGTAAATCTTGGCACTCTGGCACCTTGGATGGTTTTATGGCGGCTTTCAGGAAGTTTAGTAAAGATATTGTCAGTTCTGAGAAATGACGGACAGCTTGTGGATGCCAGCACTCTGCTCTTTGTAACTAAATACGATTCTATTCACATTCTCTGATGTGACACTAAATAATCTTTGTAAGTAGATAGGTATCAATGTTGGACCTTCTGAGGTTCGGTCTCCGTGGTACTTTGGTGTCGTCTAGGGTAAACTCGTGGGATACTTGTTACTAGAAAATAATCCTAATGTTTCAGTATTGAAAAAAGTCCAAAAGGAACTTGAAATTTGAAATGGTAATAAATCTATAGGTGGGGAGGAGACTCGAACTCATGTCCATATTGCAAAGTTCTCCTTGTCTAGCAAAAAAAAAGTAATAGTAGAATCACTATTGTATCTCTAGTTGGTATTAAAAGGACAACTGAATTGTGTTCCTCTGTGCTAGGACATGGTAGTCCCTGTAGTGACCTGAACAATTTATATCCCTAGATAAACAAGAAGACACTGCTATAAATCTATCTACGGCCTACTCTAAGAGGACAGGCTGCAGAGTTCTCAGTCTCGTAGGTGGTGCCATATTACTACTCCCTTATCCGTGAATTAAAAATGAACAAACCAGATGATAAAGATCTGGATTTATTATAAATTTTTCAAAAATTGGGGCAACACGGTGGCTCAGTGGTTAGCACTGCAGCTTGCCATGTTGGAGTCTTGGGTTCGAATCCCATCAGGAACAACATCTGCCAGGAGTTTGTATGTTGTATGTGTTTGCGTAGATTTCCTCCCATTCTACAAAGATGTAGATCCTTTGAACCTATCAGGGGTTCACAATCCTCATTTACAAAAAAAAAAAAATTCCAAAAATTGTTCGGCTGGACCCAAAATTTGGGGGGTTTGCCACCTAAGAACAGTTAATAAATTCTGAGCTCTTGTCAAAGCCTAGAAGAGGAGGAAAAAATTAAGGAACACTGATAATTAGGGTTGAGCCGATCTTGAGATTTCAGGATAGTTTTTAAAATCCGATTTCCGATCATTTTCCATTTGATCCCGATCCTAATTCCGATCCTAATGCAAGTCAGTGTGATTTTTTAATGATAGAAGATCGGATTTTAAAACTGATCCTATTCACTACACAGTGTGGAGTCCAAAAATTGAATGCTTCAATTTTTGGACTCCAAGCTGTGTAGTGATTAAAAAAATTTGCCGGCTACTTAATGCCCCCTGCTGTCTAGTTACCTGCACAGAAACTCTCCCGCCGCTCCCAGTGTGTACGCCGCTTCCTGGAGCTCCGGCCTGTTGTTCTCTGTCCTCTCCTCTCTCATTCAGACGCCGGCAGAGCGCCTCCCTAGTGAATCACTCACATCTCCCCGCCCCGTACCCGCCCACACTCTCCTAAGCCACAACAAGCCCCCCCCTACTCCCAACATCAGTAACACTAGCCTAGTAAGTTGGGGGTGCGCACGGCACTCTGCCGGCGTCTGAATGAGAGAGGAGAGGACAGAGAACAACAGCCCGGGAGCGGCAGTGGTTCTGTTAAGGTAAGTCACAGTTAAGCTGAGTTAAGTTTCAGGTAAGGGTTGAGCAATGGGGACTGGAATTCCGTTCCCGATCTATTTTAGGCGGGATCAGAACCCAATCGCGATCGTGAAATTTACTCAATCGCCGATTGGAATCCGATCTTTTCCGATTGTTCAACTCTACTGATAATCCCCTTCCATCACCGCTCCTAGACTCGATCATGGATCTCTTTTTCTGTTTTCTGGGTCGTAGCCATGCTTAAAGGGGCTGTGCCGCTATGGATACTTATCCCCTGTCTTCATTCACTTCTATGGGACTTCCGGAGATTACAGTCATGCATGCCTACTGGTGCTCCGTACACAAGAAGGCCTTAGGGGGACATTCAATCACTGAGCCCATTGGGCCCCATCGATTAGACACATCCCCATTCAAAAAATAATTGCCCGTTGCAATGTGTTATTATTATTATATTCCTATCATTTATCATAAAGAACCATTAATATGATCTCCATTCTTTTTCTCCATAAAACAAATTTCCAATATAAAATTAATTAGATTTTTTTTTTTTTTGTAATAAATTCATCTTTCTCTATTTCCAATTAATGAAGATGTGGCCCCGTAAACTCTTGCGCTGAATCTTCATTTCCCGCTGAACAAAAAATGTAAATTCTCGGCGATTTTGTGCGGAATCATCACATTTAGCAGGTTCCTCCATTATCACAGCATGGAGGTAAGTGAAACTGCAGAACAAGTTCATCACGAAATATAAAATGTAATATCCAATTAAGATGAAGAAATAAAGACAATGAGCTTGTTTCTGCATAATGTACACACAGACCGAATAACTACGAATGTGGTGTAAACCCAACCAAAGAAACCGGCGATCTAGAGATTGAAAAATTGTATCAAAAATCATAAAAAATGTTTAAGAAATTATAAACGTATTTTGAAAGTATTTGACCTTTCTCAGTGTTTTTTGGCCATTCAGGGTCTCCAATGATGGGGCTCCAGGGTCCATTGATTTTGGAGGTTCTGTGCCTCGTAATATGTTTGGCTTATCACCAACAATAATTTATTATAATTCATTAACTACAGCAATTATTTTTTGGATTTCACTTTTCTAGTCTGTTCCTCTCGGGAGCTTCAGCTGCGTTTCCCCCGCTGTGGATCAGCTTCTTGTTTGCTGGTGTCTGACAGAATAAAAGTTGTTGTATTGGGAATCTTTAAGTGTTAAAAGTTACAACTTTGCTCAAAAACATATGTTATGGTGACAGTGTATTTAATGCGATGGAATAAAACTTGTTGCTTTTAACATTCATGTTTCATCAGACAAGCATTACCAGTGCTGAGGTCCTCCTGGACACTCATGAGAACATAGTTATACCTCTATACAGTACAAATCACTGGTAGGGCCACACAAAGATGATTGTGCACAATTTGGGCCCCAGTATACAAGAGGGATATAACGTAACTAGAGAAGGGCAACCAAGAATATTAGGGGAATGGAAGATTGGAGGACAGCAACAGATTAAAAAAACTTGGGCCAGTGACAGTGACAAGGGGACACACTTTACACCTAGACCGGCGAAAGTGACAAGGAGACATTCTCTACACCTAGACTGATGATAGTGACAAGGGGACATCCTCTACACCTAGACTGATGATAGTGACAAGGGGACATCCTCTACACCTAGACCGGTGACAGAGACAAGGGGACATCCTCTACACCTAGACCCAGTGCCGCACCTCCCATGAGGCGACCTGAAGCGAGCGCTTCAGGCGGCACTATGTTAGGGCCTCAGGGAGGGCGGCATTTTTGCTAACCTAAGCCAACAAGCTGTCCTGGACTGGCTTATCACCGAGCGGTGGTTTGGGGAGGCCACTGGAGCAGCGCTGCTCCGGCAGCCTCCCCTCACGCTAAGGCAGAGCGCAGGCAGTCTCCGGGCCTACTCTCTGCCGGCGAACGGGGCTAAGCCCCGCCCCTTCACTCGACCACGCCCTGATCCACCCGGTCACACCCCCGATCCACCGGCCACGCCCCCGATCCACCCCCTCCTCCGGCGGGGGGGGGGGGGGCGGCTTTCTGCAGTTAGCTCGGGCGGCGAAAGGGGAAGATTCACCCCTGCCTAGACCGGTGACAGAGACAAGGGGACGTCCTCTACACCTAGGCCAGTGACAGTGACAAAGGGACGTCCTCTACACCTAGGCCAGTGACAGTGACAAGGGGACATCCTCTACACCTAGGCCAGTGACAGTGGCAAGGGGACGTCCTCTACACCTAGACCAGTGACAGTGACAAGGGGACATCTTCTACACCTAGGCCATTGACAGTGACAAGGGGATGTCCTCTACACCTAGGCCAGTGACAGTGGCAAGGGGACGTCCTCTACACCTAGACCAGTGACAGTGGCAAGGGGACATCCTCTACACCTAGACCGGTGACAGAGACAAGGGGACGTCCTCTACACCTAGACCAGTGACAGTGACAAGGGGACATCTTCTACACCTAGGCCATTGACAGTGACAAGGGGATGTCCTCTACACCTAGACCAGTGACAGTGACAAGGGGATGTCCTCTACACCTAGACCGGTGACAGTGACAAGGGGACATCCTCTACACCTAGACCGGTGACAGAGACAAGGGGACGTCCTCTACACCTAGACCAGTGACAGTGACAAGGGGACATCTTCTACACCTAGGCCATTGACAGTGACAAGGGGATGTCCTCTACACCTAGACCAGTGACAGTGACAAGGGGATGTCCTCTACACCTAGACCGGTGACAGTGACAAGGGGACATCCTCTACACCTAGACCAGTGACAATAACAAGGGAACATCCTCTACACCTACACTGGTGACAGTGACAAGGGGACATCCTCTACACATAGACCATTGTGTAACCTACACAGGAATCTGCTGCACCACATATCTTGAGATCTAACGAAGGGGTGCATTCTTTTTACGCCAAACCCCAAAACGCATGACTGGTGACAGTGAAAAGTGACCATCCTCTACACTTTGGTGACAATGACAAGGGGACATGTTTTACACCTAGGCCAGTGACAGTGACAAGGGGACGTCCTCTACACCTAGGCCATTGACAGTGACAAGGGGATGTGCTCTACACCTAGACCAGTGACAGTGACAAGGGGACATCCTCTACATCTAGGTCAGTACCAGTGACAAGGGGACATCCTCTACACCTAGACCAGTGACAGTGACAAGGGGATGTCCTCTACACCTAGACCAGTGACAGTGAGAAGGGGACGTCCTCTACACCTAGGCCATTGACAGTGACAAGGGGACGTCCTCTACACCTAGGCCAGCGACAGTGACAAGAGGACATCCTCTACACCTTAGCCGGTGACAATGACAAGGGGACATCCTCTACATCTAGACCAGTGACAATAACAAGGGAACATCCTCTACACCTACACTGGTAACAGTGACAAGGAGACATCCTCTACACCTAGACCAGCAACAGTGACAAGGGGACGTCCTCTACACCTAGACCGGTGACAGTGACAAGGGGACATCCTCTACACCTAGACTGGTGACAGTGACAAGGGGACATCCTCTACACCTAGACCATTGTGTAACCTACACAGGAATCTGCTGCACCACATATCTTGAGAATTAACGAAGGGGTGCATTGTTGTTACGCCAAACCCCAAAACGCATGACGGGTGACAGTGACAAGTGACCATCCTCTACACTTTGGTGACAATGATAAGTTCTACACCGAGGCCAGTGACAGTGACAAGGGGACATCAAAGGAAATGAGAAATGAGATCAAGGAAAATTATCCAGCCCTAGTGTGGTGAGGGTGACCTTTGGGCCCACCGGGCTTCTGGATCCATTTACAGCTGCAACCACTTATAGTTCTGGGAAAGGTCGGCCTCTCCCCATATAATTGAATAAGAAAAATTGGGAAGGAAAGAAATATGGAACGTCCAGTCATACACGGAAGTGAACTTTTTCCTGACGCTTACAATTATTTGCTGATCTCTGAAAACATCTTGTATTTTTATAACCTTTCGTGGAAAAATTAGATCAGATGTCTCTGCCGGGCACATAACCTCAGACAAGGCTGCACCGTCATTATGATAACAGATGCTTAGAATTTACATTGGCCGACATCAAGTGTTTTTTCCGCAGCCTTGGAAGAAAAAAAGAAGAAAAGCTATAATTCCCACTATACATTCCGCTTAATGATGCAGAACAACTTTTTTCTGTTAATTTGTTTGCACGGAGTGTCATTACATAGAAGGTATTCAGATGGGTTTTAGGCTGTAGGACCAAGTGTAATTTTCTAAAGAAGTGCTTACAAAGACGTAAAGAAAGCTACACAAATCTACAGAGAGATGGTAATGGCAATGAGCGCAGCTAACAACGTAAGCATAAAAAAAATTAAAAAGTAACAAAAATTATCTGCAGTAAATTGAATTCTTTCCATTGTCCTCAACTGTTACAATGTAGATGATTGTATAAAATTGTATTGTCGGCTTCTCCTGTCAAGACCATTGGGATATAGAGATGTCAGGCCTCATGGACATCACCGCGTTTTTAGTCCATATGCGTTATTATGGATCTGACATAATGGATAACAAACAGACCCAATCATTTTTATGGGCCCATACACATATGGATCAAGTTGCAAAATACAGAGCAGGTGCCATTTCTGTCCCGTATGTTTGGATGCCATCCACCTGCCTTCTGTTCCATTCACCACTGACAATAGTCATGTACAGATATCAGTGAATCCAGTTTTTAATGAGCCAGGTTTGTTCCAAATAGGCTGCAAGAGTCCACAAATGAAGACCATATACCTGGAAATAAGACTCCAATGACTCCACAACAGGGCAGATATTGGATTCACCTCCACCAGTTCCAATACTCCCATTTAGAGCGGCCCATGAGCTGGGCACCATGGGCCCTATATTTGCCACCCAGCAATGGTGGCTGCACGTTGGGGCTTCTCTACACGTCTAGGAGCTATCATGTCGGCAGCTATTCTGGAAGGCTTTGACATCTTCAACCCTATAGATCAGAGATAGGAAAAGCTCTCGTCAAGTAATCTATAAGACTATCAGACCTGTAACTGTAACCAGAATAATTTTGTAGTTAAAAAAGGAATAGATTACAATCTGCGGCAGTAGACTGCGCCTTGAAAAAGAGTTACTGATAGCACTGGAAGGTCTAGAGTGCCAGAGCAGAGACTGGATATTGTAGCACCCATCAGGTTTGGTTCCAACGCCCTTGAGATTCCTGAGGCTTACTGCTTCTAGGTCACTCTCAATAAATAAGAAACATCCAATCACTGGCCAAGTAGACATTTCCTGTGGGTTAAGAAGGGGTCAGGAAGTAGAGACCTTTGAAGACCCCATAATCCTATAAATGGTAGCATTGGAGGACTGGAGGAGAAGAATACAACAAATCATGCCTTTCTACTGTATCAAATTCATGTGAGATAAATCTATACACTGAGCCCATCAAGACCCAATTTCCGAAAAGACTCTCTAGCAGTAATTGTTATCTGGACCGCATTGTCCACCCGGCGTCCTATAATATCCAGTTGGATCACATTCTGGCGGATCGCTGAACCTTACCTAAGCAGCGGCATTATTTCCTTGGCTTGAGTAATTTCAATTAAGGTTAATTTGAATCTTCAATGTCAGCCAAAGTCTTGGTGATATCAAAGCGCCACACGTGGAAGAAGATTTATTATACCGGGCAGTTTTTGTTATTAATAATCTCCAAGAAATCCCTAATCAAACATAATTAGTCAGGTTTTTCCCTAGCAAAATGAGTAAACCTCCGATAACCCCTTCATTTCTGCACTGGTACTATTAATATGTGGCTGAAGTAAAGGAATACCGGCAAAAACATCACCTCTACATTGCTCAATTTGGAAATTTTTTTTCATTTTTTTTTTAATTGTAAATTTTAAAATTAATTGGACGCATTGCAGTTGTAGCCTCGGGGCTCGGCGCACACGGAGCGTGTTGGCTGTACAGCTAGTTAGCATGGAGCCAGGCTCTGTACTCTCTAAGCAATACTTCCTGCTACCTCTGTACATACGGGCTCCGAAAACGCAGGCCATAATTTATTATCTACCCTACAGAATATAGGGAATGCAGAGGAACAGTAAAGGCCATACTATCCTCTATGGGAGCCTCCGTAGAACTTCCAACCAAATGGGACCACAATATGATTGTCTACCAGATCAAGCGAACCAGATCAAGCGAACCAGATCAAGAGAACCAGATTGTAACAGGTTGGGTTTGTTACAAAGTTTCAAAAAATCTTGTGTTCACCCACAAATCATTATTATAGTCTTGGGTCTCTTCAGGACTCAGAGTCTAATAAGAGGAGTCCCAGGGAAAATAGGGAAATATAAGAAATAGTCATAGTCACTTTGAGGCACCCAGTGGTCCTTCGCGAGTGTCTTCGGTGTTCGTTCAACCTTTCCAACCTCCTAAGTGACCTCAGCAGCCCTAGGGAATCACTGTGGTCTGCGTTCACAAGAGCTAACCAATATCAAGACGCATCCATGAACTTAACCCTATTTATATTTCTAGTCAATTAAAAGTTACAAATTTTTGCAAATTACAAAAAATGCAGAGTGTTAAGGGATCCTATCATTAAAACTCAATTTTTTGTCCCTAACACGTAGGAATAGCCTTAAGAAAGGCTATTCTGCTCCTACCTTTAGATGTTTTCTCCGGGCTGCCATTTGGTATATAAACCCGTTTTTGTCAATATGCAAATGAGTTCTCTCGCAGCACTGGGGGAGGTCCTCAGCACTCAAACAGCACTGGGGGCGTCCCCAATGCTGCTAGAGAACTCTCCAGTGCCGCCTCCATCTTCTTCAGGAACGGGCTCTGTTCGCGCCTTCTTCCGGCGCTGGCTGCAAACTTCTGGGCCTCAGGCCTAGGGCAAAGTTGACCTTGAATGCCCACAGGCCACAAGAAAATGGCTGCTTATACAGTATTGTAAGATGCTATTTTCTTGTGGCCGGCAGGCACGTGCAGTCGGCTACCCGACGCCTAGAAGTTTGAAGCCAGGGGGCATCCCCAGTGCTGCGAGAGAAATCTCCAGCATCGCCTCCATCTTCTTTAGGAACTGGCTCTCTTCCTCTGGCACGGGCTTCAAACTTCTAGGCGCTGAGTAGCCGACTGCACATGCCTGCCGGCCACAAGAACGTGGCCGCTTACAATACTGTATAAGCAGCCATTTTCTTGTGGCCTGTGGGCATTCGCGGTCGACTTTGCCCTAGGCCCAAGGCCTAGAAGTTTGCAGCCAGTGACGGAAGAAGACGCGAAGAAAGTCCTTTCCTGAAGAAGATGGAGGCGGCGCTGGAGAGTTCTCTCGCAGCATTGGGGACACCCCCAGTGCTGTTTGAGCGCTGAGGCCCGCCCCAGTGCTGCGAGAGAACTCATTTACATGCTGACGAAAACCGGATTATATACCGAACGGCGGCCCGGAGAAGACATCTAAAGGTAGGAGACGAATAGCCTTTCTTAGCCTTCGTGCTCTATAAGACTCTGCCTACAGATTTGACTCCAGGGACAGAATCCCTTTAAATCTTCAACCATTTCCCTGCGTCTGTTTCTTTGCATGATCTTGTTTTCTGTACATTCATTGAGCTGAATGTGGCTCACTGTGTAATTTTCTTTCCATTTTATGACTGAGCGAACTCTTTTGTCTCGGTTTCTTCTGCATTATTTTCTCTTTACAGCGTCCAATTAGTAATCCAATGCTTAATAACATGACACCCTCATTAGTTCATGGAGTTTTCTCACCGCTCTTCTTTTCCAATTTGAGAGAATATTTTCACAGTGATGTATATTAAAACAAGTGGTAATATTAGTGATGTGGAAGGCTCCTCGCTCCTCCTTTGTTGATGAATTGCAGAGACAGAACTTCATGTTCATTTGCATGCCGCATACTGATGACACATGATTCTTCTGGATCTGAGAAAAATAGAAAGATCCTGCGGAAATGCTACAGACATTTTCTTTCTTTGTGTCATCAAGTTTGTGAAGTCAGGATTAGAGACAGTCATAGACTTTATCTAATTGACAGCTGAACACTTGCTTGGTCAGCAGCAATCTTGTCCACCTCCCCTTAAAGAACGCAAGCTCGATTCAGCCAAGCCGGGCACCTGTACTGAAGTGGAATAGGGCCATTGTCAGAATGCATGCCATATCATAGCCACAGCTCATTACCCAGAGAACAGAAGGGCTAACCAGTAGAAATCTATTGCATTGTTTAGTACTTTGCACCTTTCAGGGTCTATCTATTGTCTACATTTTTCCCTGAGCTGGTAAGTGAAGACTGGCTTCCATGCACTGCACACAGTAAGAGCAGAAGAATATGAGTCATTACTCCACCTAGGACCACGCAGGGCTGACCTGTATTGAGTAATGTACTTTAGTCCTGAAGGAAATCTCCTATTCTGCTCCAGCATCTGCCTAAGGCGGTGTTTCTGTAGCTATATCCTACTCCCTCTGCTTATTCCTCTCCTTTGCCTCTTTATGGACTTCTAGAGACACATCTATAGACAGCTTGGACTTATAGGCCTTCTCTATGAGTAGTTGGCTAGGACTTACAGCCCTTCTTTATGAGTGGGGGGGGGTGACTTACAGTCCTTCTCTATGAGTGGGGGGCTAGGACTTACAGTCCTTCTCTATGAGTGGGGGGCTAGGACTTACAGACCTTCTGTATGAGTGGGTGGCTAGGACTTACATGCCTTCTCTATGAGTGGGAGGGAGGGGCTAGGACTTACAGAACTTCTCTATGAGTGGGGGGCTAGGACTTACAGGCCTTCTCTATTAGTGGAGGGTTAGAACTTACAGGCCTTCTCTATTAGTGGAGGGCTATGCCTTACAGGCCTTCTCTATGAGTGGGGGGCTAGGACTTACAGGCCTTCTCTATTAGTGGAGGGTTAGAACTTACAGGCCTTCTCTATTAGTGGAGGGCTATGCCTTACAGGCCTTCTCTATGAGTGGGGGGCTAGGACTTACAGGCCTTCTCTATGAGTGGTGCTCTAGGACTTACAGGCCTTCTCTATGAGTGGAGGGCTAGGACTTACAGGCCTTCTCTATTAGTGGAGGGTTAGAACTTACAGGCCTTCTCTATGAGTGGGGGGCTAGGACTTACAGGCCTTCTCTATTAGTGGAGGGTTAGAACTTACAGGCCTTCTCTATTAGTGTGTGTGGGGGGGTGACTTACAGTCCTTCTCTATGAGTGGGGGGCTAGGACTTACAGGCCTTCTCTATGAGTGGTGCTCTAGGACTTACAGGCCTTCTCTATGAGTGGAGGGCTAGGACTTACAGGCCTTCTCTATGAGTGGGGGGCTTGTACTTACAGGCCTTCTCTATGAGTGGAGGGCTAGGACTTACAGGCCTTCTCTATGAATGGCAGGCTAGGACTCAGGCCTTCTCTATGAGTAGGGGGCTAGGACTTACAGACCTTCTGTATTAGTGGGGGGCTTGGACTTACAGGCCTTCTTTATGAGTGGGGGGCTAGAACTTACAGGTCTTCTCTACGAGTGGGGGGCTAGGACTCACCCATGACTTCTGTATGAGTGTAGTGGTTAGAACCCACAGGACTTTTCTATAAATGGGGAGACTAGGATTAATCCATGAGTTAGCAAACCAAGACTCACAAACCTTCTCTTTGACTAGGAACAGTGGTGACCCAGTGGCATTGATGTCACACTGGAGGACATAAGACAACTTGAAAAGAAGACTAGATTATGCGAGGGAGCCCAGACTGTATTAAGCAACCCCCCAAAATTTCAGGATAGGATTAACCTATTAGATTAACCTTAAAATTGATCTAGGACTCTCACAATCACTACAATGCAGGGTCCTCAATGCCGCCCAATCCGTCTCAGACACTCAGCACGTTACTGTATGTGCAGCTTATCCAATGACTTCTTTAATCTATGTTTATACCACTGAAGGTTCTCACTTTTGATCAGTATTATTCACATTGATATTATATGTTATTATATGTGCACTGTCTTATCTCTATAATCTTATAGAAAACATTTAGTGCCATGATAGCTGGTTACCGAGAAAACGAAAAACAGTCTTATTGTTCTCAATGAGAGAAATAAAATAACAGACTTACAGATATGACCCTTTTTTAATATCTTTTGATGGCTAACCATACAAAGTATCATAACGGCAAGACTATTATTGTGTTTCTTGTATTGAGAACAAAAAGACTTTCTAGATTTCAGCACATTAAAGGAGTTGTCTCAGGAGGACAAAATCCTTCCATGTGCCCCGTATGATACATTGTAGCATCACAAGACAACTGTTTCAAAGAACCAACTCGTCTTGTAGGAGAGCGAGAACCTCGTCCAGCCAACAATATCAATCGCTCTGCTTTAGGGTCTGGAGTTGACCATAGTATGAATTGCAGCTGCTAAAAACAGTCTCACCCCCATGAGTGATTCTTGAGATGTATCCGAAGATGTATCTGACACCCCTCAATCACTCAGATATAGATTCTGTTTTTAAAGACATGGGACGTTTCTATTTTGTGTTTCATGAACATACAGGAACTCTGAAGATGTTACAACCCCAGGATAAGTATAGGTTCTTACAAAGTTTGATTTGGTCCTTAGTTAGTAGATGATCACTAAGGAGAAGACAAAAGGAGTTGGATAATGAGAAGTCAGTGAGCTCAACTACAGAGGGGACACAAACTCCTACCCCAGATACTGCTGATGATCAGACGAGCTCCTGTCACATAGTTATAAGGAAGATGGTGAAGTTCCCTGAATGTATATGTATGGTATCTTAGAGTATTCAAGAAACTACTAAGTGAATGATAGCTATAAGATCACCCTCCAGGTAGAGATGGTGCTGTCTCTAGCGGAAATATCAGAGCAAAGAGGTTGCTAAAGGATTATGATGATATATATATATATATATATATATATATATATATATATATACGTTACAGGCAATGTATGAAAAGCAGGCATGCTATAGAATGCCCAGAGTTTTTAGGCAATGTATGAAATGGGAGAATCGTTACGTACCCTGCTTAGGCATTGTATAGATTGCCGAATGCTATTTAGGTCTCCGCACGAGTCATGTGGACAGGAAAGTAGATTGTGAACTACTTTTCTGCCTGCATGCACCGTGCGGACACCACGCGGAAAGCACACGGACCCCATTATAGTTTATAGGGTCCGTGTGCTTTCTCTGCACACCACTTGTCAATGTATTCTGTAGTCCATTGCAGGGGTCATCATGCGGACTCCCCCGAACCAATGCAGATGTGAATGAAGCCTCATAAATGGAATGTTCCTACGCCATAAAAATTAGGAAAAAAGAGAAACCTTAAAAAGACACAAAAATATTGACTAGTCCATTATATAGTGTATAACACTGCAAAGGACTCATGTAAATGCTAGGCAGTCAATTTCTCCGTCTCAGCCAAGTATAAATTGACCTTATTAATCCTGAAAATTTGGTGATTTCCTAGATTTTCACAGTGAAAGCCGTCTCAGCATATAACAATAATGACACGACTCTGCACATTCTGTTCCAGTCTACAAAGTAAAGCTATTAAGACTTTTATTGGAATATGCCAATATTTTGTTGGCATATACTTCTCCCTTTTTTCATTCCTCTTCTGTTTTGGTTTTTAAAAATTGCTTAAAAACAACCTATATACGTGTCTTTAGATTTTGGACTCATATATAGGGTTGAGTGATCAGGTTCGGCAAAGATTGGATCCCGATCGCCGATTGAGCAAATTTCACGATCGCGATAGGGATCGGCTGGAAAATGATTGAAAATCGGATATTAAAAACAATCCTGAAATCTCAAGATCGGCTCAACCGTACTCCTATACATATAGACTCATTTGGGTGAAGGACATAAAAATGGATTACAAATATGTGACACATCGGTGCAAAACAGACATTAAAAATCTCACCCGTCTTTGTCTCCATTTTTCTGTATTCGTGTACATGTGCCATTCATTGTCGCCCAAGTCACCGGATTTACATTTTGTATCCAATTTACAGAATATTGTGAAGAAAATCTATATTAACTCCTGACGAAACGTTCTCTCCACAAGATGACTTCCAAAGATATTGAGATGTCCCGGCGCCCTGCGGGAGGTGGAAGCTGCAGCTAGTTAGCGTAATGTAAATCCAATCTTTAATTAAGTCTTCCAGTTATAAAGTAATGTCGATCAATACGGCGAAGCTTCGGGGCATTTCCTCGTCTCGTCTGGTGGGCTCTGCTGGCTTTATTCAAGATCTCTTATGAGATACTTCGCTCCTTAATGGCCGGTTCTTCCTATTGTCAAGAAGTTTTCTATTACTTTCTTGGAAGTTTGGTCTAAAGGTAAAGAAATAAAAGTAACAAACAGCTTACAATGTTACAAGTTACTTCAAACGACCCAGGAGCCGAATCTGTCCTATGGATAGACACATGAAATAATAAAGAAGGTTCCTTAATGTACACAATGTACTTCTCCACCATCTTATATAAGACGTATAGCGGGGAAAGACGTGGCAGAGTTAACGCGACTTTCTATAGCGGAATACATTGTTGCAATGTGATGTCTTATCAAAGAAACAACGAAGGCCAAAGAGAATTAATTGAAAAATCTTTTTAATTGGGTTTTGTTGTCTTCTGTGATAAGAAACTTATTCCGATGCAGAAAGTTGGGTTAACTCTGCTATAAATACTTAGGGGGTTGTATCTCGTTTTGTTAAACATTTAAGTATATGGGACAGATACCACCTTATCTGTCAATCAAAAGAAGTAGGGGGAGGGGGGCAATACTTTATGAAGAAAGGAGAGCAATGTTGACGCCCTCGTTGCACCAAAGTACTCATATGCTTATTCTGAAATAGAAGTATATCTCAGGAACAGTCATAACATAACACCAGGAAAACGGCAATCGATTCAGATGAGCCTGACCTATATAACAGTGGACAAGGTGACGGCCTATAAAAACATACTCCCATCTCCGGGATCAGGTTTAAAGCTTCGTCTTAAGATAACTGAATAGTTTTACTCACAATTGCTTTATCTAGCTTGATCCATATTCCAGACACTGTTAATTATGTCCTCTCAGTATTTACCACTCATTGCCTAGGTGTAAGACCACCGCTGCTTTGTAGCAGCAGTGGCCAGGCTGGTGATGTTATTCCTTCTTCCTGGCCTCCGCCATTCTCTTCTCTTTACTGTAATTGACAGTTAATGGAGCTCAGGGAGGTGCGCTCAGAACAGTTTTCTCTGTATGTAAATCCAGAGATAAGTGTCCAGTTTACACCAAGTCTGAAGAGAACATCACTAACCTGATCACATGGGATAAGCCCCCTACACGTCCCACCACTGAAATGTACAAGTTCAGTGGAGGTATTGTACATTTTAAGGGGTGGTTAGGCCCTTGTAAAGAAGGTTTCTAGATAGATAGATAGATAGATAGATAGATAGATAGATAGATAGATAGGAGATAGATAGATAGATAGATAGATAGATAGATAGATAGATGATAGATAGATAGAAGATAGATAGATAGATAGATAGATAGATAGATAGATAGATAGATAGATAAATAGATAGGAGATAGATAGATAGATAGATAGATAGATAGATAGATAGATAGAAGATAGATAGATAGATAGATAGATAGATAGATAGATAGATAGATAAATAGATAGGAGATAGATAGATAGATAGATAGATAGATACAGTAGATAGGAGATAGATAGATAGATAGATAGATAGATAGATAGATAGATAGGAGATAGATAGATAGATAGATAGGAGATAGATAGATAGATAGATAGATAGATAGATAGATAGGAGATAGATAGATAGATAGATAGATAGATAGATAGATAGATGATAGATAGATAGAAGATAGATAGATAGATAGATAGATGATAGATAGATAGATAGATAGATAGATAGATAGATAGATAAATAGATAGGAGATAGATAGATGATAGATAGATAGATAGATAGATAGATAGATAGATAGATAGATAGATACAGTAGATAGGAGATAGATAGATAGATAGATAGATAGATAGATAGATAGATAGATAGATAGATAGATAGATAGATAGATACAGTAGATAGGAGATAGATAGATAGATAGATAGATAGATAGATAGATAGATAGATAGATAGATAGATAGATAGAAGATAGATAGATAGATACAGTAGATAGGAGATAGATAGATAGATAGATAGATAGATAGATAGGAGATAGATAGATAGAGAGATAGATAGATAGATAGATAGATAGATAGAAGATAGATAGATAGATAGATGATAGATAGATAGATAGATAGATAGATAGATAGATAGATAGAAGATAGATAGATAGATAGATAGATAGATAGATAGATAGATAGAAGATAGATAGATAGATAGATAGATAGATAGATAGGAGATAGATAGATAGATAGATAGATAGATAGATAGATAGAAGATAGATAGATAGATAGATAGATAGGAGATAGATAGATAGATAGATAGATAGATAGGAGATAGATAATAGATAGATAGATAGATAGATAGATAGATAGATAGATAGATGATAGATAGATAGATAGATAGATAGATAGATGATAGATAGATAGATAGATAGATAGATAGATAGGAGATAGATAGGAGATAGATAGATAGATAGATAGATAGATAGATAGATAGGAGATAGATAATAGATAGATAGATAGATAGATAGATAGATAGATGATAGATAGATAGATAGATAGATAGATAGATAGATAGATGATAGATAGATAGATAGATAGATGATAGATAGATAGATAGATAGATAGATAGATAGATAGGAGATAGATAGGAGATAGATAGATAGATAGATAGATAGATAGATAGATAGGAGATAGATAATAGATAGATAGATAGATAGATAGATAGATGATAGATAGATAGATAGATAGATAGATAGATAGATAGATAGATGATAGATAGATAGATAGATGATAGATAGATAGATAGATAGATAGATAGATAGATAGATAGATAGGAGATAGATAGGAGATAGATAGATAGATAGATAGATAGATAGATAGATAGATAGATAGGAGATAGATAATAGATAGATAGATAGATAGATAGATAGATGATAGATAGATAGATAGATAGATAGATAGATAGATGATAGATAGATAGATAGATAGATAGATAGATAGATAGATAGGAGATAGATAGGAGATAGATAGATAGATAGATAGATAGATAGATAGATAGATAGATAGATAGGAGATAGATAATAGATAGATAGATAGATAGATAGATAGATAGATAGATAGATAGAGAGAGAGATAGATAGATAGATAGATAGATAGATAGATAGATAGATAGATAGAGAGTCTGGCCCACTAGTATCACATCTGGGTGTTCTTGCCTCACAAGACGTACTGATTCTGACAGTCTATTCATAGATAGACAATTTTACTGAGAAGATAAATACATCTGAATTGTTTGTTTTCAATGAGTTTCCGTTCACTTTCCCCCTTTCTGTCCTGTCCGCTCTCGGTTCTTTCTCTCACTACTGTAGAACTTTCTCTCCATTTCTCAGCAGATATATCTTCAGGGTAAAGAAGCCTTTTCAGCCCCCCCCCCCTCCCTGTATAATTCGCCTTCCCCTTATTACATGCACTAGTGGCGTCTCCCGGGGATTGTAAGATTGTCCCAGGGACCGACTAATTGAAACGCGCAGCTGTTGTGACCGCAGATCAGGTGACGCGCCTGTCAGCATGTAAGCTATTTGCATAAAATGAAGGAATAATTGGCCCTTATTAAAGGGAACAGATAGATTTATAAATATCTCCGATCCGCATCTTAATGCTGAATTGTTGCTTTTTTATTTCTGGCTATGTAACCTTTACAGTTACGTTTCTATACAATCACATTTTTATATTGCTTTATATATCACCCTTGTAATGTCTGGTATCAGGGCTCAGCGCTCCCTGGACTGGAGTTATTAATTATGGGGGGGCTATTGGACCCACTTTTATCTATTTTACATATGTAGCAAAGTTTAACTTGACACTTAACTAATCAAGTAACATTTGAAAGCAAAAACAAAACCAATACTTCCCCTCTTCTTGGAGTCCAGTCTTCTGTCCTGGTGCTTGGCCTTCACCCATGACTCTTGCACTTACTTCCGGTCTCTTCCAGCGTCTTCTCCAGTCTCACACATTCTCCGAGTCCTAGCTGAGGCCCAATCATAGGCTTTGACCCCGCGCCATGACACCAGGTCACCACCACTTGACTACAATGGTGACCCTGTGGAAGAAGACACAAGAGCTTGTGAGTCTGCACTAGATGCTGGGGAAGAAGACCAGACACCCAGGAGAGGTGAGGAAAGATGGGAACCTTTGTCTCCATCTCACTTGAGCCTTCACTTATTATACTCTACTCTGACCAACCCCAAAAAGTTCAGTTTTGGCAAAAATCTAAATTTTTGGAAATTATTTAGCTAGTTATGAACCACCTCACTCATTTTGTGTCGCAGTCTCTTCCACAGAATCCCTTCTTAACTATATGCTCTTAAGCAACTGCTTTTTTGCCGTTACAGGGTTGGTGGACTCCTTTCTGACAGTGGAAGGCCGTGTATCATACATTTTCTCATTCCAGCTTCCAATAGGGCAAAGGGAATAGTTTTAGCAAGTACCTCTCCTCATAACTGCTGCGTCCTCTCTGTATATATACTTACACTTCTCTTTGTTCTCTATCTGGCCTAGACCACCATCAAGATTTTCCCACAACATGTCTGTGCACACAAGATTCCCTTCATTCTCATCCCCTGTGTGCACCTTTTGTGTCATAGTCTCTTCTGCAGAATCCTTGGTTGATGATATTCTATTAAAGGGTTGCTGTCTCCTTTCTGACAGTGGAAGGCTGTGTATCATAGATTTTCTCACTCTAGTGCACCAGAGTGCAGGGGGAATAAATGTATCATGCACAGACTGCTGGCCATCAAAGGGAATCAGAATGGTGATGAAGGAAGCTTAACCAGCCCTAGTGGAGTGAGGGCGACTTTTGACCTCTGCGACCCCTATACTTTTACCAGTGCACTCTTCTTGGGATATCTCCAGCCACGTTGTAAGGATGGACACGTCTGTAACTGTAACATACTGAAACAAAAATTAGTTCCAAGGTGGTATTGGAATGGGGCATAGTGGGGGTTACCTAGACCCCTCCTCAAGGTAATTGCCTCATTTGACCTTTCTATAATAGGGCCCAATTTAACCTTAGTATTTGGCAGTCTGCATGTGTGTAATACTGTGTATCTGTTGTGTACTTCATGTCCTTGCCATTTGCTTTCCTCTCAGGTAGCTCTTCATTTGGTCTGACTTTCTGTATCACCGGGGGATTAAGCTTGTTAAACCTCTCACATGTCCATAATCCCTTTATACTGTATGTATGAGCATTGCATAAACAATAATGCACCTTGAGGCAGCGCGGCGCCACATCTTATCCTCTCTGCAGAGCTACAAGAGGATGCACTGAAACATGATGTAATGAAATGATTTCTATACACCGGCTCTATTGTCTAGGAAGCCTTTGAGTAAGGATTAGGACGGTATTTATAGACATAGGCCGCTCTGGCTCTATATACGGTGCTTGGAGATGATCCGTACCAATTAGCACAGCAAAGAGTATGATCTGTTACCAGAGCACATACCGTACCAGTGACACCATGTCATACAGACACATACAGCTCCAGGACGCCTGCGCGATGAAACGTGGCCATTATGTGCGGTGCACTCCACAATAAAGAACTAAAATATGTACTGGGAGGTGTCTGAGACCCTTCTTGGAATGTTTGACATTTGAGTAGTGTTTTTTTTTTTTTTTCTTTTTAATGATATAGTGGTGTTATCTAGTCACAGGCACAAGATGGTGGTATTATGGTGTTCAGTACAGTGGTGTAATCCAGGCACAGGATGGTGGTATTATGGTGTTCAGTACAGTGGTGTTATCTAGTTACAGGATGGTGGTATTATGGAGTTCAGTACAGTGGTGTTATCTAGTTACAGGATGGTGATATTACGGTGTTCAGTACAGTGGTGTTATCTAGTCACAGGCACAGGATGGTGGTATTATGGTGTTCAGTACAGTGGTGTAATCCAGGCACAGGATGGTGGTATTATGGTGTTCAGTACAGTGGTGTAATCTAGTTACAGGATGGTGGTATTATGGTGTTCAGTACAGTGGTGTTATCTAGTCACAGGATGGTGGTATTATGGTGTTCAGTACAGTGGTGTTATCTAGTTACAGGATGGTGGTATTATGGTGTTCGGTACAGTGGTGTTATCTAGTTACAGGATGGTGGTATTATGGTGTTCAGTACAGTGGTGTTATCTAGTCACAGGATGGTGGTATTATGGTGTTCAGTACAATGGTGTTATCTAGTTACAGGATGGTGGTATTATGGTGTTCAGTACAGTGGTGTTATCTAGTTACAGGATGGTGGTATTATGGTGTTCAGTACAGTGGTGTTATCTAGTCACAGGCACAGGATGGTGGTATTATGGTGTTCGGTACAGTGGTGTTATCTAGTTACAGGATGGTGGTATTATGGTGTTCAGTAAAGTGGTGTTATCTAGTTACAGGATGGTGGTATTATGGTGTTCAGTACAGTGGTGTTATCTAGTTACAGGATGGTGGTATTATGGTGTTCAGTACAGTGGTGCTATCTAGTTACAGGATGGTGGTATTATGGTGTTCAGTACAGTGGTGTTATCTAGTTACAGGATGGTGGTATTATGGTGTTCAGTAAAGTGGTGTTATCTAGTTACAGGATGGTGGTATTATGGTGTTCGGTACAGTGGTGTTATCTAGTTACAGGATGGTGGTATTATGGTGTTCAGTACAGTGGTGTTATCTAGTTACAGGATGGTGGTATTATGGTGTTCGGTAAAGTGGTGTTATCTAGTTACAGGATGGTGGTATTATGGTGTTCAGTACAGTGGTGTTATCTAGTTACAGGATGGTGGTATTATGGTGTTCAGTACAGTGGTGTTATCTAGTTACAGGATGGTGGTATTATGGTGTTCGGTACAGTGGTGTTATCTAGTTACAGGATGGTGGTATTATGGTGTTCAGTAAAGTGGTGTTATCTAGTTACAGGATGGTGGTATTATGGTGTTCAGTACAGTGGTGTTATCTAGTTACAGGATGGTGGTATTATGGTGTTCAGTACAGTGGTGCTATCTAGTTACAGGATGGTGGTATTATGGTGTTCAGTACAGTGGTGTTATCTAGTTACAGGATGGTGGTATTATGGTGTTCAGTAAAGTGGTGTTATCTAGTTACAGGATGGTGGTATTATGGTGTTCGGTACAGTGGTGTTATCTAGTTACAGGATGGTGGTATTATGGTGTTCAGTACAGTGGTGTTATCTAGTTACAGGATGGTGGTATTATGGTGTTCGGTACAGTGGTGTTATCTAGTTACAGGATGGTGGTATTATGGTGTTCAGTACAGTGGTGTTATCTAGTCACAGGATGGTGGTATTATGGTGTTCGGTACAGTGGTGTTATCTAGTCACAGGATGGTGGTATTATGGAGTTCAGTACAGTGGTGTTATCTAGTTACAGGATGGTGGTATTATGGTGTTCAGTACAGTGGTGTTATCTAGTTACAGGATGGTGGTATTATGGTGTTCGGTACAGTGGTGTTATCTAGTTACAGGATGGTGGTATTATGGTGTTCGGTACAGTGGTGTTATCTAGTTACAGGATGGTGGTATTATGGTGTTCGGTACAGTGGTGTTATCTAGTTACAGGATGGTGGTATTATGGTGTTCAGTAAAGTGGTGTTATCTAGTTACAGGATGGTGGTATTATGTTGTTCAGTACAGTGGTGTTATCTAGTCACAGGATGGTGGTATTATGGTGTTCAGTACAGTGGTGTTATCTAGTCACAGGATGGTGGTATTATGGTATTCAGTACAGTGGTGTTATCTAGTTACAGGATGGTGGTATTATGGTGTTCGGTACAGTGGTGTTATCTAGTCACAGGATGGTGGTATTATGGTGTTCAGTACAGTGGTGTTATCTAGTTACAGGATGGTGGTATTATGGTGTTCAGTACAGTGGTGTTATCTAGTTACAGGATGGTGGTATTATGGTGTTCAGTACAGTGGTGTTATCTAGTCACGGGATGGTGGTATTATGGTGTTCAGTACAGTGGTGTTATCTAGTCACAGGATGGTGGTATTATGGTGTTCGGTACAGTGGTGTTATCTAGTTACAGGATGGTGGTATTATGGTGTTCAGTACAGTGGTGTTATCTAGTCACAGGATGGTGGTATTATGGTGTTCGGTACAGTGGTGTTATCTAGTTACAGTATGGTGGTATTACGGTGTTCAGTACAGTGGTGTTATCTAGTTACAGGATGGTGATATTATGGTGTTCAGTACAGTGGTGTTATCTAGTCACAGGCACAGGATGGTGGTATTATGGTGTTCAGTACAGTGGTGTTATCTAGTTACAGGATGGTGGTATTATGGTGTTCAGTACAGTGGTGTTATCTAGTCACAGGATGGTGGTATTATGGTTTTCAGTACAGTGGTGTTATCTAGTTACAGGATGGTGGTATTACGGTGTTCAGTACAGTGGTGTTATCTAGTTACAGGATGGTGGTATTATGGTGTTCAGTACAGTGGTGTTATCTAGTTACAGGATGGTGGAATTATGGTGTTCAGTACAGTGGTGTTATCTAGTTACAGGATGGTGGTATTATTGAGTTCCGTACAGTGGTGTTATCTAGTTACAGGATGGTGGTATTATGGTGTTCGGTACAGTGGTGTTATCTAGTTACAGGATGGTGGTATTATGGTGTTCGGTACAGTGGTGTTATCTAGTTACAGGATGGTGGTATTATTGAGTTCCGTACAGTGGTGTTATCTAGTTACAGGATGGTGGTATTATGGTGTTCAGTACAGTGGTGTTATCTAGTTACAGGATGGTGGTATTATGGTGTTCAGTACAGTGGTGTTATCTAGTCACAAGGCACAGGATGGTGGTATTATGGTGTTCGGTACAGTGGTGTTATCTAGTTACAGGATGGTGATATTATGGTGTTCGGTACAGTGGTATTATCTAGTCACAGGCACAGGATGGTGGTATTATGGTGTTTGGTACAGTGGTGTTATCTATTTACAGGATGGTGGTATTATGGTGTTCAGTACAGTGGTGTTATCTAGTTACAGGATGGTGGTATTATGGTGTTCAGTACAGTGGTGTTATCTAGTTACAGGATGGTGGTATTATGGAGTTCAGTACAGTGGTGTTATCTAGTTACAGGATGGTGGTATTATGGTGTTCAGTACAGTGGTGTTATCTAGTTACAGGATGGTGGTATTATGGTGTTCAGTACAGTGGTGTTATCTAGTCACAGGATGGTGGTATTATGGTGTTCAGTACAGTGGTGTTATCTAGTCACAGGATGGTGGTATTATGGTGTTCAGTACAGTGGTGTTATCTAGTCACGGGATGGTGGTATTATGGTGTTCAGTACAGTGGTGTTATCTAGTCACAGGATGGTGGTATTATGGTGTTCGGTACAGTGGTGTTATCTAGTTACAGGATGGTGGTATTATGGTGTTCAGTACAGTGGTGTTATCTAGTCACAGGATGGTGGTATTATGGTGTTCGGTACAGTGGTGTTATCTAGTTACAGGATGGTGGTATTATGGTGTTCGGTACAGTGGTGTTATCTAGTTACAGGATGGTGGTATTATGGTGTTCAGTACAGTGGTGTTATCTAGTTACAGGATGGTGATATTATGGTGTTCAGTACAGTGGTGTTATCTAGTCACAGGCACAGGATGGTGGTATTATGGTGTTCATTACAGTGGTGTTATCTAGTTACAGGATGGTGGTATTATGGTTTTCAGTACAGTGGTGTTATCTAGTCACAGGATGGTGGTATTATGGTGTTCAGTACAGTGGTGTTATCTAGTCACGGGATGGTGGTATTATGTTGTTCAGTACAGTGGTGTTATCTAGTCACAGGATGGTGGTATTATGGTTTTCAGTACAGTGATGTTATCTAGTTACAGGATGGTGGTATTATGGTGTTCAGTACAGTGGTGTTATCTAGTTACAGGATGGTGGTATTATTGAGTTCCGTACAGTGGTGTTATCTAGTTACAGGATGGTGGTATTATGGTGTTCGGTACAGTGGTGTTATCTAGTTACAGGATGGTGGTATTATGGTGTTCAGTACAGTGGTGTTATCTAGTTACAGGATGGTGGTATTATGGTGTTCAGTACAGTGGTGTTATCTAGTTACAGAATGGTGGTATTATGGTGTTCAGTACAGTGGTGTTATCTAGTCACAGGATGGTGGTATTATGGTGTTCGGTACAGTGGTGTTATCTAGTTACAGGATGGTGGTATTATGGTGTTCGGTACAGTGGTGTTATCTAGTTACAGGATGGTGGTATTATGGTGTTCAGTACAGTGGTGTTATCTAGTTACAGGATGGTGGTATTATGGTGTTCAGTACAGTGGTGTTATCTAGTCACAGGATGGTGGTATTATGGTGTTCGGTACAGTGGTGTTATCTAGTTACAGGATGGTGGTATTATGGTGTTCAGTACAGTGGTGTTATCTAGTTACAGGATGGTGATATTATGGTGTTCAGTACAGTGGTGTTATCTAGTCACAAGGCACAGGATGGTGGTATTATGGTGTTCAGTACAGTGGTGTTATCTAGTTACAGGATGGTGGTATTATGGTGTTTGGTACAGTGGTGTTATCTAGTTACAGGATGGTGATATTATGGTGTTCAGTACAGTGGTGTTATCTAGTTACAGGATGGTGGTATTATGGTGTTCAGTACAGTGGTGTTATCTAGTCACAGGATGGTGGTATTATGGTGTTCAGTACAGTGGTGTTATCTAGTTACAGGATGGTGGTATTATGGTGTTCAGTACAGTGGTGTTATCTAGTTACAGGATGGTGGTATTATGTTGTTCAGTACAGTGGTGTTATCTAGTTACAGGATGGTGGTATTATGGTGTTCGGTACAGTGGTGTTATCTAGTCACAGGATGGTGGTATTATGGTGTTCAGTACAGTGGTGTTATCTAGTTACAGGATGGTGGTATTATGGTGTTCAGTACAGTGGTGTTATCTAGTCACGGGATGGTGGTATTATGGTGTTCAGTACAGTGGTGTTATCTAGTCACAGGATGGTGGTATTATGGTGTTCGGTACAGTGGTGTTATCTAGTTACAGGATGGTGGTATTATGGTGTTCAGTACAGTGGTGTTATCTAGTCACAGGATGGTGGTATTATGGTGTTCGGTACAGTGGTGTTATCTAGTTACAGGATGGTGATATTATGGTGTTCAGTACAGTGGTGTTATCTAGTCACAGGATGGTGGTATTATGGTGTTCAGTACAGTGGTGTTATCTAGTCACAGGATGGTGGTATTATGGTGTTCGGTACAGTGGTGTTATCTAGTTACAGGATGGTGATATTATGGTGTTCGGTACAGTGGTGTTATCTAGTTACAGGTTGGTGGTATTATGGTGTTCAGTACAGTGGTGTTATCTAGTTACAGGATGGTGGTATTATGGTGTTCAGTACAGTGGTGTTATCTAGTTACAGGATGGTGGTATTATTGAGTTCCGTACAGTGGTGTTATCTAGTTACAGGATGGTGGTATTATGGTGTTCAGTACAGTGGTGTTATCTAGTTACAGGATGGTGGTATTATGGTGTTCAGTACAGTGGTGTTATCTAGTTACAGGATGGTGGTATTACGGTGTTCAGTACAGTGGTGTTATCTAGTTACAGGATGGTGGTATTATGGTGTTCAGTACAGTGGTGTTATCTAGTTACAGGTTGGTGGTATTATGGTGTTCAGTACAGTGGTGTTATCTAGTTACAGGATGGTGGTATTATGGTGTTCAGTACAGTGGTGTTATCTAGTTACAGGATGGTGGTATTATTGAGTTCCGTACAGTGGTGTTATCTAGTTACAGGATGGTGGTATTATGGTGTTCAGTACAGTGGTGTTATCTAGTTACAGGATGGTGGTATTATGGTGTTCAGTACAGTGGTGTTATCTAGTTACAGGATGGTGGTATTATGGTGTTCAGTACAGTGGTGTTATCTAGTTACAGGATGGTGGTATTATGGTGTTCGGTACAGTGGTGTTATCTAGTTACAGGATGGTGATATTATGGTGTTCAGTACAGTGGTGTTATCTAGTTACAGGATGGTGGTATTATGGTGTTCAGTACAGTGGTGTTATCTAGTTACAGGATGGTGGTATTATGGTGTTCAGTACAATGGTGTTATCTAGTCACAGGATGGTGATATTATGGTGTTCAGTACAGTGGTGTTATCTAGTTACAGGATGGTGGTATTACGGTGTTCAGTACAGTGGTGTTATCTAGTTACAGGATGGTGGTATTATGGTGTTCAGTACAGTGGTGTTATCTAGTCACAGGATGGTGGTATTATGGTGTTCAGTACAGTGATGTTATCTAGTTACAGGATGGTGGTATTATGGTGTTCAGTACAGTGGTGTTATCTAGTCACAGGATGGTGGTATTATGGTGTTCGGTACAGTGGTGTTATCTAGTTACAGGATGGTGGTATTATGGTGTTCGGTACAGTGGTGTTATCTAGTCACAGGATGGTGGTATTATGGTGTTCAGTACAGTGGTGTTATCTAGTTACAGGATGGTGGTATTATGGTGTTCAGTACAGTGGTGTTATCTAGTCACAGGATGGTGGTATTATGGTGTTCGGTACAGTAGTGTCATCTAGTTACAGGATGGTGGTATTATGGTGTTCAGTACAGTGGTGTTATCTAGTCACAGGATGGTGGTATTATGGTGTTCAGTACAGTGGTGTTATCTAGTCACAGGATGGTGGTATTATGGTGTTCGGTACAGTAGTGTCATCTAGTTACAGGATGGTGGTATTATGGTGTTCGGTACAGTGGTGTTATCTATTTACAGGATGGTGGTATTATTGAGTTTAGTACAGTGGTGTTATCTAGTTACAGGATGGTGGTATTATGGTGTTCAGTACAATGGTGTTATCTAGTTACAGGATGGTGGTATTATTGAGTTCAGTACAGTGGTGTTATCTAGTTACAGGATGGTGGTATTATGGAGTTCAGTACAGTGGTGTTATCTAGTTACAGGATGGTGGTATTATTGAGTTCAGTATAGTGGTGTTATCTAGTTACAGGATGGTGGTATTATGGTGTTCAGTACAGTGGTGTTATCTAGTTACAGGATGGTGGTATTATGGTGTTCAGTACAATGGTGTTATCTAGTTACAGGATGGTGGTATTATTGAGTTCAGTACAGTGGTGTTATCTAGTTACAGGATGGTGGTATTATTGAGTTCAGTACAGTGGTGTTATCTAGTTACAGGATGGTGGTATTATTGAGTTCAGTACAGTGGTGTTATCTAGTTACAGGATGGTGGTATTATGGTGTTCAGTACAGTGGTGTTATCTAGTTACAGGATGGTGGTATTATTGAGTTCAGTACAGTGGTGTTATCTAGTTACAGGATGGTGGTATTATTGAGTTCAGTACAGTGGTGTTATCTAGTTACAGGATGGTGGTATTATGGAGTTCAGTACAGTGGTGTTATCTAGTTACAGGATGGTGGTATTATGGAGTTCAGTACAGTGGTGTTATCTAGTTACAGGATGGTGGTATTATGGTGTTCAGTACAGTGGTGTTATCTAGTTACAGGATGGTGGTATTATGGTGTTCAGTACAGTGGTGTTATCTAGTCACAGGATGGTGGTATTATGGTGTTCAGTACAGTGGTGTTATCTAGTCACAGGATGGTGGTATTATGGTGTTCGGTACAGTGGTGTTATCTAGTCACAGGATGGTGATATTATGGTGTTCAGTACAGTGGTGTTATCTAGTCACAGGATGGTGGTATTATGGTGTTCAGTACAGTGGTGTTATCTAGTTACAGGATGGTGGTATTACGGTGTTCAGTACAGTGGTGTTATCTAGTTACAGGATGGTGGTATTATGGTATTCAGTACAGTGGTGTTATCTAGTTACAGGATGGCGGTATTATGGTGTTCGGTACAGTGGTGTTATCTAGTCACAGGATGGTGGTATTATGGTGTTCAGTACAGTGGTGTTATCTAGTTACAGGATGGTGGTATTATGGTGTTCAGTACAGTGGTGTTATCTAGTCACGGGATGGTGGTATTATGGTGTTCGGTACAGTGGTGTTATCTAGTCACAGGATGGTGGTATTATGGTGTTCGGTACAGTGGTGTTATCTAGTTACAGGATGGTGGTATTATGGTGTTCAGTACAGTGGTGTTATCTAGTCACATGATGGTGGTATTATGGTGTTCGGTACAGTGGTGTTATCTAGTTACAGGATGGTGGTATTATGGTGTTCAGTACAGTGGTGTTATCTAGTTACAGGATGGTGGTATTATGGTGTTCAGTACAGTGGTGTTATCTAGTCACAGGATGGTGGTATTATGGTGTTCGGTACAGTGGTGTTATCTAGTTACAGGATGGTGGTATTATGGTGTTCGGTACAGTGGTGTTATCTAGTCACAGGATGGTGGTATTATGGTGTTCGGTACAGTGGTGTTATCTAGTCACAGGATGGTGGTATTATGGTGTTCAGTACAGTGGTGTTATCTAGTTACAGGATGGTGGTATTATGGTGTTCAGTACAGTGGTGTTATCTAGTCACAGGATGGTGGTATTATGGTGTTCGGTACAGTAGTGTCATCTAGTTACAGGATGGTGGTATTATGGTGTTCGGTACAGTGGTGTTATCTATTTACAGGATGGTGGTATTATTGAGTTTAGTACAGTGGTGTTATCTAGTTACAGGATGGTGGTATTATGGTGTTCAGTACAGTGGTGTTATCTAGTTACAGGATGGTGGTATTATTGAGTTCAGTACAGTGGTGTTATCTAGTTACAGGATGGTGGTATTATGGAGTTCAGTACAGTGGTGTTATCTAGTTACAGGATGGTGGTATTATTGAGTTCAGTATAGTGGTGTTATCTAGTTACAGGATGGTGGTATTATGGTGTTCAGTACAGTGGTGTTATCTAGTTACAGGATGGTGGTATTATTGAGTTCAGTACAGTGGTGTTATCTAGTTACAGGATGGTGGTATTATGGAGTTCAGTACAGTGGTGTTATCTAGTTACAGGATGGTGGTATTATGGAGTTCAGTACAGTGGTGTTATCTAGTTACAGGATGGTGGTATTATGGTGTTCAGTACAGTGGTGTTATCTAGTTACAGGATGGTGGTATTATGGTGTTCAGTACAGTGGTGTTATCTAGTCACAGGATGGTGGTATTATGGTGTTCAGTACAGTGGTGTTATCTAGTCACAGGATGGTGGTATTATGGTGTTCGGTACAGTGGTGTTATCTAGTCACAGGATGGTGATATTATGGTGTTCAGTACAGTGGTGTTATCTAGTCACAGGATGGTGGTATTATGGTGTTCAGTACAGTGGTGTTATCTAGTTACAGGATGGTGGTATTACGGTGTTCAGTACAGTGGTGTTATCTAGTTACAGGATGGTGGTATTATGGTGTTCGGTACAGTGGTGTTATCTAGTTACAGGATGGTGGTATTATGGTGTTCAGTACAGTGGTGTTATCTAGTCACATGATGGTGGTATTATGGTGTTCGGTACAGTGGTGTTATCTAGTTACAGGATGGTGGTATTATGGTGTTCAGTACAGTGGTGTTATCTAGTCACAGGATGGTGGTATTATGGTGTTCGGTACAGTGGTGTTATCTAGTTACAGGATGGTGGTATTATGGTGTTCAGTACAGTGGTGTTATCTAGTCACAGGATGGTGGTATTATGGTGTTCGGTACAGTGGTGTTATCTAGTTACAGGATGGTGGTATTATGGTGTTCAGTACAGTGGTGTTATCTAGTTACAGGATGGTGATATTATGGTGTTCAGTACAGTGGTGTTATCTAGTCACAGGCACAGGATGGTGGTATTATGGTGTTCGGTACAGTGGTGTTATCTAGTTACAGGATGGTGGTATTACGGTGTTCAGTACAGTGGTGTTATCTAGTTACAGGATGGTGGTATTATGGTGTTCAGTACAGTGGTGTTATCTAGTTACAGGATGGTGGTATTATGGTGTTCAGTACAGTGGTGTTATCTAGTCACAGGATGGTGGTATTATGGTTTTCAGTACAGTGGTGTTATCTAGTTACAGGATGGTGGTATTATGGTGTTCGGTACAGTGGTGTTATCTAGTTACAGGATGGTGGTATTATGGTGTTCAGTACAGTGGTGTTATCTAGTTACAGGATGGTGGTATTATGGTGTTCAGTACAGTGGTGTTATCTAGTTACAGGATGGTGGTATTATGGTGTTCAGTACAGTGGTGTTATCTAGTCACAGGATGGTGGTATTATGGTGTTCGGTACAGTGGTGTTATCTAGTCACAGGATGGTGGTATTATGGTGTTCAGTACAGTGGTGTTATCTAGTTACAGGATGGTGGTATTATGGTGTTCAGTACAGTGGTGTTATCTAGTTACAGGATGGTGGTATTATGGTGTTCAGTACAGTGGTGTTATCTAGTTACAGGATGGTGGTATTATGGTGTTCAGTACAGTGGTGTTATCTAGTTACAGAATGGTGGTATTATGGTGTTCAGTACAGTGGTGTTATCTAGTCACAGGATGGTGGTATTATGGTGTTCGGTACAGTGGTGTTATCTAGTTACAGGATGGTGGTATTATGGTGTTCAGTACAGTGGTGTTATCTAGTTACAGGATGGTGGTATTATGGTGTTCGGTACAGTGGTGTTATCTAGTTACAGGATGGTGGTATTATGGTGTTCAGTACAGTGGTGTTATCTAGTTACAGGATGGTGGTATTATGGTGTTCAGTACAGTGGTGTTATCTAGTCACAGGATGGTGGTATTATGGTGTTCGGTACAGTGGTGTTATCTAGTTACAGGATGGTGGTATTATGGTGTTCAGTACAGTGGTGTTATCTAGTTACAGGATGGTGATATTATGGTGTTCAGTACAGTGGTGTTATCTAGTCACAAGGCACAGGATGGTGGTATTATGGTGTTCAGTACAGTGGTGTTATCTAGTTACAGGATGGTGGTATTATGGTGTTCAGTACAGTGGTGTTATCTAGTTACAGGATGGTGGTATTATGGTGTTTGGTACAGTGGTGTTATCTAGTTACAGGATGGTGATATTATGGTGTTCAGTACAGTGGTGTTATCTAGTTACAGGATGGTGGTATTACGGTGTTCAGTACAGTGGTGTTATCTAGTTACAGGATGGTGGTATTATGGTGTTCAGTACAGTGGTGTTATCTAGTCACAGGATGGTGGTATTATGGTGTTCAGTACAGTGGTGTTATCTAGTTACAGGATGGTGGTATTATGGTGTTCAGTACAGTGGTGTTATCTAGTCACAGGATGGTGGTATTATGGTGTTCAGTACAGTGGTGTTATCTAGTTACAGGATGGTGGTATTATGGTGTTCGGTACAGTGGTGTTATCTAGTCACAGGATGGTGGTATTATGGTGTTCAGTACAGTGGTGTTATCTAGTTACAGGATGGTGGTATTATGGTGTTCAGTACAGTGGTGTTATCTAGTCACGGGATGGTGGTATTATGGTGTTCGGTACAGTGGTGTTATCTAGTTACAGGATGGTGGTATTATGGTGTTCAGTACAGTGGTGTTATCTAGTCACAGGATGGTGGTATTATGGTGTTCGGTACAGTGGTGTTATCTAGTTACAGGATGGTGGTATTATGGTGTTCAGTACAGTGGTGTTATCTAGTCACAGGATGGTGGTATTATGGTGTTCGGTACAGTGGTGTTATCTAGTTACAGGATGGTGATATTATGGTGTTCAGTACAGTGGTGTTATCTAGTCACAGGATGGTGGTATTATGGTGTTCGGTACAGTGGTGTTATCTAGTTACAGGATGGTGGTATTATGGTGTTCAGTACAGTGGTGTTATCTAGTTACAGGATGGTGGTATTATGGTGTTCAGTACAGTGGTGTTATCTAGTTACAGGATGGTGGTATTATGGTGTTCAGTACAATAGTGTTATCTAGTTACAGGATGGTGGTATTATGGTGTTCAGTACAGTGGTGTTATCTAGTTACAGGATGGTGGTATTATGGTGTTCGGTACAGTGGTGTTATCTAGTTACAGGATGGTGATATTATGGTGTTCAGTACAGTGGTGTTATCTAGTTACAGGATGGTGGTATTATGGTGTTCAGTACAGTGGTGTTATCTAGTTACAGGATGGTGGTATTATGGTGTTCAGTACAATGGTGTTATCTAGTTACAGGATGGTGATATTATGGTGTTCAGTACAGTGGTGTTATCTAGTTACAGGATGGTGGTATTATGGTGTTCAGTACAGTGGTGTTATCTAGTTACAGGATGGTGGTATTATGGTGTTCAGTACAGTGGTGTTATCTAGTCACAGGATGGTGATATTATGGTGTTCAGTACAGTGGTGTTATCTAGTTACAGGATGGTGGTATTACGGTGTTCAGTACAGTGGTGTTATCTAGTTACAGGATGGTGGTATTATGGTGTTCAGTACAGTGGTGTTATCTAGTCACAGGATGGTGATATTATGGTGTTCAGTACAGTGGTGTTATCTAGTTACAGGATGGTGGTATTATGGTGTTCAGTACAGTGGTGTTATCTAGTTACAGGATGGTGGTATTATGGTGTTCAGTACAGTGGTGTTATCTAGTTACAGGATGGTGGTATTATGGTGTTCAGTACAGTGGTGTTATCTAGTCACAGGATGGTGGTATTACGGTGTTCAGTACAGTGGTGTTATCTAGTTACAGGATGGTGGTATTATGGTGTTCAGTACAGTGGTGTTATCTAGTCACAGGATGGTGGTATTATGGTGTTCAGTACAGTGATGTTATCTAGTTACAGGATGGTGGTATTATGGTGTTCAGTACAGTGGTGTTATCTAGTCACAGGATGGTGGTATTATGGTGTTCGGTACAGTGGTGTTATCTAGTTACAGGATGGTGGTATTATGGTGTTCGGTACAGTGGTGTTATCTAGTCACAGGATGGTGGTATTATGGTGTTCAGTACAGTGGTGTTATCTAGTTACAGGATGGTGGTATTATGGTGTTCAGTACAGTGGTGTTATCTAGTCACAGGATGGTGGTATTATGGTGTTCAGTACAGTGGTGTTATCTAGTCACAGGATGGTGGTATTATGGTGTTCGGTACAGTAGTGTCATCTAGTTACAGGATGGTGGTATTATGGTGTTCGGTACAGTGGTGTTATCTATTTACAGGATGGTGGTATTATTGAGTTTAGTACAGTGGTGTTATCTAGTTACAGGATGGTGGTATTATGGTGTTCAGTACAATGGTGTTATCTAGTTACAGGATGGTGGTATTATTGAGTTCAGTACAGTGGTGTTATCTAGTTACAGGATGGTGGTATTATGGAGTTCAGTACAGTGGTGTTATCTAGTTACAGGATGGTGGTATTATTGAGTTCAGTATAGTGGTGTTATCTAGTTACAGGATGGTGGTATTATGGTGTTCAGTACAGTGGTGTTATCTAGTTACAGGATGGTGGTATTATTGAGTTCAGTACAGTGGTGTTATCTAGTTACAGGATGGTGGTATTATGGTGTTCAGTACAGTGGTGTTATCTAGTTACAGGATGGTGGTATTATGGTGTTCAGTACAGTGGTGTTATCTAGTTACAGGATGGTGGTATTATTGAGTTCAGTACAGTGGTGTTATCTAGTTACAGGATGGTGGTATTATTGAGTTCAGTACAGTGGTGTTATCTAGTTACAGGATGGTGGTATTATGGAGTTCAGTACAGTGGTGTTATCTAGTTACAGGATGGTGGTATTATGGAGTTCAGTACAGTGGTGTTATCTAGTTACAGGATGGTGGTATTATGGTGTTCAGTACAGTGGTGTTATCTAGTTACAGGATGGTGGTATTATGGTGTTCAGTACAGTGGTGTTATCTAGTCACAGGATGGTGGTATTATGGTGTTCAGTACAGTGGTGTTATCTAGTCACAGGATGGTGGTATTATGGTGTTCAGTACAGTGGTGTTATCTAGTTACAGGATGGTGGTATTACGGTGTTCAGTACAGTGGTGTTATCTAGTTACAGGATGGTGGTATTATGGTGTTCAGTACAGTGGTGTTATCTAGTTACAGGATGGTGGTATTATGGTGTTCAGTACAGTGGTGTTATCTAGTTACAGGATGGTGGTATTATGGTGTTCAGTACAGTGGTGTTATCTAGTCACGGGATGGTGGTATTATGGTGTTCAGTACAGTGGTGTTATCTAGTTACAGGATGGTGGTATTATGGTGTTCAGTACAGTGGTGTTATCTAGTCACATGATGGTGGTATTATGGTGTTCAGTACAGTGGTGTTATCTAGTTACAGGATGGTGGTATTATGGTGTTCAGTACAGTGGTGTTATCTAGTTACAGGATGGTGGTATTATGGTGTTCAGTACAGTGGTGTTATCTAGTCACATGATGGTGGTATTACGGTGTTCAGTACAGTGGTGTTATCTAGTTACAGGATGGTGGTATTATGGTGTTCAGTACAGTGGTGTTATCTAGTTACAGGATGGTGGTATTATGGTGTTCAGTACAGTGGTGTTATCTAGTTACAGGATGGTGGTATTATGGTGTTCAGTACAGTGGTGTTATCTAGTCACGGGATGGTGGTATTATGGTGTTCAGTACAGTGGTGTTATCTAGTTACAGGATGGTGGTATTATGGTGTTCAGTACAGTGGTGTTATCTAGTCACATGATGGTGGTATTATGGTGTTCGGTACAGTGGTGTTATCTAGTTACAGGATGGTGGTATTATGGTGTTCAGTACAGTGGTGTTATCTAGTCACAGGATGGTGGTATTATGGTGTTCGGTACAGTGGTGTTATCTAGTTACAGGATGGTGGTATTATGGTGTTCAGTACAGTGGTGTTATCTAGTCACAGGATGGTGGTATTATGGTGTTCGGTACAGTGGTGTTATCTAGTCACAGGATGGTGGTATTATGGTGTTCAGTACAGTGGTGTTATCTAGTTACAGGATGGTGGTATTATGGTGTTCAGTACAGTGGTGTTATCTAGTCACAGGATGGTGGTATTATGGTGTTCAGTACAGTGGTGTTATCTAGTCACAGGATGGTGGTATTATGGTGTTCGGTACAGTAGTGTCATCTAGTTACAGGATGGTGGTATTATGGTGTTCGGTACAGTGGTGTTATCTAGTTACAGGATGGTGGTATTATTGAGTTTAGTACAGTGGTGTTATCTAGTTACAGGATGGTGGTATTATTGAGTTTAGTACAGTGGTGTTATCTAGTTACAGGATGGTGGTATTATGGTGTTCAGTACAATGGTGTTATCTAGTTACAGGATGGTGGTATTATTGAGTTCAGTACAGTGGTGTTATCTAGTTACAGGATGGTGGTATTATGGAGTTCAGTACAGTGGTGTTATCTAGTTACAGGATGGTGGTATTATTGAGTTCAGTATAGTGGTGTTATCTAGTTACAGGATGGTGGTATTATGGTGTTCAGTACAGTGGTGTTATCTAGTTACAGGATGGTGGTATTATTGAGTTCAGTACAGTGGTGTTATCTAGTTACAGGATGGTGGTATTATTGAGTTCAGTACAGTGGTGTTATCTAGTTACAGGATGGTGGTATTATGGTGTTCAGTACAGTGGTGTTATCTAGTTACAGGATGGTGGTATTATTGAGTTCAGTACAGTGGTGTTATCTAGTTACAGGATGGTGGTATTATGGAGTTCAGTACAGTGGTGTTATCTAGTTACAGGATGGTGGTATTATGGAGTTCAGTACAGTGGTGTTATCTAGTTACAGGATGGTGGTATTATGGTGTTCAGTACAGTGGTGTTATCTAGTTACAGGATGGTGGTATTATGGTGTTCAGTACAGTGGTGTTATCTAGTCACAGGATGGTGGTATTATGGTGTTCAGTACAGTGGTGTTATCTAGTCACAGGATGGTGGTATTATGGTGTTCAGTACAGTGGTGTTATCTAGTCACATGATGGTGGTATTATGGTGTTCGGTACAGTGGTGTTATCTAGTTACAGGATGGTGGTATTATGGTGTTCAGTACAGTGGTGTTATCTAGTCACAGGATGGTGGTATTATGGTGTTCGGTACAGTGGTGTTATCTAGTTACAGGATGGTGGTATTATGGTGTTCAGTACAGTGGTGTTATCTAGTCACAGGATGGTGGTATTATGGTGTTCGGTACAGTGGTGTTATCTAGTTACAGGATGGTGGTATTATGGTGTTCAGTACAGTGGTGTTATCTAGTTACAGGATGGTGATATTATGGTGTTCAGTACAGTGGTGTTATCTAGTCACAGGCACAGGATGGTGGTATTATGGTGTTCGGTACAGTGGTGTTATCTAGTTACAGGATGGTGGTATTACGGTGTTCAGTACAGTGGTGTTATCTAGTTACAGGATGGTGGTATTATGGTGTTCAGTACAGTGGTGTTATCTAGTTACAGGATGGTGGTATTATGGTGTTCAGTACAGTGGTGTTATCTAGTCACAGGATGGTGGTATTATGGTTTTCAGTACAGTGGTGTTATCTAGTTACAGGATGGTGGTATTATGGTGTTCGGTACAGTGGTGTTATCTAGTTACAGGATGGTGGTATTATGGTGTTCAGTACAGTGGTGTTATCTAGTTACAGGATGGTGGTATTATGGTGTTCAGTACAGTGGTGTTATCTAGTTACAGGATGGTGGTATTATGGTGTTCAGTACAGTGGTGTTATCTAGTCACAGGATGGTGGTATTATGGTGTTCGGTACAGTGGTGTTATCTAGTTACAGGATGGTGGTATTATGGTGTTCGGTACAGTGGTGTTATCTAGTTACAGGATGGTGGTATTATGGTGTTCAGTACAGTGGTGTTATCTAGTTACAGGATGGTGGTATTATGGTGTTCAGTACAGTGGTGTTATCTAGTTACAGGATGGTGGTATTATGGTGTTCAGTACAGTGGTGTTATCTAGTTACAGAATGGTGGTATTATGGTGTTCAGTACAGTGGTGTTATCTAGTCACAGGATGGTGGTATTATGGTGTTCGGTACAGTGGTGTTATCTAGTTACAGGATGGTGGTATTATGGTGTTCGGTACAGTGGTGTTATCTAGTTACAGGATGGTGGTATTATGGTGTTCAGTACAGTGGTGTTATCTAGTTACAGGATGGTGGTATTATGGTGTTCAGTACAGTGGTGTTATCTAGTCACAGGATGGTGGTATTATGGTGTTCGGTACAGTGGTGTTATCTAGTTACAGGATGGTGGTATTATGGTGTTCAGTACAGTGGTGTTATCTAGTTACAGGATGGTGATATTATGGTGTTCAGTACAGTGGTGTTATCTAGTCACAAGGCACAGGATGGTGGTATTATGGTGTTCAGTACAGTGGTGTTATCTAGTTACAGGATGGTGGTATTATGGTGTTCAGTACAGTGGTGTTATCTAGTTACAGGATGGTGGTATTATGGTGTTTGGTACAGTGGTGTTATCTAGTTACAGGATGGTGATATTATGGTGTTCAGTACAGTGGTGTTATCTAGTTACAGGATGGTGGTATTATGGTGTTCAGTACAGTGGTGTTATCTAGTCACAGGATGGTGGTATTATGGTGTTCAGTACAGTGGTGTTATCTAGTTACAGGATGGTGGTATTATGGTGTTCAGTACAGTGGTGTTATCTAGTTACAGGATGGTGGTATTATGGTGTTCAGTACAGTGGTGTTATCTAGTTACAGGATGGTGGTATTATGGTGTTCGGTACAGTGGTGTTATCTAGTCACAGGATGGTGGTATTATGGTGTTCAGTACAGTGGTGTTATCTAGTTACAGGATGGTGGTATTATGGTGTTCAGTACAGTGGTGTTATCTAGTCACAGGATGGTGGTATTATGGTGTTCAGTACAGTGGTGTTATCTAGTTACAGGATGGTGGTATTATGGTGTTTGGTACAGTGGTGTTATCTAGTTACAGGATGGTGATATTATGGTGTTCAGTACAGTGGTGTTATCTAGTTACAGGATGGTGGTATTATGGTGTTCAGTACAGTGGTGTTATCTAGTCACAGGATGGTGGTATTATGGTGTTCAGTACAGTGGTGTTATCTAGTTACAGGATGGTGGTATTATGGTGTTCAGTACAGTGGTGTTATCTAGTTACAGGATGGTGGTATTATGGTGTTCAGTACAGTGGTGTTATCTAGTTACAGGATGGTGGTATTATGGTGTTCGGTACAGTGGTGTTATCTAGTCACAGGATGGTGGTATTATGGTGTTCAGTACAGTGGTGTTATCTAGTTACAGGATGGTGGTATTATGGTGTTCAGTACAGTGGTGTTATCTAGTCACGGGATGGTGGTATTATGGTGTTCAGTACAGTGGTGTTATCTAGTCACAGGATGGTGGTATTATGGTGTTCGGTACAGTGGTGTTATCTAGTTACAGGATGGTGGTATTATGGTGTTCAGTACAGTGGTGTTATCTAGTCACAGGATGGTGGTATTATGGTGTTCGGTACAGTGGTGTTATCTAGTTACAGGATGGTGATATTATGGTGTTCAGTACAGTGGTGTTATCTAGTCACAGGATGGTGGTATTATGGTGTTCGGTACAGTGGTGTTATCTAGTTACAGGTTGGTGGTATTATGGTGTTCAGTACAGTGGTGTTATCTAGTTACAGGATGGTGGTATTATGGTGTTCAGTACAGTGGTGTTATCTAGTTACAGGATGGTGGTATTATTGAGTTCCGTACAGTGGTGTTATCTAGTTACAGGATGGTGGTATTATGGTGTTCAGTACAGTGGTGTTATCTAGTTACAGGATGGTGGTATTATGGTGTTCAGTACAGTGGTGTTATCTAGTTACAGGATGGTGGTATTATGGTGTTCAGTACAGTGGTGTTATCTAGTTACAGGATGGTGGTATTATGGTGTTCGGTACAGTGGTGTTATCTAGTTACAGGATGGTGATATTATGGTGTTCAGTACAGTGGTGTTATCTAGTTACAGGATGGTGGTATTATGGTGTTCAGTACAGTGGTGTTATCTAGTTACAGGATGGTGGTATTATGGTGTTCAGTACAATGGTGTTATCTAGTCACAGGATGGTGATATTATGGTGTTCAGTACAGTGGTGTTATCTAGTTACAGGATGGTGGTATTACGGTGTTCAGTACAGTGGTGTTATCTAGTTACAGGATGGTGGTATTATGGTGTTCAGTACAGTGGTGTTATCTAGTCACAGGATGGTGGTATTACGGTGTTCAGTACAGTGGTGTTATCTAGTTACAGGATGGTGGTATTATGGTGTTCAGTACAGTGGTGTTATCTAGTCACAGGATGGTGGTATTATGGTGTTCAGTACAGTGGTGTTATCTAGTCACAGGATGGTGGTATTATGGTGTTCGGTACAGTGGTGTTATCTAGTTACAGGATGGTGGTATTATGGTGTTCGGTACAGTGGTGTTATCTAGTCACAGGATGGTGGTATTATGGTGTTCAGTACAGTGGTGTTATCTAGTTACAGGATGGTGGTATTATGGTGTTCAGTACAGTGGTGTTATCTAGTCACAGGATGGTGGTATTATGGTGTTCAGTACAGTGGTGTTATCTAGTCACAGGATGGTGGTATTATGGTGTTCGGTACAGTAGTGTCATCTAGTTACAGGATGGTGGTATTATGGTGTTCGGTACAGTGGTGTTATCTATTTACAGGATGGTGGTATTATTGAGTTTAGTACAGTGGTGTTATCTAGTTACAGGATGGTGGTATTATGGTGTTCAGTACAATGGTGTTATCTAGTTACAGGATGGTGGTATTATTGAGTTCAGTACAGTGGTGTTATCTAGTTACAGGATGGTGGTATTATGGAGTTCAGTACAGTGGTGTTATCTAGTTACAGGATGGTGGTATTATTGAGTTCAGTATAGTGGTGTTATCTAGTTACAGGATGGTGGTATTATGGTGTTCAGTACAGTGGTGTTATCTAGTTACAGGATGGTGGTATTATTGAGTTCAGTACAGTGGTGTTATCTAGTTACAGGATGGTGGTATTATGGTGTTCAGTACAGTGGTGTTATCTAGTTACAGGATGGTGGTATTATGGTGTTCAGTACAGTGGTGTTATCTAGTTACAGGATGGTGGTATTATTGAGTTCAGTACAGTGGTGTTATCTAGTTACAGGATGGTGGTATTATTGAGTTCAGTACAGTGGTGTTATCTAGTTACAGGATGGTGGTATTATGGAGTTCAGTACAGTGGTGTTATCTAGTTACAGGATGGTGGTATTATGGAGTTCAGTACAGTGGTGTTATCTAGTTACAGGATGGTGGTATTATGGTGTTCAGTACAGTGGTGTTATCTAGTTACAGGATGGTGGTATTATGGTGTTCAGTACAGTGGTGTTATCTAGTCACAGGATGGTGGTATTATGGTGTTCAGTACAGTGGTGTTATCTAGTCACAGGATGGTGGTATTATGGTGTTCGGTACAGTGGTGTTATCTAGTCACAGGATGGTGATATTATGGTGTTCAGTACAGTGGTGTTATCTAGTCACAGGATGGTGGTATTATGGTGTTCAGTACAGTGGTGTTATCTAGTTACAGGATGGTGGTATTACGGTGTTCAGTACAGTGGTGTTATCTAGTTACAGGATGGTGGTATTATGGTATTCAGTACAGTGGTGTTATCTAGTTACAGGATGGCGGTATTATGGTGTTCGGTACAGTGGTGTTATCTAGTCACAGGATGGTGGTATTATGGTGTTCAGTACAGTGGTGTTATCTAGTTACAGGATGGTGGTATTATGGTGTTCAGTACAGTGGTGTTATCTAGTCACGGGATGGTGGTATTATGGTGTTCAGTACAGTGGTGTTATCTAGTCACAGGATGGTGGTATTATGGTGTTCGGTACAGTGGTGTTATCTAGTTACAGGATGGTGGTATTATGGTGTTCAGTACAGTGGTGTTATCTAGTCACATGATGGTGGTATTATGGTGTTCGGTACAGTGGTGTTATCTAGTTACAGGATGGTGGTATTATGGTGTTCAGTACAGTGGTGTTATCTAGTCACAGGATGGTGGTATTATGGTGTTCGGTACAGTGGTGTTATCTAGTTACAGGATGGTGGTATTATGGTGTTCAGTACAGTGGTGTTATCTAGTCACAGGATGGTGGTATTATGGTGTTCGGTACAGTGGTGTTATCTAGTCACAGGATGGTGGTATTATGGTGTTCAGTACAGTGGTGTTATCTAGTCACAGGATGGTGGTATTATGGTGTTCAGTACAGTGGTGTTATCTAGTCACAGGATGGTGGTATTATGGTGTTCGGTACAGTAGTGTCATCTAGTTACAGGATGGTGGTATTATGGTGTTCGGTACAGTGGTGTTATCTAGTTACAGGATGGTGGTTTTATTGAGTTTAGTACAGTGGTGTTATCTAGTTACAGGATGGTGGTATTATTGAGTTTAGTACAGTGGTGTTATCTAGTTACAGGATGGTGGTATTATGGTGTTCAGTACAATGGTGTTATCTAGTTACAGGATGGTGGTATTATTGAGTTCAGTACAGTGGTGTTATCTAGTTATAGGATGGTGGTATTATGGAGTTCAGTACAGTGGTGTTATCTAGTTACAGGATGGTGGTATTATTGAGTTCAGTATAGTGGTGTTATCTAGTTACAGGATGGTGGTATTATGGTGTTCAGTACAGTGGTGTTATCTAGTTACAGGATGGTGGTATTATTGAGTTCAGTACAGTGGTGTTATCTAGTTACAGGATGGTGGTATTATTGAGTTCAGTACAGTGGTGTTATCTAGTTACAGGATGGTGGTTTTATGGAGTTCAGTACAGTGGTGTTATGTAGTTACAGGATGGTGGTATTATGGTGTTCAGTACAGTGGTGTTATCTAGTTACAGGATGGTGGTATTATGGTGTTCAGTACAGTGGTGTTATCTAGTTACAGGATGGTGGTATTATGGTGTTCAGTACAGTGGTGTTATCTAGTTACAGGATGGTGGTATTATGGTGTTCAGTACAGTGGTGTTATCTAGTTACAGGATGGTGGTATTATGGTGTTCAGTACAGTGGTGTTATCTAGTTACAGGATGGTGGTATTATTGAGTTCAGTACAGTGGTGTTATCTAGTTACAGGATGGTGGTATTATGGAGTTCAGTACAGTGGTGTTATCTAGTTACAGGATGGTGGTATTATGGAGTTCAGTACAGTGGTGTTATCTAGTTACAGGATGGTGGTATTATGGTGTTCAGTACAGTGGTGTTATCTAGTTACAGGATGGTGGTATTATGGTGTTCAGTACAGTGGTGTTATCTAGTCACAGGATGGTGGTATTATGGTGTTCAGTACAGTGGTGTTATCTAGTCACATGATGGTGGTATTATGGTGTTCGGTACAGTGGTGTTATCTAGTTACAGGATGGTGGTATTATGGTGTTCAGTACAGTGGTGTTATCTAGTCACAGGATGGTGGTATTATGGTGTTTGGTACAGTGGTGTTATCTAGTTACAGGATGGTGGTATTATGGTGTTCAGTACAGTGGTGTTATCTAGTCACAGGATGGTGGTATTATGGTGTTCGGTACAGTGGTGTTATCTAGTTACAGGATGGTGGTATTATGGTGTTCAGTACAGTGGTGTTATCTAGTTACAGGATGGTGATATTATGGTGTTCAGTACAGTGGTGTTATCTAGTCACAGGCACAGGATGGTGGTATTATGGTGTTCGGTACAGTGGTGTTATCTAGTTACAGGATGGTGGTATTACGGTGTTCAGTACAGTGGTGTTATCTAGTTACAGGATGGTGGTATTATGGTGTTCAGTACAGTGGTGTTATCTAGTTACAGGATGGTGGTATTATGGTGTTCAGTACAGTGGTGTTATCTAGTCACAGGATGGTGGTATTATGGTTTTCAGTACAGTGGTGTTATCTAGTTACAGGATGGTGGTATTATGGTGTTCAGTACAGTGGTGTTATCTAGTTACAGGATGGTGGTATTATGGTGTTCAGTACAGTGGTGTTATCTAGTCACAGGATGGTGGTATTATGGTGTTCGGTACAGTGGTGTTATCTAGTTACAGGATGGTGGTATTATGGTGTTCGGTACAGTGGTGTTATCTAGTTACAGGATGGTGGTATTATGGTGTTCAGTACAGTGGTGTTATCTAGTTACAGGATGGTGGTATTATGGTGTTCAGTACAGTGGTGTTATCTAGTTACAGGATGGTGGTATTATGGTGTTCAGTACAGTGGTGTTATCTAGTTACAGAATGGTGGTATTATGGTGTTCAGTACAGTGGTGTTATCTAGTCACAGGATGGTGGTATTATGGTGTTCGGTACAGTGGTGTTATCTAGTTACAGGATGGTGGTATTATGGTGTTCGGTACAGTGGTGTTATCTAGTTACAGGATGGTGGTATTATGGTGTTCAGTACAGTGGTGTTATCTAGTTACAGGATGGTGGTATTATGGTGTTCAGTACAGTGGTGTTATCTAGTCACAGGATGGTGGTATTATGGTGTTCGGTACAGTGGTGTTATCTAGTTACAGGATGGTGGTATTATGGTGTTCAGTACAGTGGTGTTATCTAGTTACAGGATGGTGATATTATGGTGTTCAGTACAGTGGTGTTATCTAGTCACAAGGCACAGGATGGTGGTATTATGGTGTTCAGTACAGTGGTGTTATCTAGTTACAGGATGGTGGTATTATGGTGTTCAGTACAGTGGTGTTATCTAGTTACAGGATGGTGGTATTATGGTGTTTGGTACAGTGGTGTTATCTAGTTACAGGATGGTGATATTATGGTGTTCAGTACAGTGGTGTTATCTAGTTACAGGATGGTGGTATTATGGTGTTCAGTACAGTGGTGTTATCTAGTCACAGGATGGTGGTATTATGGTGTTCAGTACAGTGGTGTTATCTAGTTACAGGATGGTGGTATTATGGTGTTCAGTACAGTGGTGTTATCTAGTTACAGGATGGTGGTATTATGGTGTTCAGTACAGTGGTGTTATCTAGTTACAGGATGGTGGTATTATGGTGTTCGGTACAGTGGTGTTATCTAGTCACAGGATGGTGGTATTATGGTGTTCAGTACAGTGGTGTTATCTAGTTACAGGATGGTGGTATTATGGTGTTCAGTACAGTGGTGTTATCTAGTCACGGGATGGTGGTATTATGGTGTTCAGTACAGTGGTGTTATCTAGTCACAGGATGGTGGTATTATGGTGTTCAGTACAGTGGTGTTATCTAGTTACAGGATGGTGGTATTATGGTGTTCAGTACAGTGGTGTTATCTAGTTACAGGATGGTGGTATTATGGTGTTCAGTACAGTGGTGTTATCTAGTTACAGGATGGTGGTATTAAGGTGTTCAGTACAGTGGTGTTATCTAGTTACAGGATGGTGGTATTATGGTGTTCGGTACAGTGGTGTTATCTAGTCACAGGATGGTGGTATTATGGTGTTCGGTACAGTGGTGTTATCTAGTTACAGGATGGTGGTATTATGGTGTTCAGTACAGTGGTGTTATCTAGTCACAGGATGGTGGTATTATGGTGTTCGGTACAGTGGTGTTATCTAGTTACAGGATGGTGATATTATGGTGTTCAGTACAGTGGTGTTATCTAGTCACAGGATGGTGGTATTATGGTGTTCGGTACAGTGGTGTTATCTAGTTACAGGTTGGTGGTATTATGGTGTTCAGTACAGTGGTGTTATCTAGTTACAGGATGGTGGTATTATGGTGTTCAGTACAGTGGTGTTATCTAGTTACAGGATGGTGGTATTATTGAGTTCCGTACAGTGGTGTTATCTAGTTACAGGATGGTGGTATTATGGTGTTCAGTACAGTGGTGTTATCTAGTTACAGGATGGTGGTATTATGGTGTTCAGTACAGTGGTGTTATCTAGTTACAGGATGGTGGTATTATGGTGTTCAGTACAGTGGTGTTATCTAGTTACAGGATGGTGGTATTATGGTGTTCGGTACAGTGGTGTTATCTAGTTACAGGATGGTGATATTATGGTGTTCAGTACAGTGGTGTTATCTAGTTACAGGATGGTGGTATTATGGTGTTCAGTACAGTGGTGTTATCTAGTTACAGGATGGTGGTATTATGGTGTTCAGTACAATGGTGTTATCTAGTCACAGGATGGTGATATTATGGTGTTCAGTACAGTGGTGTTATCTAGTTACAGGATGGTGGTATTACGGTGTTCAGTACAGTGGTGTTATCTAGTTACAGGATGGTGGTATTATGGTGTTCAGTACAGTGGTGTTATCTAGTCACAGGATGGTGGTATTACGGTGTTCAGTACAGTGGTGTTATCTAGTTACAGGATGGTGGTATTATGGTGTTCAGTACAGTGGTGTTATCTAGTCACAGGATGGTGGTATTATGGTGTTCAGTACAGTGATGTTATCTAGTTACAGGATGGTGGTATTATGGTGTTCAGTACAGTGGTGTTATCTAGTCACAGGATGGTGGTATTATGGTGTTCGGTACAGTGGTGTAATCTAGTTACAGGATGGTGGTATTATGGTGTTCAGTACAGTGGTGTTATCTAGTTACAGGATGGTGGTATTATGGTGTTCGGTACAGTGGTGTTATCTAGTCACAGGATGGTGGTATTATGGTGTTCAGTACAGTGGTGTTATCTAGTTACAGGATGGTGGTATTATGGTGTTCAGTACAGTGGTGTTATCTAGTCACAGGATGGTGGTATTATGGTGTTCAGTACAGTGGTGTTATCTAGTCACAGGATGGTGGTATTATGGTGTTCGGTACAGTAGTGTCATCTAGTTACAGGATGGTGGTATTATGGTGTTCGGTACAGTGGTGTTATCTATTTACAGGATGGTGGTATTATTGAGTTTAGTACAGTGGTGTTATCTAGTTACAGGATGGTGGTATTATGGTGTTCAGTACAATGGTGTTATCTAGTTACAGGATGGTGGTATTATTGAGTTCAGTACAGTGGTGTTATCTAGTTACAGGATGGTGGTATTATGGAGTTCAGTACAGTGGTGTTATCTAGTTACAGGATGGTGGTATTATTGAGTTCAGTATAGTGGTGTTATCTAGTTACAGGATGGTGGTATTATGGTGTTCAGTACAGTGGTGTTATCTAGTTACAGGATGGTGGTATTATTGAGTTCAGTACAGTGGTGTTATCTAGTTACAGGATGGTGGTATTATTGAGATCAGTACAGTGGTGTTATCTAGTTACAGGATGGTGGTATTATGGTGTTCAGTACAGTGGTGTTATCTAGTTACAGGATGGTGGTATTATTGAGTTCAGTACAGTGGTGTTATCTAGTTACAGGATGGTGGTATTATGGAGTTCAGTACAGTGGTGTTATCTAGTTACAGGATGGTGGTATTATGGAGTTCAGTACAGTGGTGTTATCTAGTTACAGGATGGTGGTATTATGGTGTTCAGTACAGTGGTGTTATCTAGTTACAGGATGGTGGTATTATGGTGTTCAGTACAGTGGTGTTATCTAGTCACAGGATGGTGGTATTATGGTGTTCAGTACAGTGGTGTTATCTAGTCACAGGATGGTGGTATTATGGTGTTCGGTACAGTGGTGTTATCTAGTCACAGGATGGTGATATTATGGTGTTCAGTACAGTGGTGTTATCTAGTCACAGGATGGTGGTATTATGGTGTTCAGTACAGTGGTGTTATCTAGTTACAGGATGGTGGTATTACGGTGTTCAGTACAGTGGTGTTATCTAGTTACAGGATGGTGGTATTATGGTATTCAGTACAGTGGTGTTATCTAGTTACAGGATGGCGGTATTATGGTGTTCGGTACAGTGGTGTTATCTAGTCACAGGATGGTGGTATTATGGTGTTCAGTACAGTGGTGTTATCTAGTTACAGGATGGTGGTATTATGGTGTTCAGTACAGTGGTGTTATCTAGTCACGGGATGGTGGTATTATGGTGTTCAGTACAGTGGTGTTATCTAGTCACAGGATGGTGGTATTATGGTGTTCGGTACAGTGGTGTTATCTAGTTACAGGATGGTGGTATTATGGTGTTCAGTACAGTGGTGTTATCTAGTCACATGATGGTGGTATTATGGTGTTCGGTACAGTGGTGTTATCTAGTTACAGGATGGTGGTATTATGGTGTTCAGTACAGTGGTGTTATCTAGTTACAGGATGGTGGTATTACGGTGTTCAGTACAGTGGTGTTATCTAGTCACAGGATGGTGGTATTATGGTGTTCAGTACAGTGGTGTTATCTAGTCACAGGATGGTGGTATTATGGTGTTCGGTACAGTGGTGTTATCTAGTTACAGGATGGTGGTATTATGGTATTCAGTACAGTGGTGTTATCTAGTTACAGGATGGTGGTATTATGGTGTTCAGTACAGTGGTGTTATCTAGTCACAGGATGGTGGTATTATGGTGTTCGGTACAGTGGTGTTATCTAGTTACAGGATGGTGGTATTATGGTATTCAGTACAGTGGTGTTATCTAGTTACAGGATGGTGGTATTATGGTGTTCGGTACAGTGGTGTTATCTAGTCACAGGATGGTGGTATTATGGTGTTCAGTACAGTGGTGTTATCTAGTTACAGGATGGTGGTATTATGGTGTTCAGTACAGTGGTGTTATCTAGTCACAGGATGGTGGTATTATGGTGTTCAGTACAGTGGTGTTATCTAGTCACAGGATGGTGGTATTATGGTGTTCGGTACAGTAGTGTCATCTAGTTACAGGATGGTGGTATTATGGTGTTCGGTACAGTGGTGTTATCTATTTACAGGATGGTGGTATTATTGAGTTTAGTACAGTGGTGTTATCTAGTCACAGGATGGTGGTATTATGGTGTTCGGTACAGTGGTGTTATCTAGTTACAGGATGGTGGTATTATGGTGTTCAGTACAGTGGTGTTATCTAGTTACAGGATGGTGGTATTATGGTGTTCAGTACAGTGGTGTTATCTAGTCACAGGATGGTGGTATTATGGTGTTCGGTACAGTGGTGTTATCTAGTTACAGGATGGTGGTATTATGGTGTTCAGTACAGTGGTGTTATCTAGTTACAGGATGGTGGTATTATGGTGTTCAGTACAGTGGTGTTATCTAGTTACAGGATGGTGGTATTATGGTGTTCAGTACAGTGGTGTTATCTAGTCACAGGATGGTGGTATTATGGTGTTCAGTACAGTGATGTTATCTAGTTACAGGATGGTGGTATTATGGTGTTCAGTACAGTGGTGTTATCTAGTCACAGGATGGTGGTATTATGGTGTTCAGTACAGTGGTGTTATCTAGTTACAGGATGGTGGTATTATGGTGTTCAGTACAGTGGTGTTATCTAGTTACAGGATGGTGGTATTATGGTGTTCAGTACAGTGGTGTTATCTAGTCACGGGATGGTGGTATTATGGTGTTCAGTACAGTGGTGTTATCTAGTTACAGGATGGTGGTATTATGGTGTTCAGTACAGTGGTGTTATCTAGTTACAGGATGGTGGTATTATTGAGTTCAGTACAGTGGTGTTATCTAGTTACAGGATGGTGGTATTATTGAGTTCAGTACAGTGGTGTTATCTAGTTACAGGATGGTGGTTTTATGGAGTTCAGTACAGTGGTGTTATGTAGTTACAGGATGGTGGTATTATGGTGTTCAGTACAGTGGTGTTATCTAGTTACAGGATGGTGGTATTATGGTGTTCAGTACAGTGGTGTTATCTAGTTACAGGATGGTGGTATTATGGTGTTCAGTACAGTGGTGTTATCTAGTTACAGGATGGTGGTATTATGGTGTTCAGTACAGTGGTGTTATCTAGTTACAGGATGGTGGTATTATGGTGTTCAGTACAGTGGTGTTATCTAGTTACAGGATGGTGGTATTATTGAGTTCCGTACAGTGGTGTTATCTAGTTACAGGATGGTGGTATTATGGTGTTCAGTACAGTGGTGTTATCTAGTTACAGGATGGTGGTATTATGGTGTTCAGTACAGTGGTGTTATCTAGTTACAGGATGGTGGTATTATGGTGTTCAGTACAGTGGTGTTATCTAGTTACAGGATGGTGGTATTATGGTGTTCAGTACAGTGGTGTTATCTAGTTACAGGATGGTGGTATTATTGAGTTCCGTACAGTGGTGTTATCTAGTTACAGGATGGTGGTATTATGGTGTTCAGTACAGTGGTGTTATCTAGTTACAGGATGGTGGTATTATGGTGTTCAGTACAGTGGTGTTATCTAGTTACAGGATGGTGGTATTATGGTGTTCAGTACAATGGTGTTATCTAGTTACAGGATGGTGGTATTATGGTGTTCAGTACAGTGGTGTTATCTAGTCACAGGATGGTGGTATTATGGTGTTCAGTACAGTGGTGTTATCTAGTTACAGGATGGTGGTATTATGGTGTTCAGTACAGTGGTGTTATCTAGTTACAGGATGGTGGTATTATGGTGTTTAGTACAATGGTGTTATCTAGTTACAGGATGGTGGTATTATGGTGTTCAGTACAGTGGTATTATCTAGTCACAGGATCGTGGTATTATTCATTTCTGGCATGGTGTTGCTATCCAGTGATATCTATGTTGATGTTACTAAGATAAGATAAGGTAATCCTTTGATAGTCCTACCATAGTACGGTATAATGGCTTTACTGTGTGATAAACAGTATGGTGGTGTTATTTAGTTACAGGATGGTATTGTTGTTTTATGGTTCGGTGGTGCTATTCACTGACTATATCTTGGTATTATCCAATGACTATGTGGTGACATTATCAGAGCGGTTGTATTGTTGTTATTTTTCCTTTACCTTATAGTGGTATTATCCTGTTATTGTATGTTGGTATTATTATGGTACAGTATGGGGGTGTTATCTAGCCACTCTATAGTACTATTTCTTATTTTTGGCATGTTGGTATTATCCATTTACTCTATAGTGTTATTATTATGTTATAGTATGCTGACGTTATCCAGTTACTGTGGGGTTATATGATTGTGTTACAGTATAGTAGTATTATCTAGTAGTATTATACAGTAGTGATATACACAGGGGTGAACCATTTGTTTCTGCCGCCTGAGGCAGATGTCAGAAAGCGCCCCCCCCTGGAAGGGGAGGGGCCGAGGGGAAGGGGGCGGGGTCGAGCGGAGCGAGCATCTTTAGCAGGCAGAGAGCATGCAGGGAGAGGACCTGCTCTCTGCCTGAGCGTGAGGGGCGGCCGCTGGAGCAGCGCTGCTCCAGCAGCCTCCCCAATCCACTGCTCAGTGACGGTGTCCCTAAGCCAGTCCAGGACAGCTTGTCCTGGACTGGCTTAGGTCAGCAAAAATGCCGGCCTCCCCGAGGCCCTGGCATAGTGCCGCCTGAAGCGGTCACTTCAGATCGCCTCATGGGAGGTGCGGCGCTCACGGGAGGTGCGGCGCTGGATATTTCGGGTACTATTGCGTTATGGCATAATGTTACTATCTAGTCATTCATATTTAATTATGTTATGGTGGTGTTATCCAGACATGGTATTAAGTTATTGTTACTGTATTGTGTTACACTATGGTGCTGTTATCTAGGCACCGTATTGTGTTATTGTTACCATACATCCCAACTTTCAAAAACAAAAGAGGGGCAAAATGTGTGGCGCCCTATGTACGTTGCAGCAACTTTAGCTCCACCCACTTCTACGTTGACGCCGCCCATCCTCATCCATTTTTCTTTGTGTCCCCACATAGTATGATGCTCCTACAGTCACCCTAAAATTATATGCCCGTATATTATAATGTTCCCCTGCAATGGCCCCACATTATGAAGTCCCTCTCCTCATGCCCCAGTTTAAACCTAAGGAGGTACATTAAACTGGGGCAGCTGGAGGCGGACATCTTACCCCCAGCTTAATGTCTCCCCTTCATCTGCCACCAGTTTAATACCCCTCCTTCATATGCCACCAATTTAATGTCCCCCTTCATCTGCCTCCAGTTTAATGTTTCCCTCCATGTTTGCCACAGGTTTCATGTCCCCCTACATCTGCATCAGTTTTCATGTCCCCCCTCCATGTGCCCCCAGTTTCATCTTCCCCCTTCATCTGCCTCCAGTTTAATATTCCTTCTTCATCTGTCCCACTTTAATGCCCCCATTCATCTGCCTCTAGTTTAATGTCTGCACCTTCATCAGCCTCTAGTTTAATGCCCCCCTTCATCTGCCAGGATGCAGATGAGTTGAATCTGGGACATAGCTCCAGCTGACTGGAACCACAGGACACAACCCACAATCTGGAACTGTCCCGCAGAATCCAGGAAGTTTGGGAGGTATGTTATCACCATGGTGTTATTGTTACTATATTGTGTTAGGAGTTTTTTTTTTTTTTCTGGTATGTTGGTGTTATGCAGGCACTAGATGGTGAAGTTCATGGTTTACATGACCCCAGACTATAATAAGTAGAGACTGGGAACATGTGTAAACATAACATACAGCCATACTCACCTCTCCTGGGCTCGATGATGATCCCAGTCCTTTTCTGAGTCTTCCAGCCAATTGAATGACATCAGTGACCCCAGGTACTAAACCTGTTTCTTATCCTGACACATCCCCTTGGTCTCTGCTTATTAGACTCTGGGGTTCCTGGTTGAGTTTGACTGAAACCAAATTTTTGAAAAATTTACTGCAAATAGGTTCACTCCTCCCTACTTAGTACATAGAGGGGCCGTACGATGATCTCTATGATCTCTATGTACGCCCAATACAATCCGAGGCGTGCAGAAAGCGCCACGTCCCGGGATCCCTCCATATGTCAGCCGCTCTTATTACTCCTCGGCACAGACGTCAGGGAGTAAATGCAGCTCTGAGCGATTTGTTGGGTTTTCGTGAGATTCCGCACATGAAGGCTTAATAACTTAATAACTTTGCTGGGTGTCTTTGCGGCGTTGCTCACATTTTGGAGTTTTTGATGAATGGCGCCTTATGCCTCCGGAGCCGGTTGGATATATTTCATTCATATGCAATCCCCCTGCGATTTGTTTCCAGTCTTAGGTGTCTAATGATTTATGAAAAGCTTTAAACAACCCTCCAGTAACTATCACTTACTGCTCCGCTACTAGCAGAGATTTATCGCACCGCAGAGGAATATTGCACAAGAGGCAGATGTAAAGTTCACGTCAGCGGTGACATCCATATCAATGAGCAAGTGACAGCTGTCAGCCCCGTATAGGGAACATGCCTGTTTAACCCTTCCAGACCAGGAATCGGATACTCGTGATCAGACAGATAGTTCTGCATTAGCTTAACTATGGATACACCGTTTTACCAATGTGTCAACCCTGGTTACTCACCTCTCCTGAGCTCTGCCATGGCATCCCATGCAGGGTCCTGTCCTTGTGCCGCTTTTGCTCTCCGGGGGCTTCTGAGGGCTGTATTTGGGTCTCAGTGGTCACATGGGTTGGACTAGCATAATGATACTTGTGTCTAAGTGTCCTGACTAGTGGCACACACCACATAACCTCTGAGCCTCGATGATAGGTCTCAGCATCCACCAGGAGGTGTAATAAAAACAGTTCCTTGGATTGAACAAGTTTAGCCTGAAACATAACTATCAAGTAAACCTTGCAAAGAGGGACATATCTTGAGGGGGTGCAAAGGTGCATTTTCACCTGGGCCCAGAAGCCTTAGGGGGCCCATAAGCACTGGCATCAGTATTGAGATTGTAGTTTCCATCTGGTCCATAAGCCAAGGAGATCCACAGATTACCCTAACAATACTAAGATGGATGAAACTCCTTAGTACCCGTAACCATCACTATCGAGAATTCACTGTAGGGATGAGGTAGGGGGCCCCGGACAAAAGATTGCATCGGGGCCCATAAGATTCTAGTTATGCCACGGCTTGTGAATATTCTCGAGATGAAATTTGCAATTTTTGAAAACACTGCTCTTTAATAGAATTAGATTTGCAGTAAAGCCACTAAACAATGCATGGAGCTCTGTACACTGTCTAGTACCAGGCTTGGTGGTAGTCCCAACAGCTGACTGATGAGGGGCTGAGCAATGTCCCCATTGAACAAACATTGAAAAAGCCTAGAAGACTCCTTTAAGCATGCCAATTTTCCACATCAAAAATTCAATTCAGTATTGTGACATGTTAGCAGAATCCTCAACAGGCAGCAATGCACATCATTTAGGATGTCTTTTATAGTATTGGCCTCCTCTGTTGGAACAAACTGATCTTATTTGGTCCCTCAAACTTTACAACTTGGAGGCACCTACAAACTCTGTACCACATCGGACCATGCCCTGCGAGTCTCCTTCATGGTAGCCAGCTTAAAAATAAACAACAAACCCTTACTTAGAGAGAATATGTCTCCAGATCAACCCAGTCCTGCAGATAGATCTGTTGGAGGACCAAAACAAAGGGAAATAAAAGCAAAAAAGTGGTTACACCCGGAGTCCAAACCATAAGTATGGAGTCCATCATTGTAAAACTGGTCAAGAAATACAGTATGTGCTCAGTAATGAATCACCAACGGAGACTCTAGCATCAGAGACATTGATTCACAAGGGTAAAAGACTGCTTAATTGAGGTGACAGTAACCTATCTATCTGCAGGGCTGGGGTGATATGCTGGTTCTGGTGACAGTAACCTATCTATCTGCAGGGCTGGGGTGATATGCTGGGTCTGGTGACAGTAACCTATCTATCTGCAGGGCTGGGGTGATATACTGGGTCTGGTGACAGTAACCTATCTATCTGCAGGGCTGGGGTGATATGCTAGTACTGGTGACAGTAACCTATCTATCTGCAGGCCTGGGGTGATATGCTGGTTCTGGTGACAGTAACCTATCTATCTGCAGGGCTGGGGTGATATGCTGGTTCTGGTGACAGTAACCTATCTATCTGCAGGGCTGGGGTGATATGCTGGTTCTGGTGACAGTAACCTATCTATCTGCAGGGCTGGGGTGATATGCTGGTTCTGGTGACAGTAACCTATCTATCTGCAGGGCTGGAGTGATATGCTGGATCTGGTGACAGTAACCTATCTATCTACAGGGCTGGGGTGATATGCTGGTGCTGGTGACAGTAACCTATCTATCTGCAGGGCTGGGGTGATATGCTGGTTCTGGTGACAGTAACCTATCTATCTGCAGGGCTGGGGTGATATGCTGGTTCTGGTGACAGTAACCTATCTATCTGCAGGGCTGGGGTGATATGCTGGTTCTGGTGACAGTAACCTATCTATCTGCAGGGCTGGGGTGATATGCTGGTTCTGGTGACAGTAACCTATCTATCTGCAGGGCTGGGGTGATATGCTGGTTCTGGTGACAGTAACCTATCTATCTGCAGGGCTGGGGTGATATGCTGGTTCTGGTGACAGTAACCTATCTATCTGCAGGACTGGGGTGATATGCTGGTTCTGGTGACAGTAACTAGAGATGAGCGAACACTAAAATGTTCGAGGTTCGAAATTCGATTTGAACAGCCGCTCACTGTTCGAGTGTTCGAACGGGTTTTGAACCCCATTATAGTCTATGGGGAACATATACTCGTTAAGGGGGAAACCCAAATCCGTGTCTGGAGGGTCACCAAGTCCACTATGACACCCCAGGAAATGATACCAACACCCTGGAATGACACTGGGACAGCAGGGGAAGCATGTCTGGGGGCATAAAAGTCACTTTATTTCATGGAAATCCCTGTCAGCTTGCGATTTTCGCAAGCTAACTTTTTCCCATAGGAATGCATTGGCCAGCGCTGATTGGCCAGAGTACGGAATTCGATCAATCAGCGCTGGCTCTGCTGGAGGAGGCGGAGTCTAAGATCGCTCCACACCAGTCTCCATTCAGGTCCGACCTTAGATCCGCCTCCTCTGGCAGAGCCAGCGCTGATTGGCCGAAGGCTGGCCAATGCATTCCTATGGGTATGCAGAGACTCAGCAGTGTTGAGCCAGTTCTGCTCAACTACACCATGTGCCAGTCAGCCCATCAGATGTAGCAGAGCCGAGGGTGCATAAGGGTTCTAGTGCACCCTCGGCTCTGCTACATCTGATGTAGCAGAGCCGAGTGTGCATAAGAGTGTACATCAGATGTAGCAGAGCCGAGGGTGCACAAGGGTTCTAGTGCACCCTTGGCTCTGCTACATCTGATGGGCTGACTGGCACACGGTGTAGTTGAGCAGAACTTGCTCAACACTGCTAAGTCTCTGCATACCCATAGGAATGCATTGGCCAGCCTTCGGCCAATCAGCGCTGGCTCTGCTGGAGGAGGCGGAGTCTAAGGTCAGACCTGAATGGAGACTGGTGTGGAGCGATCTTAGACTCCGCCTCCTCCAGCAGAGCCAGCGCTGATTGGTCGAATTCCGTACTCTGGCCAATCAGCGCTGTCCAATGCATTCCTATGGGAAAAAAGTTTATCTTACAAAAATCACAATTACACGCCCAATAGAGCCCCAAAAAGTTATTTTTAATAACATTCCCCCCTAAATAAAGGTTATCCCTAGCTATCCCTGCCTGTACAGCTATCCCTGTCTCATAGTCACAAAGTTCACATTCTCATATGACCCGGATTTGAAATCCACTATTCGTCTAAATTGGAGGTCACCTGATTTCGGCAACCAATGACTTTTTCCGATTTTTTTCAATGCCTCCAGTGTCGTAGTTCCTGTCCCACCTCCCCTGCACTTTTATTGGTGCAAAAAAGGCGCCAGGGAAGGTGGGAGGGGAATCAAATTTTTTTGGAGTTTGCCACGTGATGTTCAATTCGAATCGAACACATCGAACAGCCTGATATCCGATCGAACATGTGTTCAATAGATATGCTGGATCTGGTGACAGTAACCTATCTATCTGCAGGGCTGGGGTGATATGCTGGTTCTGGTGACAGTAACCTATCTATCTGCAGGGCTGGGGTGATATGCTGGTTCTGGTGACAGTAACCTATCTATCTGCAGGACTGGGGTGATATGCTGGTTCTGGTGACAGTAACCTATCTATCTGCAGGGCTGGGGTGATATGCTGGTGCTGGTGACAGTAACCTATCTATCTGCAGGATTGGGGTGATATGCTGGTTCTGGTGACAGTAACCTATCTATCTGCAGGGCTGGGGTGATATGCTGGTTCTGGTGACAGTAACCTATCTATCTGCAGGGCTGGGGTGATATGCTGGGGTCTGGTGACACTAACCTATCTATCTGCAGGGTTGAGGTGATATGCTGGTTCTGGTGACACTATCCTATCTATCTGCAGGGCTGGGGTGATATGCTGGTTCTGGTGACAGTAACCTATCTATCTGCAGTACTGGGGTGATATACTGGTTCTGGTGACAGTAACCTATCTATCTGCAGGGCTGGGGTGATATGCTGGTTCTGGTGACAGTAACCTATCTATCTGCAGGGCTGGGGTGATATGCTGGTTCTGGTGACAGTAACCTATCTGCAGGGCTGGGGTGATATGCTGGATCTGGTGACACTAACCTATCTATCTGCAGGGCTGGGGTGATATGCTGGTTCTGGTGACAGTAACCTATCTATCTGCAGGACTGGGGTGATATGCTGGATCTGGTGACAGTAACCTATCTATCTGCAGGGCTGGGGTGATATGCTGGTTCTGGTGACAGTAACCTATCTATCTGCAGGGCTGGGGTAACATGCTGGTTCTGGTGACAGTAACCTATCTATCTGCAGGGCTGGGGTGATATGCTGGTTCTGGTGACAGTAACCTATCTATCTGCAGGGCTGGGGTGATATGCTGGTTCTGGTGACAGTAACCTATCTATCTGCAGGGCTGGGGTGATATGCTGGTTCTGGTGACAGTAACCTATCTGCAGGGCTGGGGTGATATGCTGGATCTGGTGACACTAACCTATCTATCTGCAGGGCTGGGGTGATATGCTGGTTCTGGTGACAGTAACCTATCTATCTGCAGGACTGGGGTGATATGCTGGATCTGGTGACAGTAACCTATCTATCTGCAGGGCTGGGGTGATATGCTGGTTCTGGTGACAGTAACCTATCTATCTGCAGGGCTGGGGTAACATGCTGGTTCTGGTGACAGTAACCTATCTATCTGCAGGGCTGGGGTGATATGCTGGTTCTGGTGACAGTAACCTATCTATCTGCAGGGCTGGGGTGATATGCTGGTTCTGGTGACAGTAACCTATCTATCTGCTGGGCTGGGGTGATATGCTGGGTCTGGTGACACTAACCTATCTATCTGCAGGGCTGGGGTGATATGCTGGTTCTGGTGACAGTAACCTATCTATCTGCAAGGCTGGGGTGATATGCTGGTTCCTATTTCATTAATATAAAACCAGATATAGCCATCTGTATAATCCAGTATTCTATGGGTTTTGGTGGCGGTTGACCATAGATCTCTGTAATATCCCACAAAACCTTCGTCTCCCAACATAAAGATGAAAAAAAGTTAAATATATATTTAGGTAGTAATAAAAGGAAAAAGGTGGATTTAGTCCCATTTGCCATAACAGAAGTGAAAGCTGCTGATCCTTTTATCTCGTAGAATATGTACATGTATTATTTAAATGATACATTGGAAGTAAAGGAAAAGTCGGAATATTAGCGGCTAATGTCTGGGTATTATATATTAATAATGAGCCGGCTGAATACTGATGTCTGGAGTCGGCTCTTCATTCTCTTCTAAAGCTGTAATGATATTTCTACTGTCAACCAAACTGAATCTCTGGGCAGAGATAAGATGAGTGTCAGGGGCAATTCTCCAGATCCCCGAAAGATGGGACACTATTAGTGCTTATGGTTTGGTTAAAAAATAAATAAATAAATAAATACAAGGATCCCAGGGACTTTCTACAGCCGGGAACGTGAATATGACCCTATTCAGGGATGGAGAGAATCCGTGTACAGTTATTGTATGCTCTATCCTTAGGATCGGTGGAAATTTAACAAATGGCCCCCACATGGATTAACTGTTGGTGGCCACTTCCAATGCCTGTACTGTATACTACATAGAGATGAAAGCTCTATGTCCTCTATAGTGGTAGGGCGCCATTGATGGCAGTGGGAGCCAAGCTCCAGTATTGGATCCTGGACACCATACAGGGACCAAAGTCATGTGTTATGGCTCCGTGCCATCACCCACCGTTCTCCTAGAATCAACATTTGGCTACAGGAATACATAAGTTATACAGAATCCTTTCCTGCTAAGATATATATCAAGTTCCTCAGATCCTCCAGGGATTGTAGCATATCAGACTGCATATACAATGGGCCAGGATTGGGGTTGAGCCGATCTTGAGATTTCAGGATCGATTTTAAAATCCAATTTTCGATCACTTTCCAGCCAATCACGATCATAAAATTTGCTCAATCACCGATCGGCATCCGATCTTTCCCGATCCCGATCGCTCAACCCTACTCAGCAGTTTTTCTATGACTAGGGTTGAGCCGATCTTGAGATTTCAGAATCGTTTTTAAAATCCGATTTTCGATCATTTTTCAGCCAATCATGAAACTTGCCCGATCGCCGATCGGGATCCGATCTTTCCTGATCGCTCAACCCAAGCCAGGATCCCTTTAAGGCACTTACAGTAGACAGGAGAAAAGTGTTTGGTGTTCTGTATTTTACTGTTATTTAGATGTGATCTCACTTTCTTATCTCTGTACGAATTGTGCTCTGGATTTAGCCTCAAAAGTACCTCCTGTGGAGTATGGAGAGTCTTAAAGGCCCCTCTACCCATAAGAAGATGCCGATGTCAAGACTAGAAATGAGCAAGAATCAGGATTGTCTTAAACCTTCCAAAAATTTCAAGTTTGGCCAAATGCACAATTTCTGGAGTTTGTGTGATATGAATTCGGAAATATTGAGTTTTATATTCTAGGGTCTCTTCAAGCCTCGGAGTATAATAATTATGGGTCAGGAGGGTGTTTTTAAAAAATAATAAGGAAAAAAACACTTTTTTTTTGATCTTCCAGGACCATCCTTAGATGATATCATGGAAAAATCTGGAAAACACTCTCAGGTTTGCCTTTGACTGCACCTCCGTAGTTATTTGTGGATCATTTACATCAATTTGACAATAAAGTGTATTTCAAAATATCATGGCATCAACGCTCCCCACTGGGGTTGAGCCGATCTTGAGATTTCAGGATCGTTTTTTAAAATCCGATTTTCGATAATTTTACAGCCAAATTTGCTCGATCGTCGATCGGGATCCGATCTTTCCTGATCCCCATCGCTCAACCCTGGTTACTTTATGTTTATGGAGTAGGCTTGAGCCGATCTTGAGATTTCTGGATCGTTTTTAAAATCTGGTTTTCGATGATTTTCCAGCCGATCCCAATCCAAATCGCGATCGTGAAATTTGCTCCATCGCCGATCGGGATCCGATCTTTCCCGATCCTGATAGCTCAACCCTAATCCCCACATGACCACCGAGGTCCAATCACAAGCCTCAGTGATGACCTGAGGTCAATGCCATTGAGGAGCGAGTTGAGGACGTCACAACAATGCCCAGGACAGATGTTTTAGGTTCTTTTTGTACATGTTCTGTGGCCTTTGAACATTATTCTTTGTATATATTTTTTTTTTTTTATTTATTTATTTTTATTTATTTTTATTTATTTTTATTTTTTTTTGGGGGGGGGGTGTTACATCTTTTACCCTGGTACCCGAACCTTTGTCCTGCTTTTGTTCATGTACTTGAGAAAAAATAACAAGGATTTTTTGGAATGCTTATAACAAAAGGTAACAGATTTTCCTCCCTGAAGGCTCCATGTGAGATCTCATATCTAACACTTTGATCTTTCCGGCAGGACAATATCCAGTATTCTCTATACAGCGGCAATGTTTGTAGGTTTATAAAGCCAGGACTATAATCCCTCTATACCACCTACTGGATGACAGGTCCCTATAAATTTGGGCTTCGAAGCACTTTGCAGATAACATATATCACAGATGTCTTCTTTCTACCTTCCGAACAGCGAGACCCTCGAGGGATTTACATTTCAGACATTCGGGTAAGTCATCAGCTTTCCCTATCAAATATACATGCAATGCAAATTTATTGATGTCTCCTGTGGTCTTCTTCTATAATGATCCCATCACATAACAAACGGGGGAAAAAAAGAAGAACGAGAGAAAGGTCAAGCGCTAAGGCTGTGATGTGGGCAGTTTAACACGGAGGACATGTTTCCATTGAAAGGGTTGCAGATTCATTAGATAATGTCAGGAATGAGCTGCCAAACACCATGAAATGTGCAGGGATTTCAATGCATCTTAAAAGACAAAAGCGCAGCTGAGAATCAGCCACAACACTGTGCAAACCCAGCCGTCTCCATAATCGTCTTCAACCCCCCTCAGGTCCTTCTGTTGCCCTCAACATCACCTTTACTACAGTGATATCATAGACACCGGTGGCCTTGTTCTACGCCAAGTCCTATAGCTGCAGAATATGGAAATGGTACATTTATGGCGCTGCCGGGTGTCATTTATGTGACACCGGGTGTGCAAAAATAGAAAGAAGACATGTCCAAAAATCCACTGATCTGTGGCTGCCTATTCAAAAATGAACATTGCAATGTCGCCACGACCTCAAGATGGGCACCTATGGTATTCGTCTCGGCTGAAAGGGGTGCAACCAGTCTGATGGTCCAAATCCTGGTGTCCAGGTCAAATCTAAAGGAAAGTAGATCAAATCAGTGTAACACAGTGTTACCTACTGGTGAGTCCTCCATTACTGGTTGAAGATGTCTACATGTGTATCAGAAGTTCTTCAGATTTTCTAAGCACAACATAGGCTCTTGACAAGTTATCAGTAACCCCTTGTTCACATCTGCATTTGTATTCCATTTGGGGGAGTCTGCATGGGTACCCCCCCTAACGGATTACCAAATGCATTTGCAGTGAAAGCACACAGACCCATAGACTATAATGGGGTCCATGTGCTTGCTGCCAGATCTCCGCAGGGAACATGCAGAGAGGAAAGTAGTTTGCAATCTACTTTCCTGTCCGCATGTTAAGTGTGGAGATCTCATGGCCAGCACATGGACCACATTATAGTCTTTGGGGTCCGTGTACTTTTACTGCACATGTGGATGGATTACCAAATGCAGATGTGAACAAGGGGTCAGTCATCGAATAACTCGAACACTCAATGCCAAGTATCAGGACGTCCTTGCACCCAATGTGACTGCCGAAGCCCAAAAAATGGACCTCATTGTTTTCCAGGACCATGACATTACCCAGGAGGCTAAAGCACCACTATGGAGTCCAGGAAAGGTGAGAGAAGATCAGTATCAGTGTCATAATTAGAGATGAGCGAACACTAAAATGTCCGAGGTTCGAAATCCGATTCGAACAGTCGCTCATTGTTCGACTGTTCGAACGGATTTCGAACCCCATTATAGTCTATGGGGGGAAATGCTCATTTCAGGGGTACGCAAAATTCGATAAAATTATACTTACCAAGTCCACGAGTGACGGTCGGGCTGGATTCTCCTTGAAGTCTTCTCCTGGCGCAGCGTAACCGCGTCTTCTTCCAGCTGGAATTCACTCTGCCTAGGCATTGGGGCCTAGGCAGAGCCGACTGCGCATGTGAGGGCATGCCCGCGCATGCGCAGTCGGCTCTGCCTAGGCCGGATGCCTAGGCAGAGTGAATTCCAGCCGGAAGACGCCGCGGGGACGCTGCATGGAGAAGACTTCTAAAGGTAAGAGAAGAACCAGCGTTGATTGGTAGAATGTATAGCATTCTGCCAATCAACGCTGGTTCTGCATCGAACCTTAAACTTCGAACAGCTAGTAGTGTTCGATCGAGTACGAGTATCTCGAATACCGTAGTATTCCATCGAACACCTACTCGATCGAACACTACTCACTCATCTCTAATCAGGATGTCCTTGCACCCAATGTGACTGCCGAAGCCCCAAAATGGACCTCATTGTTCTCCAGGACCATGACATTACCCAGGAGGCCAAAGCACCACTATGGAGTCCAAGAAAGGTGAGAGAAGATCAGTATCAGTGTTCATAATTTATTTTTAATGTAGATTGTGGTCTCCATATTGGGCTCACAATGTACATTTTTTCCCTATCAGAATGTTTTTGGAGTATGGAAGGAAATCCACCCAAACATGTGGAGAACATACAAACTCCTTGGAGATGTTGTTCCTGGCGGGATTCAAACCCAGGACTCCAGCACTGCAAGGCTGCAGTGCTAACCACTGAGCCAACCTGTTCATTATTTTTATTCACCTCTCCTTGGCCTGAAGAGACCCAGACTATAATGAAAACTCTTCCAATGGGTGAACCTTGTGAATTGTTTTTGCAAAACAAAGCTTGCAATGTTTGTCCATCTCGCGGTGCAGCAATCCTATAAATGCATCGGAGCTGTGCACACCAAACCATAGAAGATTTTTGCTATTTCCTTTTACAGATGCAATATTGTGAACATCCATTTACTGTTTAAGCCGAGAAGCATGAAAAGCATCTTGGCAGCTGTCAGGCGGTGTCATCCGCCCGTCTCCGCCGCTGTGACTAATCAGACTTAAAAATATATAGATTTAGAGGGGGGGTAAAGTCTTTAATTGAATGTAACACCACCCGAATGGTTGCGAACACATAGCAATCCTATGCTGGCGCGATTAATGATGGCACCCAGAGAACGTGTTATCATCAAACATTATCATACATTGCAATACATTTACACCGGTAGACGGGGATTACAGCCGCTCGCTTCGGTGCACGCATCAACGCCCGCATTTTAACAGCTTTGAAATGTTTGACTGTATGATAACTATGATAGGAAACCGAAATCCCAATTTACTGACATGACTTGAAAACTATCAATTACCGACTTTCTTGCTCAGCGTGCTCGGCCTTTCATGGCGGCCTCGCTCCTTCACATGTGCTAATTGCAAGGTTATTAATATACTAAGAGAACATGAAAGAGAATAAACAGCTCGTGAACTTTCTTCTAAAGGAAATCAATTATTTTTCCCCAAAGAGAACGAAAAGCATCGCCGACTTATTTTGAAATTCTTGTTTACATAGCAAACAGCTTATCGCTCGTGTATCTGAATGCGAAATCCGGAAAAAATTCGCTGGAATCGTAATCTTAACCCTTCGCAATTAGCAACAAAGTATCAGTATTAGAACGTTATGTTATGTTGCGGAGAGATCCACAAAACTCAGAAATTAGGCATTCTGGAAAATGTTATTATTTCATATATCTTGATGGCAAATCGGAAGCATCCCATGGGTCAGTCGGTTAGTAGTGTGTGTGCACCGGACGTTTCGATCCCAACTTAGATCTTTATCAACAGGTATCTACAGCATACATTGCGTTTACGCCTTAATGACGTTTTCAGGATTTTTTCTACATGTGTGTTTGAATATTATGATTTAAAAAATGTTGCATCCTTCAATGATACATAAGGCTTTATGTGTATGGTATTTTTATTTTTGAACTTTAAAAAAAACATATACAGGAAAATATTAAAATATATTAAAATATTTTGTATAGAATATTTTATATTTTATTTTATGCTATTTTCTATGTTCATGAAACAGTTTTGTGGGGCTATAACCTGTGATGCGGGAGTGGTGGCGCTTCGACAAGTAGTTAAAGAAAATATGTGATAAAATTCTGGCTGCCTGTCCTGCAGTCAACACAAGGGGGCGCTCTATAAATCTGGATTCAGTGAGTAATCTCTATCAGTGACTGCATTCATTGAGGTTTTAATCATTTTGTTATGTACAGTTATAGTATGTGATAGGAAAGGGGTTTAGTGCTCTATTTGTGGCATGAGATGATCAGCTTTTCAAAACAACGTAATACCAGAATATGGGAACCCAGTGGTTGTGCTGTGAATTGCAGCCTGCCAAGTGTTTTGGAAATTGAGATCATTCACTAGATTTGAGCTAAGTTTATAGACACATCTGTAGATTCTAGAATTCTGATTATTGAGACAATCCACGAGAATAACATTTAAGTCATTTAAGTATTATGGTTAGGGCTGAGCCGATCTTGAGATTTCAGGATCGATTTCAAAATCTGATTTCTGATCATTTTCCAGCTAATCCCGATCTCGATCATGAAATTTGCTCGATCGCCAATTTGGATCCGATCTTTCCCAATCCTGATCGCTCAACCCTAGTCAATGCTTCTCTATGGGAAAAGTCACTTTTAGGGTTGAGCCGATCTTGAGATTTCAAAATCCGATTTCCGATCATTTTCCAGCCGATCCCGATCATGAAATTTGATCGCCGATCAGGATCCGATCCCCATCACTCAATCCTAATTATGGTTATTTAGTTATATTCAGCACTGTACAGAGAGAATCTAATCCTATTGCTCCTTGTCCTCAATCTCAAGCACTTTCTTAAAGTGATTTTTCTACGAATTTAACAATATTAACATTTGTAGACAATTAAATACAATTTTTGAAGACTTTTCAAGATTTTCTCTACCATCTTAGCAGTGACATCTGTTGTCTTGATCTGTTGGCAATGGATACGACTAGGAATGAATGGAATTTTCTATGGTCTGAAACCAATCCATAACTTCCTTATTGTACCCCTGCCTAATAACCTGTCCACAAAGAGGACCTCGTGGCCAGGCTTCAGACCATAGAAAGTTCCTGCATTTATGGTCAACAGATGTCACCATTACCATGGTCGGAGAAAATCGTTCAATCTCTAAAATCTCTTTAATTTTTTAAGCAAATGTTTATTTCTATTTGCAAAACTGTTTCCTTTTTAACCATCTACACATTTATACGTGGTTACATTTGTGTGACAATTCCTTTAAGACACATAGTGTTACATACCAGCAACTTAATAACAGTTGACTGACTATTCCAGGTAAGCAACCTTGGGATTCTCTGTGTGATAGTCCACCTATCCTTGCGGAGGTTAAGGTTACAAAATGTACAGTCCCTAGACTTTGCTCCATATGAAATCCATTAGTGACCTGAGATGTGTCTTTCCTCTTCACTTGACATTTTATGAAATATTTGGTTCAAGATCACAGTTTCTAAAAAGTCAAATAAGGAAAATGCTGCACTTTCAGCTTTCAGAAATAGAAGGGTTAATATTTATTTTTTGAGCAGTATAAAGAAAAGAGAAATGTAAATCCCATCAATATTTGGTGTGACCTTTGCCCTTTGGAGGAGGAGTCCTGGAAGTGATGATCCGGCCCCCGCAGAGCTCAACATCATCCAGTCTGTCTGGGATAATATGAAGAGACAGACGGATTGGGGCAAGCCTACACCCACAGAAGATCTGGGCTTAGTTCTCCAAGATGGCGACAGGAACAACCTACCTGCCCAGTTCTGCCAAAAACTGTCCGAGAACTGATGGAACGTAAAGGGCAAAGGTCACACCAAATATTGATGGGATTTAAATTTCTCTTGTCTTCATTCATTGAATAAAATAAACTATTAACCCTTTTATTTCTGAAAGCATTCTTATCGTGCAGAATTATTCCTCCACCTTTTTTTGCACAACACTGCATGTTCTGTTCCTGTCTATTACAATTTCAGCCATGATAGAGGTTCCTGTCCATGTGCAATATACTGTAGAATGACAATGAAGGTGACACCTTGTATAAGAGGCAATATGATAGCAAATATCATTTTATGGAATCCCAATTGCGCGGGCCGGCCGGCAGTTCTCCAATTAATATCCTCATTGTATGGATTAGAAGGGCTCCCTGCTCTAAGTGTCACCATTATTTTAGAAACCAATTACTTGTTGAGATTATTTTTATTTCTTGAGTACACAGCCGCCTCCGGAAAGGAACATATTACTCTTGTGACTTCATGCTAATTATCAGTAAAGAAGAATTTTCGGCATCCTTCCTGGCCTTGCTCGCAGGCTTCTTCCTACTGATTTATTCTAACAATTACCTGCTATGTAAGCTCGGACAATCTAACGTAGCGAGGTTGCAAATTGATCTCCCTTCTCCTCTGTCCACCTCATTTGAGATGGCTGATCATGTTAACAGACGGAGGTCTGGGCAGTGTGAGATCTCCCATGGAGCGTGAGGCCATGGACTGCGGCAAGGCTACAAGAAAGGCTGCAATGTGTCTCCAAAGGAAAAAGAAACAATGTGTCGACAAGTGAATGAGTTCTTTTTGTTGTTGTATTCCTAGCAATGTATCTAAATGGGAGATGGGAATGTGTCATGGTATGTCTAGGCAGATTTGTCATCCCGTCGCCTTGTACAGCTGGGCGAGCAGTGATGCTGACCATTAGAGATGGGAGAACCTCACAAGATTCGTTTTTGCTGGTTATCTATTTGGAAGATGGTCTAAAGTGGAGCTTTAATTATATTCTGAGGTCTCTGAAGACCCCGGAGCATAGCAAGTGGACGCTTAAGTGGCTTGTACCCACCACTGCACTGCAACTTCCATAAGGCATCAAAAAAAGTTGCCTTTGTTGCTGGCCTGACCTATGGCTTGTTCACATCCTTGCTGATATGCTGCCTGACACTGACCCTTCAGCCTCTACTTGGCCCCTTCGTCCCCAGTCAGCTCCCACCTATATCGGGACCATTCAGAGAAGTAGCAACACCAGCATGGGGGTTAAAGAATGAAGACCAAGGAGGTTACTTAGATAATACCCTTGGGAATGGTCCAACATCAAACCAGTTGGGTAGAATAGCAGATCCATGACCTATTTCCAGGACACATATGGTCTAACTCACCTTTCCTGGGCTTTCCTGGGCTCCATTTTGTAATTTGTCTCTCATCACCCCTTTTAGACCTCCTCCAGCCTCTTGAGTGACATCGGCAGGCTTAAATGCAACCGTCGTGTCATTGGTGTGTCCCACATGACCAACCACCACTGACGTCATTTAGGAGGCTAGAAGAGGCCTGGATAGGACACCGGGGAGAGGTGAATAACAATAATATGTGTAATTACTTCCACTTATTATATTCTTGAGTATAATAATGGTTTGTGGGTGGCAAACTCCAAAAATTTCGGAAAAACAAAGTCTCGTTACAAACCAGTTCACTCCTTATTTTGCCTAATTTTTATTATATTCTTACTATATTTATAATCGGTGTTCAGCATTGTAAACGTATGGTGCTAGGAGCCAAAATTTAAAGGGAATGTGTCATCTATTTGTGACCTATTTTTTAAACCAAGTTTTCCATGTCACTATCGATATTGAAAAAAAGAAATTCTAAATCCAATTTCCACCATAGCCAAAGGCCAAATAAAAAAGATTGATGTTTTCCAGTTCTGTAGGGGGTTTCTTTGCAGCAGTCGCTTCATATCCATCACAGACAGGATTACAACAGAAGATAACACCTAGATACTTCTCCTCGTTGCCTAGAGACCACATGCCTAGTAGAACGCAATTTGCATAAACACTAGCAGGGCTTATATCTTTGGAATGGCTGAACAAATATGTATACAGAAAACACCAATATGTTCGGGGTGACCGCGCCGATCAGATGAGGTTTGTCGGTACATGAAGCTGCACCTTACAGCAATGTCCAGGATTGGAGTAAACCCCATCCAGGGGTCTGAAGGATTGTAGAAACCCTCGTCTGTGCGTTTATAGATACATTATTCAATGTATTCTTTGAAAAAACAACTTTTCATAAAACTAGACACGAAATAACTAAATCCGCAGGACATGTACACACAGGCAGAATGGATCGGAATAAAAACTGTTTCTATTATAAACAACACACAAAAACGCATAGAATAAATATCCTCTTAAGCAATCCATGTAAAGAATGTAAAGTATCGTCTCGAGCGTTTGGAGAAGATGAAAAAAATACAGTAATATTGTTGTTGTTTTTTTATGAATCACTCCAAGTAATGAATATAAATGAAATGCAAATGTATCGTTATTTACAAACGATACAAAAACAAAAGTTTACATTGTAACAAATTCCAAAAGTTCACAAAAACACCCAGCACGCTCAGGGCCAAAAATCAGACGGGCGCTTAAAAGGTTTACATTTGTAGATTAAAGCAAGGTCACTACTAGAGATGAGCGAACAGTGTTCTATCGAACTCATGTTCGATCGGATATTAGGCTGTTCGGCATGTTCGAATCGAATCGAACACCGCGTGGTAAAGTGCGTCATTACTCGATTCCCCTCCCACCTTCCCTGGCGCCTTTTTTGCTCCAATAACAGCGCAAGGGAGGTGGGACAGGAACTACGACACCGGTGACGTTGAAAAAAGTAGGCAAAACCCATTGGCTGCCGAAAACATGTGACCTCTAATTTAAAAGAACAGCGCCGCCCAGGTTCGCGTCATTCTGAGCTTGCAATTCACCGAGGACGGAGGTTTCCGTCCAGCTAGCTAGGGCTTAGATTCTGGGTAGGCAGGGACAGGCTAGGATAGGAAGGAGAAGACAACCAACAGCTCTTATAAGAGCTAAATTCCAGGGAGAAGCTTGTCAGTGTAACGTGGCACTGACGGGCTCAATCGCCGCAACCCAGCTTTCCCAGGATCCTGAATGGAATACACTGACAGTGTATTCCCGTATACCCCATATATACACCCCAAATCCCCGTTCCAACGGTGTGCCCCCCCACCTTCACCCCAGAAATACCCTGCAAGTCCCCTAGCAATAGAATTGGGGCTATATACACCCACTATTTTTGCTACTGGTATATAGTGCCATTGTCTGACTGGGAATTCAAAGAATATATTGGGGTTACGTGCACCCACAATTTTTGCTACTGGTATATAGTGCCAATTTCTAACTGGGAATTCAAAATGCGCAAGGCTCCCGGAAAGGGACGTGGGCGAGGTCGGGGGAATGGTTCTGGGGAGCAAGGTAGCAGTGAAGCCACAGGGCGTCCCGTGCCTACTCCTGTGGGGCAGCAAGCATTGCGCCACTCCACAGTGCCAGGGTTGCTTGCCACATTAACTAAACTGCAGGGTACAAACCTTAGTAGGCCCGAGAACCAGGAACAGGTCTTGCAATGGCTGTCAGAGAACGCTTACAGCACATTGTCCAGCAGCCAGTCAGACTCTGCCTCCTCTCCTCCTATTACCCAACAGTCTTGTCCTCCTTCCTCCCAAAATTCCCAAGCTTCACAGAACAATAACCCCAACTGTCCCTGCTCCCCAGAGCTGTTCTCCGCTCCTTTCATTGTCCCTCAACCTGCCTCTCCACGTCACGATTCCACGAACCTAACAGAGGAGCATCTGTGTCCAGATGCTCAAACACTAGAGTCTCCTCCATCTCCGTTCGATTTGGTGGTGGATGACCAGCAACCCACCCTCATCGACGATGATGTGACGCAGTTGCCGTCAGGGCATCCAGTTGACCGGCGCATTGTGCGGGAGGAGGAGATGAGACAGGAGTTGGAAGAGGAAGTGGTGGATGATGAGGACACTGACCCGACCTGGACAGGGGGATGTCAAGCGGGGAAAGTAGTGTGGATGTTGAGGCAGGTGCAGCACCAAAAAGGGTAGCTAGAGGCAGAGGCAGAGGTCAGCAGCTTAGGCGAAGCCAGGCCACACCCGGAATCTCGCAAGATGTTCCAGTTCGTACCCAGCCCCGAAAAACTCCCACCTCGAGGGCACGTTTCTCGAAGGTGTGGAGTTTTTTCAAGGAATGCGCCAAGGACAGATATAGTGTTGTCTGCACAATTTGCCTCTCGAAATTGATTAGGGGCTCTGAGAAGAGCAACCTGTCCACCACTTCAATGCGCCGTCATTTGGAATCCAAGCACTGGAATCAGTGGCAGGCAGCAACGGCAGGACAAAGGCCACCTGCCGTTCACGCCACTGCCACTGCCTCTGCCACTGCCTCTGCCTCTGCCACTGCCACTGCTGACTGTGCTGGCGATGCACTCCAGAGGACGAGCCAGGACACCACTTCATCTGCCTCCGCCACTTTGTTGACTTCTCCCTCATCCTCCCCTGTTCCTGTCTTATCTCCTTCTCCTGCACCATCAAAGGCACCATCAGGCGCTTCTTTACAACAACCCACCATCTCTCAGACATTGGAGCGGCGGCAGAAATACACTGCTAACCACCCACACGCGCAAGCCTTGAACGCCAACATCGCTAAACTGCTGGCCCAGGAGATGTTGGCGTTCCGGCTTGTTGAAACTCCCGCCTTCCTGGACCTGATGGCAACTGCGGCACCTCGCTATGCCGTCCCTAGCCGTCACTACTTCTCCCGGTGTGCCGTCCCCGCCTTGCACCAGCACGTGTCACTCAACATCAGGCGGGCCCTTAGTTCCGCGCTTTGCACAAAGGTCCACTTGACCACCGACGCGTGGACAAGTGCGTGCGGACAGGGACGCTACATTTCACTGACGGCACACTGGGTGAATGTAGTTGAGGCTGGGACTGCTTCCCAAACTGGCCCGGTGTACCTCGTCTCCCCGCCTAACATTCCTGGCAGGGACACGAGAAGAACACCCCCCTCCTCCTCCTCCTCTACCGCCTCCTCCTCTGCCACCGCCTCCTCCTCCGCCACCGCCTCCTCCTCCACTGTTAGATTGACCCCAGCTACGAGTTGGAAATGTTGCAGCACTGGCGTTGGTAGACGTCAGCAGGCTGTGCTGAAGCTGATCAGCTTGGGGGACAGACAGCACACTGCCTCCGAGGTGAGGGATGCCCTCCTCGATGAGACGGCAATATGGTTTGAGCCGCTGCACCTGGGCCCAGGCATGGTCGTTTGTGATAACGGCCGGAACCTGGTAGCAGCTCTGGAGATTGCCGGACTCCAACATGTTCCATGCCTGGCCCACGTCTTCAACCTAGTGGTGCAACGTTTCCTAAAGAGCTACCCCAATGTTCCAGAGCTACTGGTGAAAGTGCGGCGCATGTGCGCCCACTTTCGCAAGTCGACAGTAGCCGCTGCTAGCTTAAAATCTCTCCAGCAATGCCTGCATGTGCCACAACACCGGCTTTTGTGCGACGTCCCCACACGCTGGAACTCAACGTTTCAGATGTTTAATAGAGTGGTTGAGCAGCAGAGACCTTTGATGGAATACCAGCTACAAAACCCTAGGGTGCCACAAAGTCAGCTGCCTCAGTTTCACATCCATGAGTGGCCATGGATGAGAGACCTTTGTGACATCCTACGGGTCTTTGAGGAGTCCACAAGGAGGGTGAGCTCTGAGGATGCGATGGTGAGCCTTACAATCCCGCTCTTGTGTGTTCTGAGAGAATCCCTGATTGACATCAGGGATAACTCAGATCACACAGAGGAGTCAGGGATAGCATCCGATCCGTCACAGCTGGAGAGTAGGTCCACACATCTGTCCGCTTCACTGCGTTTAATGGAGGAGGAGGAGGAGGAGGAGGAGGAGGAAGAAGAGTTGTCCGATGATGTGATGGTGATACAGGAGGCTTCCGGGCAACTTTGAATCGTCCCATTGTTGCAGCGCGGATGGGTAGACATGGAGGATGAGGAGGAAATGGAGATTGAACTTTCCGGTGGGGCCAGAGGAGTCATGCCAACTAACACTGTGGCAGACATGGCTGAGTTCATGTTGGGGTGCTTTACAACCGACAAGCGTATTGTCAAAATCATGGAGGACAACCAGTACTGGATCTTTGCTATCCTTGACCCCCGGTATAAAAACAACATCTCGTCTTTTATTCCGGTAGAGGGGAGGGCCAATCGCATCAATGCTTGCCACAGGCAATTGGTGCAGAATATGATGGAGATGTTTCCAGCATGTGACGTTGGCGGCAGGGAGGGCAGTTCCTCCAGTAGGCAACCAAGTTCTCACCGGTCCACACAAACGAGGGGCACACTGTCTAAGGTCTGGGACACCTTGATGGCACCCCCTCGCCAAAGTGCCGCCACGGAGGGTCCTAGTGTCACCAGGCGTGAGAAGTATAGGCGCATGTTGCGGGAATACCTTTCCGACCACAGCCCTGTCCTCTCCGACCCCTCTGCGCCCTACACGTATTGGGTGTCGAAGTTGGACCTGTGGCTTGAACTTGCCCTATATGCCTTGGAGGTGCTGTCCTGTCCTGCCGTCAGCGTCCTATCTGAGAGGGTGTTCAGTGCAGCCGGTGGCATCATCACTGACAAGCGCACCCGTCTGTCAGCTGAGAGTGCCGATCGGCTCACTTTGATAAAAATGAACCACCACTGGATAGAGCCTTCATTTTTGTGCCCACCTGTGTAAAGTACCCCAACATGAAACTCCATGTCTGTACTCAACCTCTCCAATTCCTCCGCATCCTCATACTCATCCACCATAAGCGTTGCACAATTCTGCTAATACTAGGCTCCCTCCACCCTGATTTCCCCCAACTCTGCTGGTTAGAGGCTCCCTCCACCCTGATTTCCACCAACTCTGCTGGTTAGAGGCTCCCTCCACCCTGATTTCCACCAACTCTGCTGGTTAGAGGCTCCCTCCACCCTGATTTCCACCAACTTTGCTGGTTAGAGGCTCCCTCCACCATGAATTGGTCCAAACTGGGCTGTTTAGAGGCTCCATCCACCATGAATTGGTCCAAACTGGGGTTTTTAGAGGCTCCCTCCACCATGAATTGGTCCAAACTGGGGTTTTTAGAGGCTCCCTCCACCATGAATTGGTCCAAACTGGGGGTTTTTAGAGGCTCCCTCCACCATGAATTTGCCCAAACTGGGCTGTTTAGAGGCTCCCTCCATCATGAATTGGTCCAAACTGGGGTTTTTAGAGGCTCCCTCCACCATGAATTGGTCCAAACTGGGGTTTTTAGAGGCTCCCTCCACCATGAATTGGTCCAAACTGGGGTTTTTAGAGGCTCCCTCCACCATGAATTTGCCCAAACTGGGCTGTTTAGAGGCTCCCTCCACCATGAATTTGCCCAAACTGGGCTGTTTAGAGGCTCCCTCCACCATGAATTGGTCCAAACTGGGGTTTTTAGAGGCTCCCTCCACCATGAATTGGTCCAAACTGGGGTTTTTAGAGGCTCCCTCCACCATGAATTGGTCCAAACTGGGCTGTTTAGAGGCTCCCTCCACCATGAATTGGTCCAAACTGGGGGTTTTTAGAGGCTCCCTCCACCATGAATTTGCCCAAACTGGGCTGGTTAGAGGCTCCCTCCACCATGAATTGGTCCAAACTGGGGTTTTTAGAGGCTCCCTCCACCATGAATTGGTCCAAACTGGGGTTTTTAGAGGCTCCCTCCACCATGAATTGGTCCAAACTGTGGTTTTTAGAGGCTCCCTCCACCATGAATTTGCCCAAACTCTGCTGGTTAGAGGCTCAATCCACCCTGATTTTCAAAACAAATGTTGGTGCCAACCTCAACTTACTACAAGGGCCAAATTCACTGCTGGTGACAAGCTCTCCTCACTGCAAGTGCCAAATACACATGTTTCAAGGTGTTTTCCTACTGTCAGAGAGGTGGTATTGAGTGTGTAAAGTGTGTAGTTGTTAGGCTGTGATGTTGGGGTAATAGAGGGTCTTTGGTGTGTTAGATGCCCCCAGACATGCTTCCCCTGCTGTCCCAGTGTCATTCCAGAGGTGTTGGCATCATTTCCTGGGGTGTCATAGTGGACTTGGTGACCCTCCAGACACGGATTTGGGTTTCCCCCTTAACGAGTATCTGTTCCCCATAGACTATAATGGGGTTCGAAACCCGTTCGAACACACGAACATTGAGCGGCTGTTCGAATCGAATTTCGAACCTCGAACATTTTAGTGTTCGCTCATCTCTAGTCACTACGATTGTTCTGTATGGGGCAGATACTGACTATGGAATACGTGACAAGGCCGACATACAATTCACATGGCTTCAATGTAACGTGACACATGAAGCGACCTTCAGAGACTCACAGTTAAAAATATACAATAGCGTTGTGGGTAAAACTCCTATCCACAACTAGATTTCTCCATGGCCGGCTAAATTTCATCATCTGACTTTAAAACTGTGTAAAGGGAAGCAGAATCGGGGCATGGGAGGATGAGCTTGCGGAATTCATGATTTTGTGATACTCTATCATAAGATGTCTACCTTATATATGTCTATGTGTGTCCATCCAGTGGTTATGATTTGGGAATTTTGGATTTATCTCGGATGATCTAAATGTTGCAACACGCATTGCGGTAAATTATTATCTTCTGGAGTCTCTTCTGACCTCAGAGTATAATAGCTGGAGGCCATGGGAGAGGTGATAAGAATAAACAACGTTTATACTCACCTTCTGTTACCTCTTTTGGGCCTCATTGTCGCTGCCTCCTCGTGGCGTCCGGTGCTTTTCTGTGATGTCATGTGCTGAGCTGTGATTGGGCCATAGAGGTGACATGGGTACACTGAGCGTCATGACATCATGTTACTGCTGTGGCCCAAGGGCCCAGGCCTACGCAGTGAACCCGGACACATGACGTCACAGAGGAGCACCTGATGCGGCAAAGAGGCCCAAAGAGATAGGTCAGTATCAATATTTTTTTTATTTATTTATTGGACTAAATTTCACGATCACAATCGGAATTCCGATCCCGTCGGGATCAAGGTCGGAGGTTATCTCAAGATCGGCTCAACCCTACATGAGTATTTAGGTAAAAAATAGGGTTGAGCGATCATGTTCGGAAAAAAATCGGATTCTGATCGGCGATCAAGAAAATTTCACGATCGCAATCGGAATTCCGAACACAATCTTTTTAGGTGGGATCGAGATCGGTAGTATTTCCCACAATGCCTTCACACTGAGTATATAGTGTATACTCAGTGTGAAGGCTCCACTGCGGTTCCATAGGAATGAATGGAAGCAGCCGGCACACAGCCTTAACCCCCTGCGCGCTGGCTGCCTCCATTCATTCTAATGGGAGACTAAAGTAACATCTCTAGTAGCTACTCACCTCCAGAGATGGCTGCTCCGGTGTTCTTCGCCTCGCTGCCGCTCCACGCTGCAGTCTTCTTCGCCTCGCTGCCCCCTGCCATCCAGGTTAGGAGAGTATAGGCGGGTTAGGAAATCTTGAAAAGTCAGGATCGGCTCAACTCTAGTAAAGAATTATCCACACTTACCTTTATAAATTTTATTACGTTCTCCAAGTTTTCATTTAAATTCAATACAATATTTTGACAAGCTAGTGAAATACTTGACAGGCCATAATGCCCATCACAACCACTGGGCGGACATAGACAGACACACATAGTATAAAACATTCTATCAGGGTCTGTTTTTTCCAAGCAGATCATCTTGTGCCAGTCCTCATTATATGTAGAGCCGAGAAGAAAAGGAAGGATTGCTACATTTTAGAAAAAAAAAGAACCCCAGTTCCCAATATAAACATTGATCTTCTCAGCAAAATTTTCAAAATTAACACGGGTACAGCATCACATGGCGACTGCCTCTACAAGAGCAACTCAGCAGCCCCTCAACACCCCTGCCGTCGGGTTAAGCCTCCAGGCACTGGACCATACAACCCCATAGGCACAGCAATGGTAGATACTATGTAGCATTGCACCAGGTGAACACATCTCAAACCATTCACCTGATGGAAGTTCTGACTGCTCCCCAGGTAAACCAGAGAATACCCTGAGCCAAAGGGCCCTGCATATCACCCTGGAATTGCACATGAGCACTCAAACCTATACTCTATAGACACAATAGTGTAGAGTGGACATATTGGCGCATAGTCAGGCCAACCAGTATCCTTCTACCCTGGGCCCCATCTTCTCAATCACATGGCAGGGGCCCCAATAACCAATGATCTTGCAGCATCTACTGCAGTCTGAGCTTTGCTTTTGTTGGGCACATGTCCAACCTGCAGATCTAAGGGGGCTCTAATTCAAGGCAGGACCAAGTCAGCGGGCTACTCCCATGATAGAGGCAAGGGCTAAGACAATTTACATTGATGAATTTTTGGAAATTTGTGAACGAGTGTCGGGTAATATTTGCATGTAGTGGGGGTCTTAAATAGTCTTACTGGCACCCCTGTCTGAGACTGAGTTAAGGTTGTAAGGAAAGGGCTGGGGTAAAAGAACTGGATTGTTGCCCCAAGTGATGGAAGGCATCGCTATGCCTTTAAGGGGCCAAAAGCCCTTATTGCCAGGAAGGAAGGATTTCAATAGCTGTTGAGACTCGCAACGAGGCTAGAAAAAAAAAAAAAGAGACATTGCGAATTCTCCACTTGTTATTGCCATAGATCTTGGCTATGACAGGAGTTCACTTGCATCTTGTATGATGACTTATCAGATCTGTCTTGAGAGGCGTCTGTCTAGGACTTGCAGCTTTATAAGATGCTATGATGAGGCTTCGGGAGCGCAGGACTATATCTCAGAGGTAATGTTGTAGAGCCACAGCACTGCTGAAGCAAGGCAAATGAATGCATTTTCCATTTCCTAAATTGTTCTTTTCCCAGATGGGCCCTCAAGGATACTTTGCAAACGGATAAAGTAAAAGAAATTCAGTGGGCTCTAAAAGGTCAATGATAATAAAAAAAGAAACGTGAGATCATTTTACATTAATGTCCTAATTGTTTTTATTGCACAATTTTATCCAAATGTCAAACTTAATCTACACGTCCCCCGTCCCAGGTTGCAGTCTTTTAATGAACCTTTTTATTCCCCTATAATATCGCTCTTCTTACAAACATGATTAGCTTCCCGGATTGTGTCATGGTGGCTCGGCGAGACGGGTTTAGGGTCTGGGATCGTAGAATGGGCCGAGAGACTGGTAAGGAAAGGAAGTTACAGTCTCAGGACAATGTTAGTGATTAACTACGTGATGGAAACCGAAGATACATACAGTATATTTTTGAGTTTTTACTTTGCGTTGTTTTGTTATTGTAACAATTCTGTTGTTAGTTTTGATTTGGAAACTTTTACACAAAGCCGAGAGATAATCCGTCTCTCCGGTGGATACAGGAGATGAAAGAATAAACAGGATAATAAAGAGACATCGCTACGAGACTTCTGATAGGGCGAAGAAGTCTGGCAAACATCCCAAATTTCTGCCAACCGGCCATTAGATCGTCCCCTTACAATAGATGTGACTCTCATAAGAGAACTATCATCATTATACATGTGATTCTCATTAACTTAAAGGTAACTCTACAGAACATTATGTGGACTAAACATCAGACCTTCTTCTCCTCCAAGGCGGCGCTTAGCAACTTTTTTGACTCATCTACCTAAGAGTCCATTCACATGGAGGAAGTTGGTGCTGATTCTGGTGCAGAATCCGCGTCAGAATCAGCGCTGAAAAAAAAGCCTCCCATTGACTTCAGTCCCAACTTCCTTATTATGAATGGATCCTAAAACAATGTTTATGGACTTTAGCAGTTTATTGCATTACCTTTAGTTACTGTATATAGTCGTTTGTCTATAAAGCTACTTTCACACTGTACCCCCCCCCCCCCATTACATATAGCACAATCACTAGGAAAGCTTTTGGCCCATAGGCTGTTCCCTACCTAAGGCAAATATAAACATATATATATATATATATATATATTTACCTTGATGATTGCTTCTGCATTAAATCATATAGTTTGTTCAGTCCTACTGTAGTTCTATTACCTTTATGGTCATGTAATACTGATATAGTACTGTGGAGCGGTGAGGAGTTGGGTGTCTATTATGGTCATCTGATCTCTGCCCTTGTTCATATACTGGGGAATATTTTTTGCCTATTGAATATATCATTTCTACCTAAAACAGGAATGGGTCCAAACCGACGTCAGGATCTGTTCATACTGTGTGAACACAATATCATATGTGCCTTTCAGTTCAAATGTCGAAAGTATCTGTAAGGCCTCATGCACTTAGCATATACTAAAGATATATCTATCTGGAGTCCACGGGTCAGAATATGCTGAAATTCCTTTTGTCTACTTTTATGGAATAATATAATCTGCTACACTCTCCTGTACAAATACAGTAACAGACATATCACATATCACTTATATCACTTACAGTGAAAGTCAATTGGAAACATCTGAACCATCTGACTACAAAGTATCTGACTACTTTGCTAATACAAGTAGTGCCAGGTAACATCAAGAGCATTGCTGCAAATACCTACTGTATATAAGGATACAAGAAAATGAGGTTCTTGGTATTTGCACTTTGATCAAACTGCATTTAAGCCCATCTGATAGCAACAAGCTGACCTCTATTAGTTACTGACCTCTACATTTACCATTATACTTAAAGATAAGATAAGATACTGAAGCATAGCTCCTGGAAGGAATTGAGGCGTTGGAGCAATGGCAGTGTGACATATCCACACATGGCAAAAGATCCCATATACCAAAATTGTACCAAGGTAAAACACACGCCAGTTTTTCTGTGAGTTATTGTAAATCTGTCAAAACCTAGCGCCATGACCTCGCCCACCTTAGCCTCCGACTTGTTCCTCCCATTTTCTAATAAACCGCGATCAGATTGGAACAAAGATGAATTTTTAACACCCCAAAGTGCCACTTTTGCATCAGGAAACCGTTGTTCTTATTTTAGCAAATCCCCCCATTATTTCTCCTTAGCAGACTGACATCTACTTACGGAAGCAAAAATAAAATCAATACGACTTTACCTTGAAGGGTTCTCATCCCTTTAATTCGAACTGAACCCATTAGAGAAAAAAGCTCGAGGGGGGAAACATGTTTAGCGGAATCTGTCATCGTTCACATTGTTATCGAAGCCTTAAGAAGCGACGAACTGTAGAATTTCCATCAATATCAACATTTGTTCAAGTCTTGGGCTTGACGATAAATATTTCCAGGTTGCATAACCAGCAGGATGATATGAATTGACGGAGACAATGGAGACTATTCCTTTTGATGTTAAATTAGGAGTTATCTGTTTTATGTTTTTTCGCCCCCAAGAATTTTGATGTTCTATCCCCTACTTACTGTACACAGAACTCCATTGTGTTTGATTGCACTTCCACTAAAAGCATCAAAACAAATTGAATTCTTCAGAAATATACCAGCTGTCAGCGCCCGGCCGAGTTACAGCTCATAAAAGGTTTGCAGCAACAAGCACGAAATTCTGTCTAAAAGCACTAAAGAAACGAGACAATGGCTGGCAATAATTGATTCCATCTGCAAGCAAATAGACATATTTCATGCTACTCTATCGCTACTGATGAGAACAGAACGCTTCCCCTTGTCTTCTTTAAAGAAATTATTTATTTGATTGCATTAAAATCCTCCCGCTAGAAGTAAATATCTCTGCACACAACCGTTCTGGTATGTGTGTAATGGACAGAAAGATGGAAGGCGGAATTTTGTATCAGATAACGGAAAAAATTGACTTATAATTGGATGGTAATAGACTTGTTTTCCAGGTTGATACCAATGTGGCTTCTTTATTCGTTTAGTTACAAGAGGCATGCAGACTATTTGTAGAAGTTTGAAATATGAGCCTTGTTTGTACGAATGTAGAAGACGAATAAAAGGTCAAAGAAGTTGTGATAGCGGCATAATAGTTTGCAACAGTGTTGCGCTTTCAAGAAATAGGAGCTGCCTAGCAATTCAGATGAATTGTTGGATGGTGCATGCTATGAAGGTCCCTTGGTTACTCCCCAATTTGCAAATAAACAGGTCACCGACCTGCTTTCAATCAACTATAGCACCCCTGATCACACAGCTAGTGCAGGGACTCCTTCATAGCTCTAAGTCCCTGTGTTAGATGCTGTCCATGTGCCCAGCAATTCAGATGAATTGTTGGATGGTGCCTGCTATGAAGGTCCCTTGGAGACTCCCCAATTTGCAAATAAACAGGTCACTGACCTGCTTTCAATCACCTATAGTACCCCTGATCATGCAGCTAGTGCAGGGACTCCTTCATAGCTCTAAGAGTCCCTGTGTTAGATGCTGTCCATGTGCCAAAATCTTCCTTTACTGTCTCACAGAACATCCTGACATGAGCCACGATTATTAATAATTGAGAAGGGTGTCTTAGGAGGTTCCATGAATCAAAATAGAAACTGCAGTTGAATGACTTACAGATTTTATTTTAACATATCATACCAGGCAGTGTAGTGCAAATAATAACTCCTGTTTTTTTTGCTATTTTTATCTTAAGTTTTAAATAAAATAGTCAAAGAGGTTTATACAAGGTTATAAGGGAGATTTTTGTTATTTTCAAAGAGTGCTTTTTTCTTTGCTTATGTGTATTAGTAATGGAACTGTCATTAACAGCTGTTGGGACATAGTGATAGCCAATAAAAAGCCTCACACTAACCCCATTACTATTATCATGGTATCAAATGCCACCTGGGGTAATGAACAGAGATGGTTACTCTAAGTACTCTTGAGATTTGTTTCAGTTTGGGTTCGGTAAACTCAGATCCCTGATTAACTTCAGGTAAAACCAATTTGGTACGAACCACACCTTAAATTGGCTTAAAACATAGTGGAGAATACTCCTTGGGCTCCTAGGACCCTATCTGTAAAATATAGTGTAGAATACTGTCAGGGCTCCTAGGAACCTATCTATAAAACAGTGTATAATACTGTCAGGGCTCCTAGGAACCTATCTATAAAACAGTGTATAATACTGTCAGGGCTCCTAGGAACCTATCTATAATACATAGTGTATGACACTGTCAGGGCTCCTAGGAACCTATCTATAATACATAGTGTATGACACTGTTAGGGCTCCTAGGAACCTATCTATAATACATAGTGTATGACACTGTCAGGGCTCCTAGGAACCTATCTATAATACATAGTGTAGAACGCTGTCAGGACTCCTAGGAACCTATCTATAATATATAGTGTATGACACTGTCAGGGCTCCTAGAAACCTATCTATAAAACATAGTGTATGACACTGTCAGGGCTCCTAGGAACCTATCTATAAATCATAGTGTATGACACTGTCAGGGCTCCTAGGAACCTATCTATAAAACATAAAGTATGGCACTGTCAGGGCTCCTAGGAACCTATCTATAATACATAGTGTATGACACTGTTAGGGCTCCTAGGAACCTATCTATAAAACATAGTGTATGACACTGTCAGGGCTCCTAGGAACCTATCTATAATACATAGTGTATGACACTGTCAGGGCTCCTAGGAACCTATCTATAATACATAGTGTATGACACTGTCAGGACTCCTAGGAACCTATCTATAATACATAGTGTATGACACTGTCAGGACTCCTAGGAACCTATCTATAATACATAGTGTATAACACTGTCAGGACTCCTAGGAACCTATCTATAAAACATAGTGTATGACACTGTCAGGGCTCCTAGGAACCTATCTATAATACATAGTGTATGACACTGTCAGGACTCCTAGGAACCTATCTATAATACATAGTGTATGACACTGTCAGGACTCCTAGGAACCTATCTATAATACATAGTGTATAACACTGTCAGGACTCCTAGGAACCTATCTATAAAACATAGTGTATGACACTGTCAGGGCTCCTAGGAACCTATCTATAATACATAGTGTATGACACTGTCAGGGCTCCTAGGAACCTATCTATAATACATAGTGTATAACACTGTCAGGACTCCTAGGAACCTATCTATAATACATAGTGTATGACACTGTCAGGGCTCCTAGGTACCTATCTATAAAACATAGTGTAGAATACTGTCAGGGCTCCTAGGAACCTATCTATAATACATAGTGTATAACACTGTCAGGGCTCCTAGGAACCTATCTATAAAACATATTGTATGACGCTGTCAGGGCTCAGAGGAATCCAATCATCCAGGGGATGGTGGAAGTATTAGTATGATGGTAGTAGTCGTCACAGTGGAGACATCTGTCCAACCATAGTCTTTATGTAAGTACACACAGGAGCACTTCCTACCTCTTCTTGTAAATTATATAAGAAATATCAATGAATTCCATCTAAAAATACGGCCAGTGGTCTTAAAACTGTTTCAGACATGAAGTGGATTTTACCATGAGTAAAGAATAGGGGATTATATATAATTATATTTTCTTTAAGCCCAAGAACCTTTTAGTGTGGATTAGAGAGTTGGAGGCATATCCTGTACTTTCCTAACAATCTCAAACCAACTTATCGACTCCCACTAATCTCTTGACAAGTAGCTCTTACTAGTCGTCCTTTTCACATATAATTCTCCATAATTACACAAGTATTTTGATCGTTCATTTTGCACAGCTTGGGCGACTCCTAATGTTCCCAATATTTATTTGTATGCGCTAATCTCCGCGTGATGAAGCCAAAAGACGACAATTCTGAAAATTAATTAGTCTTATATCGTTTCTTGGCTTCTCCCTTTTCCTGAGATTGGATTAGACTAAATAAATTGTACGCAGGGAGCGGGGATTAAATCAAATGTGTTGTTATTTCATACCGCACAAAGTACCTGCCAATGATTGGTGGAAAGTCGTGAATTTTTAGATGTCACTCGTTTATTCATTTAGTAAATGTCTCGTCTTCTTCGGAGAAACTTCAACTAATGAGTATTTTAATGATGGAAGGTAATAGATCAGACACAAGTCACTGCAATGAAATCTAAAACGCTCCGTAAGTCATCTCTTTTCTACTCTAATCAGTTTTAATGATATATGGCCGAGGTTTTCGAAGCATCCAAGGAAGCGAGTCTTCTAGAACCTGTCGCAAAGACTCCTGACGTCTCAAGACATTGTGTATGGTTGTTCTTGGACGTGAAGGAGACCTTGGATCTGTAAATACATGTAATCTTTATCTGGTCTGGGGTCTGATTCATTTTAGGGTCTAGTCTAGGATTTGATTCATTTTAAAGGTCTAGTCTGGTGTCTACTAGAGATGAGCGAGTAGTATTCGATCGAATACTACGGTATTCGAAATACTCGTACTCGATCGAGTACCACTCGCTGTTCGAATGTAAAAGTTTGATGCAGAACCAGCGTTGATTGGCCGAATGCTATACAGTCGGCCATTCAATGCTGGTTTTCTCCTACCTTTAGAAGTCTTCTCCTTGCAGCGTCCCCGCGGCGTCTTCCAGCTCTTCATTCACTCTGCCAGGCATCGGCTTGTAGTGCGGACATGCGCAGTCGGCTCTGCCCAGGCCCGATGCCTGGCAGAGTGAATGAAGAGCCGGAAGACGCCGCGGGGACGCTACAAGGAGAAGACTTCTCGGAGGATCCAGCCCGACCCTCACTCGTGGACTTGGTAAGTATAATTTGATTGAATGTTGCCTACCCCTGAAATGAGCATTTTCCCCCCATAGACTATAATAGGGTTCGATATTCGATTTAAGTAGTCAAATATTGAGGGGCTACTCGAAACAAATATCGAATCTCGAACATTTTACTGTTCGCTCATCTCTATTGTCTAAGTAAGGGCGGGTTCACACGGGCAGAACTTTTGCAAACCCATTTGTGAATGAGTTTGAAAACTGACTGCCGGTTTCCTTCTGCTGTCTGGTTTCTCAGGCAGAAGATGGAAACCTGCAAAGTGTAGACTGGGCGCAGGTGTGAACCTGCCCTACGGTTAGGGTCAGACTAACCTTTTAAGGATGCAAAGCAATTTGTATATTAAAGGTTGTCAATTGTTTTTATTTTATTGCCAAAATAACTCTGTGAGGTCTTATTTTTTGCGTGACAAGCTGTACTTTTATTTGTCACCATGTTAGGAGACATATAATGTATTGATTAGCTTTTATTAACGTTAGAGATGAGCAAACAGTAAAATGTCCGAGGTTTGATATTCGCTTCGAGTAGCCCCTCAATATTCGACTACTCGAATCAAATATCGAACCCTATTATAGTCTATGGGGGGAAAATGCTCGTTTCAGGGGTAGGAAACGTTCAATCAAATTATACTTACCAAGTCCACGAGTGAGGGTCGGGCTGGATCCTCCGAGAAGTCTTCTCCTTGCAGTGTCCCCGCGGCGTCTTCCGGCTCTTCATTCACTCTGCCAGGTATCGGGCCTGGGCAGAGCCGACTGCGCATGTCCACACTACAAGCGGCCCGATGCCTGGCAGAGTGAATTCAGAGCCGGAAGACGCCGCGGGGACGCTGCAAGGAGAAGACTTCTAAAGGTAGGAGAAGAACCAGCGTTGATTGGCCGACTGTATAGCATTCAGCCAATCAATACTGGTTCTGCATCGAACTTTTACATTCGAACAGCGAGTGGTACTCGATCGAGTATGAGTATTTCGAATACCGTAGTATTCCATCGAACACCTACTCGCTCATCTCTAATTAACGTCTATGGAAAAAACTCACAATGGTATCATCATTTTTTGCATTTTGTTTTTACGGCGCTCTTTACGATTACGGCGACATTAGATTTATATTAGTTTTATTATGTTTTACCGCTTTTACTTTTTTGAGAATGAACTATTTATCGATTCACCGTATTCTGTAGCTTTGTTACTGTTTTGTTGATGGAAATATATGTCAGGGCTCTTTATTTGCAGGACAAGTTGTACTTACCAATGTTTGGTATGTTTGAGATTTTGATTCCTTTTTTTTTTTTTTTTGCTATTTTTTGAGAAAAGCGAGGTGACCAAAATATATTATAGTACAAACTGCAGTTTTTGTTTTTTTTTTAATTTTTTGGGATAACACTATTTTTGATTAACAGAGATTTGATAACATGGGAATACCTATCATGTTTGTTTAATTGTTTTAATGTTTACTTTGTGTGTTTTTTAAATGTTTTTAATTTTGAACTTTTATTTTTATACTTTTTACAAGGGGACTTGAGCCTGGGATCTCTGAACCCCAGTGCAATGTTCATAGCACAATGTAAATAGTATTGCAACACATCTCACCCTCCTGGCTGCCGTGGCATCTCCTTGGATCCTACGATCTTATTGTGGGGGATCCGAGGAGTGGCAGGGGCCGCTCTTGCCCCCGGAAACCCTGAATTCCATGATTGGTATTGATAATGGCATCCAAGGAGTTAATCCGCCTGAGTCTACTAGTCCCAGGCCTCAGTTGTGTAGGGAGTAATGCCATGGGTAGATGAACACAGCAGAGGTCCTCAGTGAAAAACAGGATAAGGGCCCTTCCAGTCCAAGATCATGCAACCCCCTTATGTCAAAGAATAAATATAAAGCATGAAGTTTATTAGGTCTCCCCCCTACATGCAATGTAATAGGCAATGTTATTCAGATGACAGTGGGCCCTCTTACTCACTGGGCCCCTCTGCAGCTGCAATGGTTGCACATATGTTGTGTCTACTCCTGGGTCGGGGGTTGGGTCTGGATCAACATAGGGGTTTATTGTTCTTCTTTCCATTCTGATTCATGTATTATTTTTTATATTTTTCCTAGTTTTATCATTTTTTACTATTTCTAGCGGAGAACTTTTGCTTTTAATCATACTTTAACTATAAAATTATTTGATATGAGCTCCCACAGGTCACCCATGGGCTCGACATGCAGGGAAAATGATGTCATCTCTATACTATCAGCCAAAAACAAATGATAATTTATAAAGATTTTTTCTGTTTAACCCTCCTTTAAGAAAATCTTTAAAAAAACAAAAATTCTTTGAGTCGCTATATTCTGATACCTGTAGCTTTTATAGATTTCTGTGGAGGGGATACATAGGGCGTCTTTTTTTGAGGGCCAGAAACATGTTGAGGAAGGTCTATTGCTTTGATGGCTTTTGCTACAATGTTTCCAAGTCTGAGAGCCCTCAATCTTGTTCTGGGTGCTGGAGATCCACCCTAAAATGGTGGTGCCTATGAATTGAGACTATGAGACCTGGGGGTTATGGCCACCACTCATCTCCAAAGCCATCGCCCATTTTGAATTTTATGGAATATGTCAGAGGGGTTAAGTTTACTTGATCTTGATTTTTATTTCCTTTGATAGCTGACATTCTGTGCATCATAAATCTGTTGCCCCTGCCCTCTGGTGCACTGGAGTTAGAAGATTTATGAAACACGGCCTCCTACTGTTAACCCTTTAATGGACAACTATCAGTTGTTCAGCAGCATAGAGTCAAGGAGCGAGTCTGAGGGACAAAGGGGTCGCGATAACTACAATGTGGGGGGCAGTGACAGTGTCTGGACATAATGGGAGTTTGTGTACACAGATATGATGTGATCAAGTATTCATGGTGGTCTGGGCCACATAGAGAAGGAAAGGGAAATGGAAGTGTTGCAAAAATTGTATGATGCGATGTGGCTGATAGTAGTGAGGAGAATTTATACACAGCTTACAGGGCCCATGACCCTGTAGGAACACCCCTGCTTAAAGGAGTATTCCCATGTAGCATACTCACCAGTCTTCACTTCTGTAAAATCTTCTTTCTTCCTGGTTTCTTGCATCATTTGGTGGGCAGGGTTTCACATGCAACCTACCATTTAGCTCCGCCCCCAAATTTATGTGTAGCTCCGCCCACCCATATTGGACTATGAAGTACAGGCAGCAGCAACTCCATTCTGTGTTACATACAGAGACTGCCTGTCTCTGCCATAATGAACACAAATGAGTTAGCTAGCCTGATAACTGGGAGAACAGAAGACAGTTCAGAAATGAATGCAGCTCCTCTCCTGTATCTGATAGCAGGGTACTAGGTCATGTGGTGTAGACACAGGAATAGCTAGATACACAGGCTCGCTCCCGTGCACTTAGCCCCTCCTCCCTCCCCCCTGAGAGCAGCAGATACATGACTTGACTTTTGAGCAGATAAGTCAAGGGATGTGTCAACAATGAATTGAATAAAGTAAGATAGTGGACAAACAAAGCAGTTTTGCTGAAGCAATGTATTTAGGAAAAGTCTTACATTCACATTAACAAGCAGTATAGATAGGATCCTTGTGATGGGACAACCCCTTTAAGACCCTCTTTATTGTGATTGGTACAATTCCCAGTGTCTAGACATTTATCACCAATCCTGTATATTTTATAATATCTACAGTCTACAAATTCTCCAATATCCACATAAACACACCAAGGATACCGTGAGTGCCCCAAGTGATCGCTGAGGTCGAATCAAAGGATCCCTGGAGACTGTGACATCACAGAAGAGGCCCAAAGAGGAGCAAAAACACCAAGACTGTTCACCGAGAGCCCAAGAGATGTGAGGGAAGGGTTAATAATGCTTGATATTTTACGACACCTCCCCTGGACTTCGGCTTATTATCCTCCAATGTGTGTACCCCAAAAATCTCTGTTTTGGCCAAACCCAATATTTTTGGAAAAATTCCCAAAAAGGCCAGCTCGCTCTTCTCTAGATGCCACCATTGTACATGTAGCATAATCTCTATATTATAAGACCGAAGCGCCTCTTGTACGATACAGCAGCCTAGGAGACGTTTCAAGACGTCTTCGGCACCAGTTTTTTTTTAGGGCAATGTCATTTGCAGTCGTGAAATGTAGTTACATACTGTAAGCTTAAATTTATATCAAGAAATCCATGGGCAAAAATAAATTGAACTGTACATCAAGAAATGCTGTTGGACAAACAAAATGTCAAGTGGTCTGACAGTGAATATATTATCCTCTCCCGGTCACTATTGATATCCTTTCAGAACTGTCAGAGGAGATCATCAATAACTCGCAAAAGCAACTTGTTTATTGCCCTTTTTGTAACTTTTAGCTGCGCTTAGTTTTTGTTACAAATGTCTTTTTTGTTGTTGTTTCTTATTGCCTTCAATAAAAGTGATATAATAACAAGTGCGGAAATCTAAGAAAGTCTCTGTACAGGAAACCACATGTAACATTGTCTCAACGATTCTGTAAATCTGGGGCATAGACAATGGAAGGTTATCATGGCCAAAGTCATCTTGAATAGACCTTCTGGCAACAAATATCGTTATGGAATTCTATCATTAAAATGCAATTTTTTATCCCTAACACATAGGAATAGCCTTAAGAAAGTCTATTCTTCTCCTACCTTTAGATGTCTTCACGACGCCGTTCGGTAGAAATCCTGGTTTTCTTCGGTATGCAAATGAGTTCTGTTGCAGCACTGGGGGCGTCCAGCGCTTACTCCATCCTCCATCTTCATCTGGAATGGGCTCTCTCCACGCTGGGTTCAAATTTTGGCTCTGCCAACTGCACATGCCCGCGGCCATTTTATTGTCGCCACTTACACAGTAAGCTGGGGTAAGTGGCCACAAGAAAATGGCCGCGGGCCATGAGGCCCGATGGCAGAGCCAACTGCGCATGCATAGAAGTTTGAAGCCAGCGCTGGAAGAAGACATGGAGAGAGATCGTTCCAGAAGAAGATGGAGGATGGAGACAGCGCTGGACGCCCCCAGTGCTGCGAGAGAACTCATTTGCATACAGAAGTAAACCGGGATTCCTACCAAACGGCGGTGCAGAGAAAACATCTAAAGGTAGGAGAAGAATAGTCTTTCTTAAGGCTATTCCTATGGGTTAGAGAGAACAAATTGCATCTGATGAATTGATAGGATCCCTTTAATTTTTTATTAATTTACTTAGCTGTTGTGGGTTATTGCGGTCAATGGATCCAGGGGGTTCAGCAATGTCACGAGGTCCTTCAGTGGCAACAGCTAAGTAAAGTAACAATCCGCAGACAACCCCTTTAACATGGGATATTGGTATATGGACAAGTCCAGCCAAGTTGATATGTGTGGGAGGACACATTGTATCCATGGACAAGAAAGATACTTTTCATGAAGCTGAAGTTCCATCAGCGCTACATTGGTTTATTCGCAGCGTCCTCTTCCTATGTCACAGAAGCAGGAAATAATTGAATGTTGTTTTTAAAGATCCCTGAAATTACAGAAGATATTTGGCAGAACATGGGACGAAAAAAATAACAAAAAAAATAAAAATCGCCGACTTCTTAAACATTGAACTGTAAGTACACCACTTCTGAAGGGTGCGGGGCATGGACTTGGTCTGCATGATGGATATCAAAACGATGAAATCTGTAAATGAACTCACTAAGGAGATACTTTTTGTTCTTTTGCCGTAGACCTATAGATGTAGCCGTGTTTACATTTTGGACCCCATAGATCTTATATTGATGGCCTGTCCTTAGTATAACCCCTTCTAGGACTATATCATAAACCAATGCAACATTGTGACTCCAAAGACTGCAATTTACACCATGACCCCCTAGGTGGCCACACATGGAGCTGGTCACTTCTTACCGGAGATCACATCACAGATGACATTTATCTGGATGTTCCCGGCCTGGCGCTAAGTTAAGGATGAACACATCTGTATCTGGTGACACGTATTATATCTTAACACTCTCAGATACTATTAGGTGATCTAATCACTCCTCAATTCTTTTGAAAACCAGATAAAACTTTTTTCCTAAATTTTTTTCTCTCTAATATCTCTCATTAACCAGCATTGAATACATTATATTAATACCGATTCTCTTTTTTTGGCCACTTTTTTGGCATCCCAACACAACTAAGGGTTAGTTCACATAGGGAGCGGAAGGGCGGATTTTTGCACCGAGAGTGACGTGGGTAGCCGTGACGCCTGCTGTGACGGTCGTGGCTTCCGACAGTTGCGGCTTCCCCCTCCGGATTAGGTTCAAATTGAATGGGCCGGCACCAGAGGTTGTTGCTGCAAGGAGGACACCGCGGCTCAATGCTAGCGCTCTCCATAGACCACCATTGTGAGGGGGTGGATTATGACGTGGATTGGGCCCGAAGGGTTTTACAGCATGTGGAGATAAACAAAGTATCCAAACAAACCAACCCTTCTTATGTTTGAGTTTTTGGCAGGACTGGGCCGGGAGGTTGTTCCCGCCGCCATCTTACAAATCTAAGCCCAGATCTTCTATGGATGTAGGCTTGCTCCAATCCGTCTCTCTCTTTATGTCATCCCAGACAGACTTGATGATGATAAGATCAGGGCTATATCTTTATCGTCACTCCACTTTACCCTCCTCTAAAGGGTAAAGGTCACACCAAATATTGCAGGGATGTAGCCTTTTTTTTTTCTTCTTTCACTTAATTGACAAAAACAAACTATTAACCTTAGTATTCTTGGAACCTTTCTTACGTTGCAGTATTTTTCCCTGATAACTTTTTGTAGGATTTGCTGATGAATTTGACCATTTTGCTGTCATTTGATGGACTATAATGGGACCCGCTTTATATACAAATACAGCGAATGCTATCAATGAACTGCTACAGCGATAATTCATGATGTTCCTTTCATCTTCTGCCTTCGTAACATTATAATTTTAGCAAACTTTTATATTGCTGTCATCGCCGTCCAAATTACAGTATTTTGAAGACAGAAGTGAAGCCAAGTACACGGAAGGAAATATACAAAATGATTCTACGTCTTCTCTAGATCTGAATGCCACAGGTGAAAGGATTCAACAAAAAAGTCGGAGACGTTTGTTTGTCTATCAATTCCGTTTGTAACATCTTATAGAAGACGTTATGTTTTTGAGATTCCGGTATTTTTTAATGAATGTTTCTTTAGTGATACATTTTATTATAATTGTTTGTTTTTCTGCTACTTGAAAAAAAAATTCCATGGACCCAAATGGAAGGAAGAAGCCCACCAATATACATTGGGGCAAAGTTCTAAAGACTGATGTATCGCATGAACAACCCAACTGATGAAGAGGCTGCAAAATCTACTCCATTAGGGATCTGATGTAGATTTCCATTCTATCTCCCACCAGTGTCCTCGCCAAGTTTTTTAGAAGCACCCTGTATTGGATAGAAGCTTGGGGAACATGTTTGGAGCTAAAACAAACCTTGTTGCCGAACCTACACCTCCATATCATCCCTCCAAAACAGAAAACTGGCGTAGAGGGAAAATGTAAATTTCTCCCACTGTTTGCAGTTGGGGTTGAGCCAATCTTGGGATTTCAAGATCGTTTTTAAAACCCGATTTTCGATCATTTTCCAGCTGATCGGCAATCATGAGATTTGCTCGATCGCCGATTGGAATCCGATTTTTACAATCCCAATTGCTCAACCCTAATGTTAGCTTTTCCCACAATGATTGTCCAGTAGCCAAGCATTGTGGGAACTAACATGAGACCTTGATCGGGATCGGGATCGGAATTCTGATCGCGATCGTGAACTTTGCTCGGTCTCTGATCAGAATCCGATATTTTCCGATCCCGATCGCTCAACCCTATTTACAGTGTATTTCTTACTTCTCTAACCCTAACATCTAACCCTGATACATTTTGTTTCCTTACAGAAGACCTTTCACTATCTCCACCAGTTCTAGACATCTGTTAATAGTCGTCACTCCACTGATTCCAGCACAGTTGGATTTTTCTCTCTAGTCCCCACCAATCCTGAGCAACAAGTGGTTAGTTTTGGTGCCTGGTGTGCTATGTAAGTGTCATGAGGGCGGTGTCAGGCATGGGGTGTGATTCAGAGCTCCAATCACAGTGACACCCCTTGTCTGCTCCTGCCTGACCCCAACCTTCCTGACAGTACAGAGTCACAATAGCATATCAGGCACCAAAACTAACAGCATTGATTGCTCTGGAATGGTGGGAGCTAGAGAGGAAATTTCAACTTTGTAGGAATCAGTGGAGGTGTGTGTGTGTGGGGGGGCTATTAAAGGATGACTTGTTGGAGGTGGTGAACGGTCGTCTTTCACCTCTTCATGACCAGGCCATGGGTGTATTTTTTCACTATTTATACCTCCTATTATTTGTCTGACTTTGACACTATTTTGATATTTTTTGGTGAACCTAGTAACATTATATTTTTTTGTATATTATTTATTGCTGATTTTGCTTGCCTACGGTTGTTGCTTGCCTGATATATTAGCCCCAGTTACGGGAAGGCTTTGGCTGGGGGTTTTACAATAAATTCTGCATTTCATCAGAATAGTCAATAGCCAGTTGCAGCGGACCCTTGTGTTTAAAGGGGTTGTCCGAGTTATAAAGAAAATTGGCAACTGCAGGGAATGATTTAATATAACTAAACAACCTATACTTAGCCATTCTCTACATTGCCGCTTGTAGCGATGAGCGCCAATCCTCTCCACGGGGAATTGTTTACACCTCTGTATACACACATCAGGGCTGCAGGTAATCACCGGCCTCAGTGGTATACAGCACGGGATGTTATTATCTGTATACTCTGTGTACGGTTTACAGTCATTCTCCGTTTTGCAACTTTCTCAACCTTATATAGTGCAGTAAGCAGGATACTTATGTTATAGGGATATGCTAAATGTATGGCTCACTTACAAAATCAGTCTGACTATAGACAAGGGGGTAACTGTGCAAAATCTCTAATATTGTATGAGTGCACTATTACTGGATTGAAAGGGAATCCCGGACTAGTGTTGGGAAAACCTCTCAGTTTTTGTTTCAGGCAGCACGGCCTCAGTAATCAAGGACAAGACAAGGTCAGAAACAAGAATCGGGAAGATCAGTGTTCTCCATTCACTCAATGACCTAACACTTACATCTTCTATTATCAGAACCTCCCCCGCTCGTATACAAGACTTCTCCCGAGCTGCACCACTTCTCTGGACTTCTCTACCCCGCACAATCAGATTAACTCCCAATTTCTACAGTTTCAAGAGCAAACTAAAGACGCATCTTATCAGACAGGCCGATCACAATTCCTAATGTAAACCCTTCTGTACCATAATTAGAATCCCTAAAATGAACCCTCCTCTGTCCCCGCTCCCACATTACCCCACATGATATAATGTCATCTCAGGATAACTTTATAGGTCCAAGCTCCATCCACATGTTACAGGACACAACTAGTGACGGCTCCTACAGGTTTATGTTTGTGTAATGACAGTCACCTCTATTACAACATTGTCTGACCTCTGTATAAGCAATGCCGCCCCTGCTACCTCTTGTGTCACCCCCTCTACCTCATAGATTGTAAGCTCTTGCGAGCAGGGCCCTCAGTCCCATTGTGTGAAATGACTTTCTTTGTAATGTATCTTTCTGTATTTGTACCCTACAAATTGTACAGCGCTGCAGAATATGTTGGCGCTATAGAAATAAAATGTATTATTATTATTATTATTATTATTATTATTATTATTATTATTATGAGTATGAACAGACAAATATGGCGCCAGAAAACAGGCTAAAGGTTGACAGACAGGAAAACCATCAGCATGCACATTGCAGTACGGTACACCATCAGAAACCTTCGCAGGAACAATCTAAGGCAACACCTAAGATCCCTCCGACTTAAACAGTTACCTGTGGACACCTACGGACACTTATGGACCCCATAGACCATACTGGAGTGCAGGACTTTTCTCTCCTGCGACATAGTGTCATACGGAGACTCCAACGCAGATGTAAACGAGCCTAAGCTGTGAACCTATATTGCTCAGGCGTCATACTGAGGACAGCAGGTATAAATAGGAGAAGACTGCTTAGGTTTGGCTGGGAAAGTTTCCGATGTTTGCACATAAGCCCTTCCCGATGCAGCGGCGGCCTCACAACACTCGGCACTATTATTGGTTTGGTTGCTATTATGGACCTAATAAAACTCCCTTTATATTCCTTATTTTACAATTCTTCATACTGTGACCCCATTATCAGCATTCTTTCAATATATGTTCCCCCCGTGCACGCCGCCTTTCACTAATATGATTTTGGCGTTGTGTAGGGCGCGCTGCCCTTATCTCCACTGCTGCGAGCCTCTTTTATTTATTTAGCTGTCGGCTTGAACATGCCATTTCAAAGAAATGTGTTTGACTAACCTTGTTTCACTTGATTTCATACTTAGTATGGGCTACCATAGGTATTGTGCAGAATTGCTTTTTGCTTGTTAAAACACATACTTAAATTAAACCGCTTATCTCGTGAGAGTAGATGGTTAAAGGAAAAAAAATGGAAAAAAAAAAAAAATCTTATTATTGCAGGCAGCCCGAGTGCGGTCGGAGAGTTGGAGGGAAGGTATTTTTGTAGGTCATCTGATTACAAAGATTAACACAATGATGATTACATTAGAATGCTTCAAAGTGCAGCGCAACATTGTTTCAGATAATCCTAAACAAACTGTAGGACTGTGTTTGCCCGAGGCTCTAATAGAAATCCAAATACCTTATACAGAACATAAGCCAAATGGCAACTCTTAGTTGTCAAATAAGAACGGTGGGGGGAAAAAAAATCATGAATTTTTCATTGATTTTACTATATAATTTTATCAGTTTTATTTTGTGTTATTTTAATTAATTATTATTATTATTATTATTATTATTATTACTTATTTATAAAATTCTTGTTAGGTTAAACGATATATATATATATATATATATATATATATATATATATATATATATATATATATATATTCCCCGGGGTATTTATGTGCTATGGTAAAGAGGTCTCCGGAGGCCACATAAGTAATAGGTTTGGAGCGTTTTGAACTTGTGACATTTCTATTTTTATAGAACAGCGCACTGCAGATGGAGAATGAGATAAAGCAAACAAAAGCATATATATATTCATATTTGCTACATAATATATCTATCTGTATATATATATATATATATATATATATATATATATATATATATATATATATGTATATCGTGTATACTCGAGTATAAGCCGAATTTTTCAGCACAGTTTTTGTGCTGAGAAAGCCCCCCTCGGCTTATACTCGAGTCAGCAATCCCTGGATCCCTGTGTCTCAGAGTACCCGGTCTACTGAATATAGGGGATCTGCAGTGCTCCTGTTCTGTCGGGAAGGGGTTAATAGGAGCACTGCAGATCCCCTATAGTCAGCCAGGCTGAATTCCAAGTGGAGGAAGAAAAAACAGCCCTCAAGCTCAGGGAAGGGGCAGACAGACAACCAAAACACCCCCTCCCCTCCCCCATCACCCAGCATCTACTGCACCCAAAAACTCCGACCATTTTAATTTTTGAAATTTTCCAGTAGCTGCTGCATTCCCCCCCTCCCCCCCCAGGCTTATACTCGAGTCAATAAGTTTTCCCAGTTTTTTGTGGTAAAATTAGGGGCCTCGGCTTATACTCGAGTATATACGGTATATATATATGTACAGTGGGGCAAAAAAGTATTTAGTCAGTCACCAATAGTGCAAGTTCCACCACTTAAAAAGATGAGAGGCGTCTGTAATTTACATCATAGGTAGACCTCAACTATGAGAGACAAAATGAGAAAACAAATCCAGAAAATCACATTGTCTGATTTTGTAAGAATTTATTTGCAAATTATGGTGGAAAATAAGTATTTGGTCAGTAACAAAATTTCATCTCAATACTTTGTTCTATATCCTTTGTTGGCAATGACAGAGGTCAAACGTTGTTTTCTGTAAGTCTTCACAAGGTTGGCACACACTGTTGTTGGTATGTTGGCCCATTCCTCCATGCAGATCTCCTCTAGAGCAGTGATGTTTTGGGGCTGTCCCTCCAAAGGTTTTCTATAGGGTTGAGATCTGGAGACTGGCTAGGCCACTCCAGGACCTTGAAATGCTTCTTACAAAGCCACTCCTTCGTTGCCCTGGCGGTGTGCTTTGGATCATTGTCATGTTGAAAGACCCAGCCACGTTTCATCTTCAATGCCCTTGCTGATGGAAGGAGGTTTGCACTCAAAATCTCACGATACATGGCCCCATTCATTCTTTCATGTACCCGGATCAGTCGTCCTGGCCCCTTTGCAGAGAAACAGCCCCAAAGCATGATGTTTCCACCCCCATGCTTTACAGTAGATATGGTGTTTGATGGATGCAACTCAGTATTCTTTTTCCTCCAAACACATAAAGTTGTGTTTCTACCAAACAGTTCCAGTTTGGTTTCATCAGACCATAGGACATTCTCCCAATACTCTTCTGGATCATCCAAATGCTCTCTAGCAAACTTCAGACGGGCCCGGACATGTACTGGCTTAAGCAGTGGGACATGTCTGGCACTGCAGGATCTGAGTCCCTGGCGGCGTAGTGTGTTACTGATGGTAGGCTTTGTTACATTGGACCCAGCTCTCTGCAGTTCATTCACTAGGTCCCCCCGCGTGGTTCTGGGATTTTTGCTCACCGTTCTTGTGATCATTTTGACCCCACGGGGTGAGATTTTGCGTGGAGCTCCAGATCGAGGGAGATTATCAGTGGTCTTGTATGTCTTCCATTTTCTAATTATTGCTCCCACAGTTGATTTCTTCAATCCAAGCTGGATGCCTATTGCAGATTCAGTCTTCCCAGCCTGGTGCAGGGCTACAATTTTGTTTCTGGTGTCCTTTGACAGCTCTTTGGTCTTCACCATAGTGGAGTTTGGAGTCTGACTGTTTGAGGGTGTGCACAGGTGTCTTTTTATAGTGATAAGTTTAAACAGGTGCCATTACTACAGGTAATGAGTGGAGGAAAGAGGAGACTCTTAAAGAAGAAGTTACAGGTCTGTGAGAGCCAGAAATCTTGATTGTTTGTAGGTGACCAAATACTTATTTTCCACCATAATTTGCAAATAAATTCTTACAAAATCAGACGATGTGATTTTCTGGATTTGTTTTCTCATTTTGTCTCTCATAGTTGAGGTCTACCTATGATGTAAATTACAGACGCCTCTCATCTTTTTAAGTGGTGGAACTTGCACTATTGGTGACTGACTAAATACTTTTTTGCCCCACTGTGTATATATATATATATATATATATATATATATATCAAAGACATAATAATTTCTATTAGTTTAGAATTCAGATAGAACTCTCCAGCACCGCCTCCATCTTCTTCAGGAACGTCCTCTTCATGCGCCTTCTTCTGGCGCGGGCAGTCAAACTTCTGGGCCTCAGGCAGAGCCGACTGCGCATGCCCATGGCCACAAATAAAATGGCCGCTTACACAGTAAGTAAGCGGCCATTTTCATGTGGCCTATGGGCATGCGCAGTCGGCTCTGCCTGAGGCCTACAAGTTTCACCGCCTGCGCCAGAAGATGACGCATGAAGAGGACGTTCCTGAAGAAGATGGAGGCGGCACTTGAGAGTTCTCTCGCAGCATTAGGGACGCCCCCAGGGCTGTTTGAGCGCTGGGGCCCGCCCCCAGTGCTGCGAGAGAACTCATTTGCATACCAACGAAAACCGGGATTTCTACGGAACGGCGGCGCAGAGAAGACATCTAAAGGTAGGAGAAGAATAGACTTTCTTAAGGTGATTCCGATGTGTTAGTCACAAAAAATTCCGTCTAAATGATAGGATCCCATTAATAATGTAGGATTAGATTGACGACTGACTTAAATAGTCTCTGTCATCTCAACAAACTACATGTGATTATTTTTTAAAAATTGGAAACTGACTGCAGGTGACAAGATTTAGATGACTTTTGCTTATAGAAGTCTATGGAGAGGGGAGGGGAAAGAGTAAGCAGGAAGTGCAGGGGGTAAAAGAAGAAAGACAAGCTTTGACTGTGATAATCTTAAACTGTAGAACTTACTATGTATATCCATAATGAGATGAAGTCATGGCCTGCATATCCCAACCTTATACATTGATCTGGTGTTTCTCAGCAAATTCTACAAAACCGAACATAAGGTTCTTAGTATACATATTGATCAAGGTGTATAAGCCCACTGGCCACTTCACGGTGACCACTTTATAGTGGGTCCCTACCTACTGGGTGAGGCGCCCACAGGGGGAGCGACCCAGTGATCCGGCAACACCCCTGCCACCAGACCAAGCCATGAAGTGGCCAGTGGGCTTATACATCTTGATCAATAACTATACTAAGAACCTCATGTTCAGTATTGTAAAATTTGCTGAGAATTTGATGTCAACTAACGTACTGTAGGAGACAAATCATGTATTTTCCACTGATTTTATGGCGCATTTTTATCATATTTATTTGACTATTTTGTATATTATTAGTTATTCTTGTCATTTCTCTCCCACTGTGTGGTATGTTCAGGATATTCCCCGGAGTATTTATGTGTGATGGTCAGAGGCCTCCGGAGAGCACATAACTAACATGTTTGGAGCTTTTTGAACCTGTGACATTTCTATCTTTAGGAAGCAGCGCGTTGCAGAAGGAATGTACAGTATTAGGTTAGAAATAATTTATAATTAGATTGAAAACTGACTCCTGGAGTTCTAACAAACTGCATAAAGGAATAGAAGAAATATTGTAATGTATCTTATCAGAGAGATGGTTATAGCTGCTCTTATCAGGCTATTGTTAATTCATCCCTCTGCTAAACTGACTGTGACATTGCCATATGGAGAGATTGTAAGTCACATGATTCTATAGAAGTCTACAGAGAGGGAAGAGGGGAGGAGGAAGTGCAGGAGATCAAATAAGTAAGACAGGCTTGGACTGATACTGATGATATGAAGCAAATTGTAGAGCGGTGTTTTCCCTTGGCTTTAGTAGAATACCTTATACCAGGGCTCTCAAACTCAATTTACCCCGGGACCGCTGGAGGTAGAGTCCGGGTGAGGCTGGGCTGCATCAGGTTTTCCCCTTTTTTATTTTTCTAAAAGTCGCCATATTCTGACAGCCGTAACTTTTTTATACGCCCGTGTACGGGGATGTATAGGGCGTCTTTTTTTGCGGGGCCGGGTGTACTTTTTAGTTCTACCATTTTCGGGAAATGTTATTGCTTTGATCACTTTTTATTCAAATTTTTATCAGAATCAAAACAGTGAAAAAACGGCGGTTTGGCACTTTTGACTATTTTTCCTGCTACGGCGTTTACCGAACAGGAAAAATATTTTTATAGATTTGTAGAGCAGGCGATTTCGGACACAGGGATACCTAACATGTATGTGTTGCACAGTATTTAACTACTTTTATATGTGTTCTAGGGAAAGGGTGGTGATTTGAATTTTTAATACTTTTTATTTTTTTTTTATTTATTTTTTTTTACTTTTTTTTAAAAACATTTTTTTGCATTTATTAGACCCCCTAGGGGTGTTGAACCCCAGGGGGTCTGATCACTAATGCAATGCATTACAATGCTAATGCATTGCAATTCATTGCAAAAAATAATCCTTTCTTTTGCAGGCTGCATACACCAGCCTGCAAAAGGAAATCACTGCAGACAAGTCTGGTAGACTTGTAAAGGCTCCCGGCTGTCATGGCAACGTGACTTCGGCCCTGGAGCATGCTACAGGCGCCGGCGATCACCGGCAAAATGGCGCCTCCGACAAAATGCGCCGCCAGGAAAATGGGGCCTCCAGCGCCTTTGACCGTGACGCCGGAGGGGTTAACGCTTAAAGCAGTAAACACCCGGCGGCTACGGTTCCCGGATGTCGGGTTGTCCGCCAGGGGCCGCAAACTATTGTCCCGAGGGTCGCAGTTGGCCCGCGGGCCGCCAGTTTGAGACCCCTGCCTTATACAGAACATATAGCCTAACCTACCTAGGATCAGGACACTACTACGGTTGAGCCGATCTTGAGATTTCAGGATTGATTTGCAATTCAATTTCCGATCATTTTCCAGCCGATCCCGATCGTGAAATTTGCTCGATCGCCGATCGGGATCCGATCTTTTCCAATCCCGACCCCTCAACCCCAGACACTAGATATCACATGGTCACCTATATAGGGTTACTTACCCAAAAAGGTTCTCCTTCACCTCCATACCATTGCACATCTACGACATCGGCAACTACTTCATCTACAATGTCTGCTCAGTTCCAAGTCCTTTATCGCCTCGAAGTTGAACTATCCTAAAAAGTAACATAAAACCCCATTGCAGATAAGATCTATACAACGCCTGTACTTCAAATTGTCCACAGGCAATAAAAAAGAAAAACCCAATGAATGGATAACATTTTTCTTTTCAGTTTCAGAATTTCAGAGGACTCTCGGTCTCTCCAAAAATCTCTGTTCTCTTTTATAAATGTATTTTTGGGAAATAAGAAAAGAATGGAAATAATAAAAGGGAGAGAGAAAAAATAAAAGCGACTTTTCTCTGCCTTTAATTAGCGCCGGAATATTGTGAAACGCAAAACAATTGAACAAAATAAATCTTCTATAAATGAGCGAAAGGATATTTCAGCTGAGGAATAATACAAAACATTTATCGGAGCTTACCTGATTTCTGTAGCAAACAGCTGGCGAGCCTGCTGTGTTTTTGTATGCCATATATGCCCTATTCTTCAAGGCTTTGTTGATGTCCCTTAAGCGTCCAATATATAATTGTACAAAAACCTCTGAGACATCAAAAGAAAATGTTTTTGATGTCGGCTTCAATGCGGAGTTTTACAAAGCGCTCGTTGCAAGTGTTTGTCATGTATAGCGCCACATGAGATGGAAAAGTAATACTCTTAAAATTGCCGTAACTAAAAATAATGCAAGTCCCCCCCCCCCCCCCCAGGAAAGCTATGACATGTTATGTTTAAAGGCGTATGCTTATTTATTGGAAAGTAAAGTAAGAATAAAGTAATGATAATGATACAATGTATCACCGAACAATAATATGTAGAAGCGCGGCCTTCTTTACCTTGACCCAAGACCATTGGTGCAAGAAGACCAGCTTTACATGATTTTAGATACTTCGTTGGGAGATATCTACATGATGATTGGCCAACTAGTGGTCGTGATGTGAACTGTTGTATATCAAGAACATTTATTGAATGCTAGCCGATGCCTGCGACTTCGTCTGCGTGTTGTTGGTGTCCGTCTATATTCAGCAAATTGTTCCCATCGATGGTTCACCTGCTCCGGTATTTCGGCAGTTCTCAAGCTGTCCTACTGCTGAACTTGATCCTCACGCCATGCCTGTGATTGTTACAGCATCTCAGCTGGGACTCCATATAATGAGCATGTTGTTGGCGTCGATGATCTGCCTACTCCAGCGCTTCGGTAGCTCTGAAGCTGGCCTGCCATTGAACTTGTTCCTCGCACCGTGCCTGTGATTGTTACAGCATCTCAGCAATATGCTGGGACTCCATATAATGAGCATGTTGTTGGCATCAATGATCTGTCTACTCCGGTGCTTCGGTAGCTCTGAAGCTAGCCTGCCACTGAACTTGTTCCTTGCACCGTGCCTGTGATTGTTCCGGCTCTCAGGGACACCATATAATGAGTGTGTTGTTGGTGTCGATGATCCGACTACTCTGGCATTTTGGCTGTTCTAAGAGCCACTTGACGCCAAGATTACTCAATCTCTCTGAGATCTGCTTGAGGAGGACTCTGTTTACGTCTGGCTTCCTTCAAAGCTCTTATGGTTTTAGAATTTTGCAACAAATTAGATTTTCTATTTCCTGACATCTTTAAAATTAGCAAACTGACAATTTTCGATTAAAGGGGCTGCCTGGAGAAGATCAGATAATATGCAAATACTTGTTCACAATGGACTCAGGGTTATCTGTGTGTTTACATAGAGATATAACATACCTGGCTTTATCAGCAAACTCCCATTAGCTGAGAGAGTCCTGCTGGCAAGAGCAGTGTAATAGTATGTGAAAAAAATTCATAACAGTCGTGAAGCCATGTCATTTACTGGGATAAAAAGTAGCTGATGTGTTAATCGAGGTTACAAACTATCTGTGTGCCAAATTTCTTTCAAATCCGTTCAACCGTTTTTGCGTGATTGAGTAACAAACATACAAACTTTCACAGAGGATGTATGGTGGGGGAATTTGAGTCCCTTATGAAATTTGTTGGTAGGTAAAGGTGGACACATCTGTATATGGAATGCAAAAACAAAATTGGTCATTATAATAATTGTCTAAACTCAGTTCCAGATTGTCACACAGTACAACCCAAATACAGGGTACAATGTCATATGGATTTAGTAACCTAAGTGTTCTTATCCTTATTTGTCTCCTTCCTTCACTTTCCTGTAGACTGGACCTGTCCAAATAGGAATGTCACAAAATCATAGTGTTTTTGTGATATGATATCACATAGCGATATGCTGTCTATCCTATGTTTGTCTATGGGTGGCCTTTTAAGGGTTTTGCTAGCAGGTCACAATATTGCATTAAATCAGCTTTATATAAATTAGAGCTACAATGGAAGTTAAGGTTGGACACGTCTGTAAGTAGCAAACTTTAACTTGACTCCAACCTGTTGTAGTTCACACTCATGGTGCTTCTTACAGGGCTTATATGAGATCAGAAAAAATGAGCTGGGTTGTCACCCTGCCCTCCATGGGTGGAGATCTTCTACAACCAAGACCCTTCAAGGCTCATAAACTGAATCTATTGCTCATTGAACCAGGGCTCGGTTCTTTACGGGTTTTCCAAAAATTTTGGAAAAGGAAATTTTTTTAGGTTCTCCATTCCTGAAAAACGTCCTTTCAATGGGCATCTAAGGAGGACATCAACTTCATCACACTTTCAACCCGAAGGATCAAAGCATGATGAACTAAAGGCTGAAGAAGATGGGAAGGAAACTAGAACACCAGAGGATTCCACCACAGAGCCCGGAAAAGGGAACTAAATGTTTTTGTTTAGAATTTGAAGACATTTCTAAGGATCCAGGTTCTTACCCCTCCACTTTACTTTGCACTTCTGATTCATGCACTTCTCGTGAGGTTAACATATCACTAGCTGACCCTACCATGGTGCCAACCTGGAATCTAGGCTAGCCAGTAGATACATTGTATATTATGTTTCTTTTACCCAGAATAATTACATTTTGCTGCCTCATTCTTGATTTGATCTACATCTAAGAAGAAATCCGAAGATGAGCTCATTGTCTACATTTTCTACCTTCTATAACAACCACCATAACAACATCCTCCTGGCCCCTACAGAACAACAGCCGCTTGTCATTAACAATCTATTTATATCACACATACTCTGGTAGAAGTCAGCGTCGGCGCTCCTGCTATATGGTAATGAGGGCTGGTTGCCTACCGACTCCATCCCTAGAGCCACAGAAAATCTGTAATCATCCGCATGTTACTGTTCCTTCGGAGGAGGGGAACACAATATCTTGGGACCATTTCTGCTTTCTACGTCTCTTCTTTTGATGGTAAATGAACTTAAGGTTGAGAATTGACGAGATGATGGTAATGAATTCAGTTCTTGAAGCCGTAATATGTCATAGTATGTACCTTAGAACAAAACTAATAAAGCCTATTGAATCCCCGAGCAAATAATATTATTCTGATGTATCTCAGAAAATAAATATACTTACTAAGTCCCAATACTCTCATATACATGCAGATGATCAGAGGCAATCTGCAAAAATAACATGCTCAGAGATACGGACCCCTGTCATGGACAGAAAATGAGAAAATGGGCATTGTTTCTCCTTAAAGGGGATATCTTATGCCAGACAATCCCTTTAATAATAAGTTAAGATAATCCTTTAATAGTCCCTCAGTGGGGAAATTTCAGTATGTTACAGCAGCCTAGTAATACAGATACAGGATAATACACAGTAATATATTACAGGAGATACACATATGCTGAGAAAAATACTAGGAATCCATAGCAGCTAAGGAAAGAAAGAAAGAAAGAAAGGAAGAAAGAAAGAAAAGACTTGGGGATCATTTAGTTCTCTGTGCGGAGTGTCTTCGCTTGGTCTGATGTAGATTATACAGCCTGGTCGCGGTTGGAAGGAAGGACCTGCGATAGCTCCTTCTCACACTTGGGGTGAAGCAGACGGTCACTTACAGTGCTGCCAAGTCCCATCAGGGTCCCATACATGGGGTGGGATTTGTTCTCCCGCATGGAGGTCACCACAGACAGTGTCCTTCTGTCACCCACCACCTGTACTGGGTCCAGGGGGCTCCCCAGGACAGAGCTGGCCCTCCTGATCAGCCTGTCAAGTCTATTTCTGTCCCTGGTTGATATACTGCTCCCCCAGCAGGCCACACCGAAAAAGATGGCTGAGGCAACCACAGAGTTGAAGAAGTGTCCCCTGGACTCCGAAGGCCCTCAGCCTCCTGAGCAGGTAGAGTCTGCTGTGGCCCTTTCTGTGCAGCACCTCCAGGTGATCAGCCCAGTCTAGTTTATTATTGAGGAGCACACTAAGATACTTATAGGTCCTGACTATCTCAATACATGTCCCTTGGATCTCCACCGGGGTCGGAGCACTTCTCTGTTTGCTAAAGACCACCACCATCTCCTTGGTCTTCCCAGCAGTAATCCTGAGCTGGTTCTGCTGGCAACATTCAACAAAGTCCCAGTTTAAGTCCACTGTTCCAAATAGCGTGCACGCGTGGGCGGCCGCTCACCTATTGCAGCCGCCCCGTTCAGCCAGAATTAATGCACGCGCACTCAACTCAGATCTTCGTCTGGAGACTTAATTTTTACGGCATTTACTGTGCAGCCTGTATTCTGTGGGTCGGTACGGTTACAGTAATATCAAATTTATATCGTTTTTTTACTTTGCAAAAAAGAGTCTTCATATTTTGACCCATAACTTTTTAGATTTCTTTGTATGGGCTGCATAAGGCTTTTTTTTTATTATTTGCAGTGTCAGGTTTAAGGATTGACTATCTTTAGGTGGAGTTCTTTGTTGCAGTTTTTGATGCTTTTTTTTTAAGACAAAGTTACCAGGTCCATACAATATGCTGGACCCACAAAAAATACATCTAATGCAGCCCATTATATGGAAATATTAAAAAGATATGGGGTTCAGAATATGGGGACTTCAAGAAATACTACGGTATTCGAGATACTCGTACTCGATCGAACACTACTAGCTGTTCTAAGTTTAAGGTTCGATGCAGAACCAGCGTTGATTGGCAGAATGCTATACATTCTGCCAATCAACGCTGGTTCTTCTCTTACCTTTAGAAGTCTTCTCCGTGCAGCGTCCCCGCAGCGTCTTCCGGCTGGAATTCACTCTGCCTAGGCATCTGGCCTAGGAAGAGCCAACTGCGCATGCGTGGGCATGCCCTCGCATGCGCAGTCGGCTCTGCCTAGGCCCCGATGCCTAGGCAGAGTGAATTCCAGCCGGAAGACGCCGCAGGGGCGTTGCGCTGGGAGAAGACTTCAAGGAGAATCCAGCCTGACCATCACTCGTGGACTTGGTAAGTATAATTTTATTGAATTTTGCATACCCCTGAAATGAGCATTTCTCCCCATAGACTATAATGGGGTTAGAAATCCATTAGAACAGTCGAACAGAGTGCAGCTGTTCGAATTGGATTTCGAACCTCGGACATTTTAGTGTTCGCTCATCTCTAGTTGCCACCTCTCCAGCAGTGTTGCACCTCCCATGAGGCGACCTGAAGCGAGCGCTTCAGGTGGCGCTATGCCAGGGCCCCAGGGAGGGCGGCATTTTTGATTACCTAAGATAGTCCAGGACAAGCTGTCCTGGACTGGCTTAGCACCGAGCGGTGGTTTGGGGAGGCCACTGGAGCAGCGCTGCTCCAGCAGCCTCCCCTCACGCTCAGGCAGAGAGCAGGTAATCTCCATGCCTGCTCTCTGCCTGCGAACGGCGCTAAGCCCCACCCCCTTTGCTCCGCTATGCCCCCTTCCCTCGGCCACGCCCCTTCGCTCCGCCCCCTCCTCCGGGGGGGGGGCGGCTTTCTGTAGTCCGCCTCGGGCGGCAAAAGGGGCAGGTTCACCCCTGCTCTCCAGTCCCTGCAGACGATGACATCACGTACATTAGTCATGTGACTATTGAAGGCAATCCTTGCCTATAGAGAATGCGACCACTAAAGTCTGCCGAGTGACCGTGTTGGTGACATCATTGCTTTCGGACAGACCGGAGCGGTGGTTCGGAGCGACTGGGCAATTAGTATTTTTTTTACTGAAATATTACAAATTTTTGCTTTTAGCCCAATAACCCTTTCTCCTGACACATGGGACGCGACCGCTGCTGCTATTCTGTGTTGAAATATTCTGCTATTGGTTTTTCGGGAGGACATTGACTTCTACAAGCATCTTAATTACATGATAAAGACCATTTAGCTCGCTGGGACGTGGAAGCCGAGGCGAGCTGTGCTGAACTACACACAGCTATTGAGCTGTGGCCTCCCGGGGCCCAGGAATTCTTCGTAAAGATTTTTAGATATTCGCAGTAATATAATTGTCATTATGAGTCCAGGCTGGATGGGGGCGCTCTGTCCTTGGAGCTTTGTGACCTCTCCCAGCAGATACGGGCTTATACTGACTAATCTGTGACACGTCTAGTTACTGTGTGCCGGAAGAAAGACAGAAAATTGTCTCCCGCCGACGCGTTTGGTGCTATTAAGCTTTTCACAGCACAAACACAGATACTATTGAGTGACAACCAATGACAGGCGAGTGCTCAGACGGGGATGAAACCCAAGGCTTGATTCCAAATTCCCAAATCTGACTGGTTTGATGACCTTGAAAGACATAGAAGACTATACAGATTATAAAGCACTGAACTCAGATGGATTGTAATGTACTGGACTATACAGTACAGATATGGTCAGACTTAAAGGGGTTGTCAGGATAAATGGAAATGGGGTGACCTTAAGAAGTACTCATACACCCCTAGTCCTCGGCACAGACAACATGTTCCCCATTCCCTCCAGTGATGGGACAGGCTGAGGTGCAAGTGCTGAGGTTCAGGTGTGGCTGACCTCAGCAGTCACAAGTTCGGTGACCCAACACGGTGGCTCGGTGATTAGCACTGCACCCTTGCAGCGCTGGAGTCCTGGGCTTGAATCCCGCCAGGAACAACATCTGCAAGTAGTTTGTATGTTCTCCCCTTATTTGCATGGATTTCCTCCCATTCTACAAAGACTTACTGATAGGGGGAAAAAATGAACATTGTGCTCCCTATATGGGGCTCACTATCTGCATTAAAAAAAAAAAAAGTTTGGTGACCCTTTTAGTAGTGACATCATCAGATCAGCTCCCGCGCCTCAACCCTTCAGGCACCAGAGACAAGGATTTAAATTTTACAACACCCCAAGCCACAGATGATCCTGGAATATAATATACTACATTGTACAAAACAACAAAGTAGAAGTATTCACCTATACGGGACTGTAAAGAATTGCACTTCACAGCACCGGACTATAGATTAGTGGACAGTATGGGACTAGAACGTACTGCAATACCATCCATCGAACCGCAACATACCAAATTATACTAGAATGATCTTGAGATTTCAGGATCGATTTTAAAATCTGATTTCCGATCTTGAAATTTGCTCGATCGCCGATCGGGATCCAATGTTTCCCGATCCCATTCACTCAACCCTAATTGTATATTATATATACAGTAAGGTTGAGCCGACCTTGAGATTTCAAAATCCGATTTTCGATCATTTTCCAGCCGATTCCAATCCCGATTGCGATTGTGAAATGTGCTTGATCATCGATTGGCATCCGATCTTTTCTGAACCCGATCGCTCAACCCTACTAGAACATTAAGCACTGGAATGTAAAAGAATGTAAGACGATAAAAACATATATGCAAATTATACTTACCATGCATGGTGGGCGGTTCGTGCATTGGTGGTCGTCATCTTCGGTCCCGCCTTCCTCTGGTGTCTTCTTCCAGCGACATCCTCCTTCCACGCCTTTTTCTTTTCCTTTTCACTGGTGGGTTGTGTTTAAATCCCGCGCATGCACAGTAGCACTCCTTCCTGTGCACGCACCGGCGCCATTTTTATCGTAGTCCTAAGGGGAACTGAGCATGCTCAGTATGCTCAGTTCCCCTTAGAACTGCATGAGAGTAATCTGATTTTCGATCATTTTCCAGCCGATTCCAATCCTGATTGTGAAATTTGCTCGATCGCTGATTTGCATCCGATCTTTTCTGAGCCCGATCGCTCAACCCCACTAGAATATTAAGCACTGGAATGTAAAAATATGGCAAACTGTACTATAAACTATACTAGACTATAATGGACTATAAAATACTTCACTATAACTAAGGTAGCGCTCACACTTGCACCACTGTCCACCCTTTGGGTTTCCGCCTAAATTCTAGGAAAAATTGCTTAGGAGACGGCTCGCCGGCAGTCATTTCAATGGGTCTTTAAAGGGGCTCTATCAGCAAAATTAAAAAGGCTCTACAGGCACCGCTAATGGTATTTTAATAGCCCCCCCCCTTCCCGTTTTAAACTAAGATGGTAAGAACATATATGCAAATTATACTTACAGTGGGCGGTTCGTACACGGGTGGTCATCATCTTTGGTCCTGCCTTCCTCTGGTGTCTTCTTCCAGCGACGTCCTCCTTCCACGCCTTCTTCATCTTTTCACTGGTGGACTGTGTTTAAATCCTGCGTGTGCGCAGTAGCGCTCCCTCCGAAAGACTACTGCACACGCACCGGAGCCATTTTTATCGTAGTTCCAAGGGGAACTGAGCATGCTCAGTTCCCCTTAGATCTACGCGAGCATACTGTATGATCGCGAACTGCCTTTGATAAAAATGGTGCCGTAGTGTGCGCAGTAGTCTTTCAGAGGGAGCACTACTGCGCATGCGCAGGACTTAAACACAACCCGCCTTTGAAAAGAAGAAGGCATGGAAGGAGGACGTCGCTGCAAGAAGACGCCAGAGGAAGGCGGGACCGAAGATGACAACCACCAGTGCCTTTTTATAGGACGTGTACAGGACTATGGCGGGTTATAGGACTGTAAAGTACTGGACTATACTGAACAATTTGGAACTATAATACATTGTAATGGACTATAAAATACTATGTCATAACCATAATGGATAACCATAATAAAATATTGGACTCTGCTGGATTATAATCTAGACTATGATGGACTATAGTGCAGTATAATGGATTATATTTGACTGTACTCTACCGTATAATATTGAATGACTGTATTCTGGACTATAAAATACTGACTTATACTAGTCCATTAAATACGACATTATATAGGACTATAGGGTGTTATACTATCTATAGGGGAGTATATACCACCGCCCTGCAGTCTGTACTATATTACACCTCGTGGCCATGTTTTCTATGATATAACCGCCATACTAAGCCCATCTCTCACCGCTATCTCCAGGTAAATCTGTTTTTCTTCTTTGCTGATTTTTTTTTCTGCTAAAGTAAACAGGAACTTCAGCGTCTAAACCGAGAAAATCTTCGGAGATGCGATATACAATATTTATGGAGATTGGAAAATAGGTCAGTTTGACCCACTTGTATATTGGTCAGCGCTGCCCGTCCAGCGGCCCCGGAGAGAGAACAATCCTTTCTTAGACGCCATGGCTGCAGGTAAGTGAGGAGCGGAGATGAGAAATAAATGAGCCCCTCATAGAGCGCGGACCCCGAGCGCTACATTTTATTAAAACATTTATTAATGTCTTCAGGGGACTTCCAGGTTTCATGGTCCTCACTCTCCGCAGCGCTCACTACCCGGCGCCTCCGTCACCTACATTCACCATGCTATAAAATCACATTCAAAGAGAGCGAGGAAATAGGAGCAGGCGGAATCTGGAAATGGGGGAAAATAGATTCAATTATTGTTTACTTCCTGTAATGAGAGGTTATAGTCATCCAAAATACACAAAAATACAGGAAAATGGAGAATAAGGGGGGTGGATATTACATTAGAAGTGAGATAGAGGTGACATAGATAGATAGATAGATAGATAGATAGATAGATAGATAGATAGATAGATAGATAGGAGATAGATAGATAGATAGATAGATAGATAGATAGATAGATAGATAGGAGATAGATAGATAGATAGATAGATAGATAGATAGATAGATAGATAGATAGACAGGTGATAGATAGGAGATAGATAGATAGATAGATAGATAGATAGATAGATAGATAGAAGATAGATAGATAGATAGATAGATAGATAGATAGATAGGAGATAGAGAGATAGATAGGAGATAGATAGATAGATAGATAGATAGATAGATAGATAAATAGATAGTAGATAGATAGATAGATAGGAGATAGATGATAGATAGGAGATAGATAGATAGATAGATAGATAGATAGATAGATAGATAGATAGATGATAGATAGGAGATAGATAGATAGATAGATAGATAGATAGATAGATAGATAGGAGATAGATAGATAGATAGATAGATAGATAGATAGATAGATAGATAGATGATAGATAGATAGATAGATAGATAGATAGATAGATAGATAGGAGATAGATAGATAGATAGATAGATAGATAGATAGATGATAGATAAATAGATAGGGGATAGATAGATAGATAGATAGGAGATAGATAGATAGATAGATAGATAGATAGATAGATAGATAGATAGATAGATAGGAGATAGATAAATAGATAGATAGATAGATAGATAGATAGGAGATAGATAGATAGATAGATAGATAGATAGATAGATAGATAGATAGGAGATAGATAGATAGATAGATAGATAGATAGGAGATAGATAGATAGATAGATAGATAGATAGATAGATAGATAGATAGGAGATAGATGATAGGAGATAGATAGATAGATAGATAGGAGATAGATAAATAGATAGATAGATAGATAGATAGATAGATAGATAGATAGATAGATAGGAGATAGATAAATAGATAGGGGATAGATAGATAGGAGATAGATAGATAGATAGATAGATAGATAGATAGATAGATAGATAGGAGATAGATAGATAGATAGATAGATAGATAGGAGGTAGATAGATAGATAGATAGATAGATAGATAGATAGGAGATAGATAGATAGATAGATAGATAGATAGATAGATAGATAGGAGATAGATGATAGGAGATAGATAGATAGATAGATAGATAGATAGATAGATAGGAGATAGATAAATAGATAGATAGATAGATGATAGATAGATAGGAGATAGATAGATAGATAGATAGATAGATAGATAGATAGATAGATAGATAGGAGATAGATAAATAGATAGGGGATAGATAGATAGGAGATAGATAGATAGATAGATAGATAGATAGATAGATAGATAGATAGAAGATAGATAGATAGATAGATAGATAGATAGATAGGAGATAGATAAATAGATAGGGGATAGATAGATAGATAGATAGATAGATAGATAGATAGATAGATAGATGAATATGGGTAAATCCTTCCTACTTATATTAGAAATGTGAAAGTTTGTGTGTTTGTACCTCAATCACGAAAAAACGGCTGAACGGATTTGGATGAAATTTGGCACAGATAGTTTGTAACCTCGATTAACACATTGGCTACTTTTTATCCAGGTAAATGACATGGCTTCACTACTGTACAAATTTATGGTCACATACTATATTACAATGCTCGTGCAACAGCCTTATCTTAGGTCCCAGGTTTGTTATCTCTCTGTGTAAACACTCAACTAACTGTCAGTGGATTGTGTACATGTATTTGCATATTATCTGATCTGCTCCAGGCAGTGCTGACAAACTGACATGTGCAAACACCTTTTATCCAAATTGACAGTTCGCCAATTTTAAACATGCCTGGAAAAAGAAAATCTTATTTGGGGGGCCACACGGTGGCTCAGTGGTTAGCACTGCAGCGTTGAAGTCCTGGTGTTAAAATCCCGCCAAGGGCAGAAAACCAACCAACAACACGCAGACGAAGTCGCGGGCAGAGGCTAGTAGATAAATATATTACAAGCCAATATATGAGGCTGGGCTCACATCTGCATTCAGGTTTCTGTTTGGGAAGTCTGCTTGGGAACCCACCGAATAGAAACCTATAAGCAGCAAGCAGCACTTTTCTCTCCGCATGATTAGTGTGGAATCCACATGGACCCCATTATAGACTATGAGGTCCGCGGGTTTCCTTAGGTAACCACTTTTTAATGCGTATAGGTTTCCATTTGGGCGGTCCCCAAGTAGATGCCCCAAATGGAAACCCAACAGCAGATGTGAACTGTTTATCTTACAAAGTATTTTGTAGACTGGATACATTGTAGCAAACTAGTAGAGAGGTTTACACAGTAGCTGCTGCTGGTGACGTGATGAGCTCACAGAGCATTGTCTAGACTGGATACATTGTAGCAAACTAGTAGAGCATTTTCTGCAGCCTGTGATGTATTTCGCTCACAGAGCTGAGCTTTATTTAGTTTGTTTCTTTAAGAAGGATTGAAGCTGCTGGAATTTTCCCCTTTTCAGTCCTTGTGTCTTTCTTGAGCGACGCTTGTATACATATGTAATTGCAATTTAACCAAGAACCGGGCAGGTGTCTGAAAAATATTACGGCAGGCCTGATATGGGTGTGAGGCTGAGATAATTGCCGCTATGTACCGGGCGCAGGATCGCGTTACTCGCTCCGAGGATGGTGAGAACAGATGAGACATTCACTGACTACAGGTTAATTAAAAATGAGAGGCGGCGTTATCACATAAATAATGGAGAAGTCTTGTGAGTCTCTGTCACTGGATATTATACTCGGCTGCACAGGCCAGGAGAAGGGTTTTAAACAGGAACACGCCAGTCCTCGCCACAGTCCTATGTCCCTACAATGTCAATGTCTAAGGGCCAGATTTGGTGAGTTTTCTCCCCATATTTTACAGCAGTCCCGTGTTAGATGACGGAATTCAGTCCGTATTTTTTATGCATTGAAATGATTTCCGTTGATGTAGCAGAGCCGAGCTTGTTCTGTGGCAAAAAAAATAAAAAAGCAACACTGAATTCAAGGCTAAGGCGCCACGTTGTGGAAACGCAGCTTTTTTTGATGCAGATTCTGTTGCAGTTTTTTGAGCCAAAGGCAGGAGTGGCTACAAATGGAATCACAAATATAAAGAAAGCTCTTATACTTCTAACGTCTGCTCACTATACTCCTGGCTTTGGCTCAAAAACCGCAATAAAATCTGCGACAAAAAAGGCTGCGTTTCCGCAACGTGGGGCCTTAGCCTAAAGGTTGCATCACATTATAAATCCACTTTCCATCAATGAATAGTATAAGAAACGTTGTAACGTCTTATTGAAGAAACATGTCTCCTTTTCCAGATTCTTCCATCTATGGAGAGAGGAGGGGGAGGAGGAGGATGTTATTTGATTTATTGTCTAATTCTGTGCAGTGAGAGGGTCGAAACGCTGAAACATAGCAGTGTTAACAAAGCCCCCTCGCTCACACAGTAGCAGAGTTCATTATCTGCAGTGTCTTTTGCAGAAGTACCCCTCCCCCTCTCCATAGACTTCTATGTTAAATCATGCTGTATGCTAAGTGAAGAAGGAAACACATTTCTTCAATAGGATATATTGCACAATTCCTTATATTCACCTGTACTAGTCATTTAGGGAACACGTTTTTATTATTGGAGCTCATTTTAACCCCTTCCCGACTATCATGTACTATTATGGCAGATGTCAGGTATTTAAAATATGGTGGGCGCTCAGGAGCTGAGTTGCTGCCATAGCCACCGGGTCTCTGCTGTATTATATAGCAGAAACCCGTCACTAATTCCCCTACCAGAGCTTCGCCATTTTGCAGGGCATCGCCAGCACCTGGAGTGAGATCTGGGGCCTGCATCCCACTGCCATTTACATCTATTGCAGGCTGCTCTATGCAGCTTGCAATAGAAGTGCCAATATTTTTCATTGCGTTCGTGATCAGATTCCCTGGGGTTCAAGACTCTGTTTGGGGTTTTAATAAATGCATGAAGAAGAAAAAAGTAAAAAAAAAAAAAAAAAAAAAAAAAAATAATAATAATATATTAAAAATTCAAATATCCCCCTTTCCCTAAAACATGTTTAGGCTTTCTTTTTCAGCGCTGAAATTCCACACCAAATTCCTCACCAATTTCCTCTGTGTGAATGGACCATTTAGTTGATATATTCAGTCTTCTGAGCAGCACTGCAGAGCTGATCTGGCTCCTCTAGGACCCAGCAGCGTAGGCAGTTCTTGGCCTACAAGACCGCTAGGTTGAAGAGAAGCCGTATCTTGGCAGCTCCCTGATCTGTATACACAGTGCTCATTGGGGTACGTTTATTAAGACTCGTGTTTTATATGCTAGTCTTAACAAAGTCCCCGACTGGTACAGAACATGACCAATATATGGAGGCTCCGGCCCCGTCTGATACAAGGTGCACGTCCGTGTGCCAGGATGACGAGCTGCACCAGATAGGAACTTACGTAGGTTCCCATTGTAACTGATTGTAATAAAAAGACCCTGGTCTGCCCCATCCCGCTTCGCACCCTGGTGAGCAATGAACAGCATAGGGGTTTGGGCCCTGGTCTTAGGCTGAGGCCCCATGTTGTGGATGCGCAGCTTTTTTTTTTGTTGCATTTTTTTGAGCAAAAGCAAAGAATGGCTACAAAAGGAATTGGAAATATCTAGAATGTTCTTCTACTTCTCCCTTCTGCTCAATCCACTCCTGGCTTTGGCTCAAAAACCACTGCAAAATTTGCAACACAAAATCTGCACGGAGTGTGTTGAGCCTTAACCCCTGTTACAGAGCGTAGCTGCTGCGGCTCCTCATTTGCCTCGTGTTCGCCAGTCTCGGCCTCCTCTATAAATTTTGCTCAGTGCTCTGAAGCCTCTGGAGCCGAATCTACAATTCCCCCGAGCTGCACTTGATGATAACAAATAAATGTGATAATAAGCAAGTTGTAGCCGGAGCCTGTGTAATCTGCAGATTCTATAATGAGCAGGACGCACCGTCCACCGGCTGCAGAGGTAATAACACACACATCAGTCACTGTCGCTGCACCCGCCGCTCCCAGCCTTGGTTTGGATTAATCAGTGTAGATTATACGGAAAATTACAAAGAGAAAACAAATTACAGAGAAGAAGCGACCGGGGCACAGACAAGGCAATGCCACAATGTACCAGGCCAGACCGGCAGATCTAATCCAACACCTGAGAAGCCGCGACGTGCCGGGAAATCTCCTGGATGCGGGAGTGTCACAGCTCCCCGGGTTATAGAATGTTCTCATCTGTGATACATTGTAGCAACTTCATAATGGTAAATGGAACAATGGAGGCCGGAGATGATGTCTGGTATAGCACAAATGAAGAAGACTGCAATACCACATTCAACCTGTGCATACCTCCCAACTTTTGAAGAACTGAAAGAGGGACAAAATGTGTGGCGCGCTACGCGAGCCGCGGCAAATTGAGCCCCGCCCACTTTTGTGTTGACTCCGCCCACTCGTTAATTTTTCATGTGCCCGCACACAGTATAATCCTCCTACAGTCACCCGTAAATTATATGTCCCCCCTCTATCTCTCCCCCAGTTTCATATACACCCTTCATCTGCCCCCAGTTTCATGTCCCTCTTCCATCTCTGCCCCCAGATTCATGTTCCTCCATCTCTGCCCCCAGATTCATGTCCCCACATCTCTGCCCCCAGATTCATGTCCCCCCCATCTCTGCCCCAGATTCATGTCCCTCCATCTCTGCCCCAGATTCATGTCCCTCCATCTCTGCCCCCAGATTCATGTCCCCCCATCTCTTCCCCCAGATTCATGTCCCCCATCTCTGCCCCCAGATTCATGTCCCCACATCTCTGCCCCCAGATTCATGTCCCCACATCGCTGCCCGTAGATTCATGTCCCCCCATCTCTGCCCCCAGATTCATGTCCCCTCCATCTCTGCCCCCAGATTCATGTCCCCTCCATCTCTGCCCTCAGATTCATGTCCCCACATCTCTGCCCCCAGATTCATGTCCCTCCATCTCTGCCCCCAGATTCATGTCCCCCCATCTCTTCCCCCAGATTCATGTCCCCCATCTCTGCCCCCAGATTCATGTCCCCACATCTCTGCCCCCAGATTCATGTCCCCACATCGCTGCCCGTAGATTCATGTCCCCCCATCTCTGCCCCCAGATTCATGTCCCCTCCATCTCTGCCCCCAGATTCATGTCCCCTCCATCTCTGCCCCCAGATTCATGTCCCCACATCTCTGCCCCCCAGTGTCACGCCGTCCTCTCCTTCATCTGCCCCCAGATTCATGTCCCCTCCATCTCTGCCCTCAGATTCATGTCCCTCCATATCTGCCCCCAGATTCATGTCCCCACATCTCTGCCCCCAGATTCATGTCCCCTCCATCTCTGCCCCCAGATTCATGTCCCCCATCTCTGCCCCCAGATTCATGTCCTCTCCATCTCTGCCCCCAGACTCATGTCCCTCCATCTCTGCCCCCAGTGTCATGCTGTCCTCTCCATCTCTGCCCCCAGTGTCATGCCGTCCTCTCCTTCATCTGCCCCCAGATTCACGTTCCACCTCCACATTAAACTTACCTTCTCCTCCGCTCCCTCGCCGCTCTCTGCCCGCCTCTCTCCCTGACACACGCGGCTGAAGCTACTCGCGTGCTCGCTTCGCCGCTGCGTCTCTCTCTCGTTGACACATGCGGCTGAAGCGAGGAGCTGACCTGTGTCAGCTCCTTGCTTCGCCGCTGCCACCGGCTCCTGTCTTGTACATCGCGTCTACAAGCCAGGAGCCGGCGGCAGCGGCGAAGCGAGGAGCTGACACAGGTCAGCTCCTCGCTTCAGCCGCATGTGTCAGCGAGAGACGCAGCGGCGAAGCGAGCACGCGAGCAGCTTCAGTCGCATGTGTCAGGGAGAGAGGCGGGCAGCGGCGAAGCGAGGAGCTGATCTGTGTCAGCTCCTTGCTTCAGCCGCGTATGTGTTCAACTCAGATCGGCGTCCTCTGGATGCAGATCTGAGTTGAAATCGGGACATACCTCCCTCCAACCGGAACCGCGGGACATGTCACCCAAATCGTGACTGTCCCGCGGAAATCGTGACGGTTGGGAGGTATGCCTGTGCACTGGTGTGGCACTGTTTAGAGGAAAAAAAAGAGAAACAACAGTCAGTAGTGACATAGCAGAGGGAAGTCTGCAGCGGTGCAGTCAGTAGTGACATAGCAGAGAGGAGTCTGCAGCGGTGCAGTCAGTAGTGACATAGCAGAGAGGAGTCTGCAGCGGTGCAGTCAGTAGTGACATAGCAGAGAGGAGTCTGCAGCGGTGCAGTCAGTAGTGACATAGCAGAGGGGAGTCTGCAGCGGTGCAGTCAGTAGTGACATAGCAGAGAGGAGTCTGCAGCGGTGCAGTCAGTAGTGACATAGCAGAGAGGAGTCTGCAGCGGTGCAGTCAGTAGTGACATAGCAGAGAGGAGTCTGCAGCGGTGCAGTCAGTAGTGACATAGCAGAGAGGAGTCTGCAGCGGTGCAGTCAGTAGTGACATAGCAGAGGAGAGTCTGCAGCGGTGCAGTCAGTAGTGACATAGCAGAGAGGAGTCTGCAGCGGTGCAGTCAGTAGTGACATAGCAGAGGGGAGTCTGCAGCAGTGCAGTCAGTAGTGACATAGCAGAGAGGAGTCTGCAGCGGTGCAGTCAGTAGTGACATAGCAGAGAGGAGTCTACAGCGGTGCAGTCAGTAGTGACATAGCAGAGGGGAGTCTACAGCGGTGCAGTCAGTAGTGACATAGCAGAGAGGAGTCTGCAGCGGTGCAGTCAGTAGTGACATAGCAGAGAGGAGTCTGCAGCGGTGCAGTCAGTAGTGACATAGCAGAGAGGAGTCTGCAGCGGTGCAGTCAGTAGTGACATAGCAGAGAGGAGTCTGCAGCGGTGCAGTCAGTAGTGACATAGCAGAGAGGAGTCTGCAGCGGTGCAGTCAGTAGTGACATAGCAGAGAGGAGTCTGCAGCGGTGCAGTCAGTAGTGACATAGCAGAGAGGAGTCTGCAGCGGTGCAGTCAGTAGTGACATAGCAGAGGGGAGTCTGCAGCGGTGCAGTCAGTAGTGACATAGCAGAGAGGAGTCTGCAGCGGTGCAGTCAGTAGTGACATAGCAGAGGGGAGTCTGCAGCGGTGCAGTCAGTAGTGACATAGCAGAGGAGAGTCTGCAGCGGTGCAGTCAGTAGTGACATAGCAGAGGGGAGTCTGCAGCGGTGCAGTCAGTAGTGACATAGCAGAGAGGAGTCTGCAGCGGTGCAGTCAGTAGTGACATAGCAGAGAGGAGTCTGCAGCGGTGCAGTCAGTAGTGACATAGCAGAGGGGAGTCTGCAGCGGTGCAGTCAGTAGTGACATAGCAGAGAGGAGTCTGCAGCGGTGCAGTCAGTAGTGACATAGCAGAGAGGAGTCTGCAGCGGTGCAGTCAGTAGTGACATAGCAGAGAGGAGTCTGCAGCGGTGCAGTCAGTAGTGACATAGCAGAGGGGAGTCTGCAGCGGTGCAGTCAGTAGTGACATAGCAGAGGAGAGTCTGCAGCGGTGCAGTCAGTAGTGACATAGCAGAGAGGAGTCTACAGCGGTGCAGTCAGTAGTGACATAGCAGAGAGGAGTCTGCAGCGGTGCAGTCAGTAGTGACATAGCAGAGAGGAGTCTGCAGCGGTGCAGTCAGTAGTGACATAGCAGAGAGGAGTCTGCAGCGGTGCAGTCAGTAGTGACATAGCAGAGAGGAGTCTGCAGCGGTGCAGTCAGTAGTGACATAGCAGAGAGGAGTCTGCAGCGGTGCAGTCAGTAGTGACATAGCAGAGAGGAGTCTGCAGCGGTGCAGTCAGTAGTGACATAGCAGAGAGGAGTCTGCAGCGGTGCAGTCAGTAGTGACATAGCAGAGAGGAGTCTGCAGCGGTGCAGTCAGTAGTGACATAGCAGAGGGGAGTCTACAGCGGTGCAGTCAGTAGTGACATAGCAGAGAGGAGTCTGCAGCGGTGCAGTCAGTAGTGACATAGCAGAGAGGAGTCTGCAGCGGTGCAGTCAGTAGTGACATAGCAGAGAGGAGTCTACAGCGGTGCAGTCAGTAGTGACATAGCAGAGAGGAGTCTGCAGCGGTGCAGTCAGTAGTGACATAGCAGAGAGGAGTCTGCAGCGGTGCAGTCAGTAGTGACATAGCAGAGAGGAGTCTACAGCGGTGCAGTCAGTAGTGACATAGCAGAGAGGAGTCTGCAGCGGTGCAGTCAGTAGTGACATAGCAGAGAGGAGTCTGCAGCGGTGCAGTCAGTAGTGACATAGCAGAGAGGAGTCTGCAGCGGTGCAGTCAGTAGTGACATAGCAGAGGGGAGTCTGCAGCGGTGCAGTCAGTAGTGACATAGCAGAGGGGAGTCTGCAGCGGTGCAGTCAGTAGTGACATAGCAGAGGGGAGTCTGCAGCGGTGCAGTCAGTAGTGACATAGCAGAGAGGAGTCTGCAGCGGTGCAGTCAGTAGTGACATAGCAGAGGGGAGTCTGCAGCGGTGCAGTCAGTAGTGACATAGCAGAGAGGAGTCTGCAGCGGTGCAGTCAGTAGTGACATAGCAGAGAGGAGTCTGCAGCGGTGCAGTCAGTAGTGACATAGCAGAGAGGAGTCTGCAGCGGTGCAGTCAGTAGTGACATAGCAGAGGGGAGTCTGCAGCGGTGCAGTCAGTAGTGACATAGCAGAGGGGAGTCTGCAGCGGTGCAGTCAGTAGTGACATAGCAGAGGGGAGTCTGCAGCGGTGCAGTCAGTAGTGACATAGCAGAGAGGAGTCTGCAGCGGTGCAGTCAGTAGTGACATAGCAGAGAGGAGTCTACAGCGGTGCAGTCAGTAGTGACATAGCAGAGGAGAGTCTGCAGCGGTGCAGTCAGTAGTGACATAGCAGAGGGGAGTCTGCAGCGGTGCAGTCAGTAGTGACATAGCAGAGAGGAGTCTGCAGCGGTGCAGTCAGTAGTGACATAGCAGAGAGGAGTCTGCAGCGGTGCAGTCAGTAGTGACATAGCAGAGAGGAGTCTGCAGCGGTGCAGTCAGTAGTGACATAGCAGAGAGGAGTCTGCAGCGGTGCAGTCAGTAGTGACATAGCAGAGAGGAGTCTGCAGCGGTGCAGTCAGTAGTGACATAGCAGAGAGGAGTCTGCAGCGGTGCAGTCAGTAGTGACATAGCAGAGAGGAGTCTGCAGCGGTGCAGTCAGTAGTGACATAGCAGAGAGGAGTCTGCAGCGGTGCAGTCAGTAGTGACATAGCAGAGGGGAGTCTACAGCGGTGCAGTCAGTAGTGACATAGCAGAGAGGAGTCTGCAGCGGTGCAGTCAGTAGTGACATAGCAGAGAGGAGTCTGCAGCGGTGCAGTCAGTAGTGACATAGCAGAGAGGAGTCTACAGCGGTGCAGTCAGTAGTGACATAGCAGAGAGGAGTCTGCAGCGGTGCAGTCAGTAGTGACATAGCAGAGAGGAGTCTGCAGCGGTGCAGTCAGTAGTGACATAGCAGAGAGGAGTCTACAGCGGTGCAGTCAGTAGTGACATAGCAGAGAGGAGTCTGCAGCGGTGCAGTCAGTAGTGACATAGCAGAGAGGAGTCTGCAGCGGTGCAGTCAGTAGTGACATAGCAGAGAGGAGTCTGCAGCGGTGCAGTCAGTAGTGACATAGCAGAGGGGAGTCTGCAGCGGTGCAGTCAGTAGTGACATAGCAGAGGGGAGTCTGCAGCGGTGCAGTCAGTAGTGACATAGCAGAGAGGAGTCTGCAGCGGTGCAGTCAGTAGTGACATAGCAGAGAGGAGTCTGCAGCGGTGCAGTCAGTAGTGACATAGCAGAGAGGAGTCTGCAGCGGTGCAGTCAGTAGTGACATAGCAGAGAGGAGTCTACAGCGGTGCAGTCAGTAGTGACATAGCAGAGGAGAGTCTGCAGCGGTGCAGTCAGTAGTGACATAGCAGAGGGGAGTCTGCAGCGGTGCAGTCAGTAGTGACATAGCAGAGAGGAGTCTGCAGCGGTGCAGTCAGTAGTGACATAGCAGAGAGGAGTCTGCAGCGGTGCAGTCAGTAGTGACATAGCAGAGAGGAGTCTGCAGCGGTGCAGTCAGTAGTGACATAGCAGAGGGGAGTCTGCAGCGGTGCACTCAGTAGTGACATAGCAGAGGAGAGTCTGCAGCGGTGCAGTCAGTAGTGACATAGCAGAGAGGAGTCTGCAGCGGTGCAGTCAGTAGTGACATAGCAGAGAGGAGTCTGCAGCGGTGCAGTCAGTAGTGACATAGCAGAGAGGAGTCTGCAGCAGTGCAGTCAGTAGTGACATAGCAGAGGGGAGTCTGCAGCGGTGCACTCAGTAGTGACATAGCAGAGAGGAGTCTGCAGCGGTGCAGTCAGTAGTGACATAGCAGAGGGGAGTCTGCAGCGGTGCAGTCAGTAGTGACATAGCAGAGAGGAGTCTACAGCGGTGCAGTCAGTAGTGACATAGCAGAGAGGAGTCTGCAGCGGTGCAGTCAGTAGTGACATAGCAGAGAGGAGTCTGCAGCGGTGCAGTCAGTAGTGACATAGCAGAGAGGAGTCTACAGCGGTGCAGTCAGTAGTGACATAGCAGAGAGGAGTCTGCAGCGGTGCAGTCAGTAGTGACATAGCAGAGAGGAGTCTGCAGCGGTGCAGTCAGTAGTGACATAGCAGAGAGGAGTCTGCAGCGGTGCAGTCAGTAGTGACATAGCAGAGGGGAGTCTGCAGCGGTGCAGTCAGTAGTGACATAGCAGAGGGGAGTCTGCAGCGGTGCAGTCAGTAGTGACATAGCAGAGAGGAGTCTGCAGCGGTGCAGTCAGTAGTGACATAGCAGAGAGGAGTCTGCAGCGGTGCAGTCAGTAGTGACATAGCAGAGAGGAGTCTGCAGCGGTGCAGTCAGTAGTGACATAGCAGAGAGGAGTCTACAGCGGTGCAGTCAGTAGTGACATAGCAGAGGAGAGTCTGCAGCGGTGCAGTCAGTAGTGACATAGCAGAGGGGAGTCTGCAGCGGTGCAGTCAGTAGTGACATAGCAGAGAGGAGTCTGCAGCGGTGCAGTCAGTAGTGACATAGCAGAGAGGAGTCTGCAGCGGTGCAGTCAGTAGTGACATAGCAGAGAGGAGTCTGCAGCGGTGCAGTCAGTAGTGACATAGCAGAGGGGAGTCTGCAGCGGTGCACTCAGTAGTGACATAGCAGAGGAGAGTCTGCAGCGGTGCAGTCAGTAGTGACATAGCAGAGAGGAGTCTGCAGCGGTGCAGTCAGTAGTGACATAGCAGAGAGGAGTCTGCAGCGGTGCAGTCAGTAGTGACATAGCAGAGAGGAGTCTGCAGCGGTGCAGTCAGTAGTGACATAGCAGAGGGGAGTCTGCAGCGGTGCACTCAGTAGTGACATAGCAGAGAGGAGTCTGCAGCGGTGCAGTCAGTAGTGACATAGCAGAGGGGAGTCTGCAGCGGTGCAGTCAGTAGTGACATAGCAGAGAGGAGTCTACAGCGGTGCAGTCAGTAGTGACATAGCAGAGAGGAGTCTGCAGCGGTGCAGTCAGTAGTGACATAGCAGAGGAGAGTCTGCAGCGGTGCAGTCAGTAGTGACATAGCAGAGAGGAGTCTGCAGCGGTGCAGTCAGTAGTGACATAGCAGAGGGGAGTCTGCAGCGGTGCAGTCAGTAGTGACATAGCAGAGAGGAGTCTGCAGCGGTGCAGTCAGTAGTGACATAGCAGAGGGGAGTCTGCAGCGGTGCAGTCAGTAGTGACATAGCAGAGAGGAGTCTGCAGCGGTGCAGTCAGTAGTGACATAGCAGAGAGGAGTCTGCAGCGGTGCAGTCAGTAGTGACATAGCAGAGGGGAGTCTGCAGCGGTGCAGTCAGTAGTGACATAGCAGAGAGGAGTCTGCAGCGGTGCAGTCAGTAGTGACATAGCAGAGAGGAGTCTGCAGCGGTGCAGTCAGTAGTGACATAGCAGAGAGGAGTCTGCAGCGGTGCAGTCAGTAGTGACATAGCAGAGGGGAGTCTGCAGCGGTGCAGTCAGTAGTGACATAGCAGAGAGGAGTCTGCAGCGGTGCAGTCAGTAGTGACATAGCAGAGAGGAGTCTGCAGCGGTGCAGTCAGTAGTGACATAGCAGAGGGGAGTCTGCAGCGGTGCAGTCAGTAGTGACATAGCAGAGAGGAGTCTGCAGCGGTGCAGTCAGTAGTGACATAGCAGAGGGGAGTCTGCAGCGGTGCAGTCAGTAGTGACATAGCAGAGAGGAGTCTGCAGCGGTGCAGTCAGTAGTGACATAGCAGAGAGGAGTCTGCAGCGGTGCAGTCAGTAGTGACATAGCAGAGAGGAGTCTGCAGCGGTGCAGTCAGTAGTGACATAGCAGAGGGGAGTCTGCAGCGGTGCAGTCAGTAGTGACATAGCAGAGGGGAGTCTGCAGCGGTGCAGTCAGTAGTGACATAGCAGAGAGGAGTCTGCAGCGGTGCAGTCAGTAGTGACATAGCAGAGAGGAGTCTGCAGCGGTGCAGTCAGTAGTGACATAGCAGAGAGGAGTCTGCAGCGGTGCAGTCAGTAGTGACATAGCAGAGGGGAGTCTGCAGCGGTGCAGTCAGTAGTGACATAGCAGAGAGGAGTCTGCAGCGGTGCAGTCAGTAGTGACATAGCAGAGAGGAGTCTGCAGCGGTGCAGTCAGTAGTGACATAGCAGAGGGGAGTCTGCAGCGGTGCAGTCAGTAGTGACATAGCAGAGGAGAGTCTGCAGCGGTGCAGTCAGTAGTGACATAGCAGAGAGGAGTCTGCAGCGGTGCAGTCAGTAGTGACATAGCAGAGAGGAGTCTGCAGCGGTGCAGTCAGTAGTGACATAGCAGAGAGGAGTCTGCAGCGGTGCAGTCAGTAGTGACATAGCAGAGGGGAGTCTGCAGCGGTGCAGTCAGTAGTGACATAGCAGAGAGGAGTCTGCAGCGGTGCAGTCAGTAGTGACATAGCAGAGAGGAGTCTGCAGCGGTGCAGTCAGTAGTGACATAGCAGAGGGGAGTCTGCAGCGGTGCAGTCAGTAGTGACATAGCAGAGGGGAGTCTGCAGCGGTGCAGTCAGTAGTGACATAGCAGAGAGGAGTCTGCAGTGGTGCAGTCAGTAGTGACATAGCAGAGAGGAGTCTGCAGCGGTGCAGTCAGTAGTGACATAGCAGAGAGGAGTCTGCAGCGGTGCAGTCAGTAGTGACATAGCAGAGGGGAGTCTGCAGCGGTGCAGTCAGTAGTGACATAGCAGAGAGGAGTCTGCAGCGGTGCAGTCAGTAGTGACATAGCAGAGAGGAGTCTGCAGCGGTGCAGTCAGTAGTGACATAGCAGAGAGGAGTCTGCAGCGGTGCAGTCAGTAGTGACATAGCAGAGGGGAGTCTGCAGCGGTGCAGTCAGTAGTGACATAGCAGAGGAGAGTCTGCAGCGGTGCAGTCAGTAGTGACATAGCAGAGAGGAGTCTGCAGCGGTGCAGTCAGTAGTGACATAGCAGAGAGGAGTCTGCAGCGGTGCAGTCAGTAGTGACATAGCAGAGAGGAGTCTGCAGCGGTGCAGTCAGTAGTGACATAGCAGAGAGGAGTCTGCAGCGGTGCAGTCAGTGGTGACATAGCGGGGGGAGGGGTCTGCAGCGGTGCAGTCAGTAGTGACATAGCAGAGGGGAGTCTGCAGCGGTGCAGTCAGTAGTGACATAGCAGAGAGGAGTCTGCAGCGGTGCAGTCAGTAGTGACATAGCAGAGAGGAGTCTGCAGCGGTGCAGTCAGTAGTGACATAGCAGAGAGGAGTCTGCAGCGGTGCAGTCAGTAGTGACATAGCAGAGAGGAGTCTGCAGCGGTGCAGTCAGTGGTGACATAGCGGGGGGAGGGGTCTGCAGCGGTGCAGTCAGTAGTGACAGCAGAGGGGAGTCTGCAGCGGTGCAGTCAGTAGTGACATAGCAGAGAGGAGTCTGCAGCGGTGCAGTCAGTAGTGACATAGCAGAGAGGAGTCTGCAGCGGTGCAGTCAGTAGTGACATAGCGGGGGGAGGGGTCTGCAGCGGTGCAGTCAGTAGTGACATAGCGGGGGGAGGGGTCTGCAGCGGTGCAGTCAGTAGTGACATAGCGGGGGGAGGGGTCTGCAGCGGTGCAGTCAGTAGTGACATAGCAGAGGGGAGTCTGCAGCGGTGCAGTCAGTAGTGACATAGCGGGGGGAGGGGTCTGCAGCAGGCACTGGTTCGGCGGCATAGCCTAGCATGTCTGTGGGTCAGGGCACTGCAGGGAACTCCCTGTATAATTAGTTGGTGATTCGCTGTCTGAGTCAGTGTGACATAATGAGCAGGTGACATCATCAGTGAGTGCTGGGTTTCCATGGCAACCCAACACCCGGCAGAGCTCGAAAAAGCAGGAGGAGGGGGGAATCAGACAGACAAGTCACCGTATCTGAGATCGGGGAGTAACACACAGACGCAAGGCCGTCACTTCTTTTGGACTATGATATTTCTGGCTCCGCCCATGAATAACTGTATAACAATAATAAGCAGGGGCGGAGCTTCCCTGTAAGAAATGTCTCCCTACAGCCTAATAAGCTGCTTACAGAGAACGCTCAGGGCTTGATGGATGTATTTTAGGCCTTGTTCACACTCCAGAGGCTCCTCCGCTACATTATAAGACACCAGTGCTTATGATATATGGTAGAGGTCCTCTTACAGATTCTGCCCTGGGCCCAGAAGTTTAAAGTTTAGGCTCCATATGTAACCCGGCATCAAAAATACAAGACACAACTTTATTTTTAACATCACATTGCAGAATTTTGTAATTCTCCAGATACACACAATCTGCATTGATCAGGATGCTTTCCTGGGGTTGGTACATCTGCTGTTAATGGTGGATGGTACAGGAGGGCTGTCCTGTAGATCTGTCTTGTAGATCTGTCCTGTAGATCTGTCCTGTACATCTGTCCTATACATCTGTCCTGTAGATCTGTCCTGTAGATCTGTCCTGTAGATCTGTCCTGTAGATCTGTCCTATACATCTGTCCTGTACATCTGTCCTATACATCTGTCCTGTAGATCTGTCTTGTAGATCTGTCCTGTAGATCTCTCCTGTACATCTGTTCTGTAGATCTGTCCTGTAGATCTGTCCTATACATCTGTCCTGTAGATCTGTCCTGTAGATCTGTCCTGTAGGGCTTGTTCTGTAGATCTGTTCTGTAGATCTGTCCTGTACATCTGTCCTATACATCTGTCCTGTAGATCTGTCCTGTAGATCTGTCCTATACATCTGTCCTGTAGATCTGTCCTGTAGATCTGTTATGTAGATCTGTCCAATAGATCTGTACTGTAAATCTGCCTTGTAGATCTGTCCTATAGATCTGTTCTGTAGATCTGTCCTGTAGATCTGTTCTGTAAATCTGTCCTGTAGATCTGTTCTGTAGATCTGTACTGTAAATTGGCCCTGTGGATCTGTCCTATAGATCTGTCCTGTAGATCTGTCCTGTAGATCTGTCCTGTAGATCTGTTCTGTAGATCTGTCCTGTAGATCTGTCCTGTAGATCTGTCCTGTAGATCTGTCCTATACATCTGTCCTGTAGATCTGTCCTATACATCTGTCCTGTAGATCTCTCCTGTAGATCTGTCCTGTAGATCTGTCCTGTACATCTGTTCTGTAGATCTGTCCTGTAGATCTGTCCTGTACATCTGTTCTGTAGATCTGTCCTGTAGATCTGTCCTGTAGATCTGTCCTGTAGATCTGTCCTGTAGATCTGTCCTATACATCTGTCCTGTAGATCTGTCCTATACATCTGTCCTGTAGATCTCTCCTGTAGATCTGTCCTGTAGATCTGTCCTGTACATCTGTTCTGTAGATCTGTCCTGTAGATCTGTCCTGTACATCTGTTCTGTAGATCTGTCCTGTAGATCTGTTCTGTAGATCTGTTATGTAGATCTGTCCTGTAGATCTGTTCTGTAGATCTGTCCTATAGATCTGTACTGTAAATCTGCCTTGTAGATCTGTCCTATAGATCTGTTCTGTAGATCTGTCCTGTAGATCTGTTCTGTAAATCTGTCCTGTAGATCTGTTCTGTAGATCTGTACTATAAATCGGCCCTGTGGATCTGTCCTATAGATCTGTCCTGTAGATCTGTCCTGTAGATCTGTTCTGTAGATCTGTCCTGAAGATCTGTTCTGTAGATTTGTTCTGTAACTATAGATCTGTTCTGTAGATCTGTCCTATAAATCTGTACTGTAGATCTGTCCTGTAAGGCTGTTTTGTAGATCTGTCTTGCAAATCTGTTCTGTAGATCTCTCCTGTAGATCTGTCCTGTAGATCTCTCCTGTAGATCTGTCCTGTAGGGCTTGTTCTGTAGATCTGTTCTGTAGATCTGTCCTGTAGATCTCTCCTGTACATCTGTCCTGTAGATCTGTCCTGTAGATCTGTTCTGTAGATCTGTCCTATACATCTGTCCTGTAGATCTGTCCTGTAGATCTCTCCTGTAGATCTGTCCTGTAGATCTGTCCTATACATCTGTCCTGTAGATCTGTCCTGTAGATCTGTCCTGTAGATCTGTTCTGTAGATCTGTCCTGTAGATCTGTCCTATACATCTGTCCTGTAGATCTGTCCTGTAGATCTCTCCTGTAGATCTGTCCTGTAGATCTGTCCTATACATCTGTCCTGTAGATCTGTCCTGTAGATCTGCTCTGTAGATCTGTCCTGTAGATCTCTCCTGTACATCTGTTCTGTAGATCTGTCCTATAGATCTGTTCTGTAGATCTGTCCTGTAGATCTGTTCTGTAAATCTGTCCTGTAGATCTGTTCTGTAGATCTGTACTATAAATCGGCCCTGTGGATCTGTCCTATAGATCTGTCCTGTAGATCTGTCCTGTAGATCTGTTCTGTAGATCTATCCTGAAGATCTGTTCTGTAGATTTGTTCTGTAACTATAGATCTGTTCTGTAGATCTGTCCTATAAATCTGTACTGTAGATCTGTCCTGTAAGGCTGTTTTGTAGATCTGTCTTGCAAATCTGTTCTGTAGATCTCTCCTGTAGATCTGTCCTGTAGATCTCTCCTGTAGATCTGTCCTGTAGGGCTTGTTCTGTAGATCTGTTCTGTAGATCTGTCCTGTAGATCTCTCCTGTACATCTGTCCTGTAGATCTGTCCTGTAGATCTGTTCTGTAGATCTGTCCTATACATCTGTCCTGTAGATCTGTCCTGTAGATCTCTCCTGTAGATCTGTCCTGTAGATCTGTCCTATACATCTGTCCTGTAGATCTGTCCTGTAGATCTGTCCTGTAGATCTGTTCTGTAGATCTGTCCTGTAGATCTGTCCTATACATCTGTCCTGTAGATCTGTCCTGTAGATCTCTCCTGTAGATCTGTCCTGTAGATCTGTCCTATACATCTGTCCTGTAGATCTGTCCTGTAGATCTGCTCTGTAGATCTGTCCTGTAGATCTCTCCTGTACATCTGTTCTGTAGATCTGTCCTGTAGATCTGTTCTGTAGATCTGTCCTGTAGATCTCTCCTGTACATCTGTTCTGTAGATCTGTCCTGTACATCTGTTCTGTAGATCTGTCCTGTAGATCTCTCCTGTAGATCTCTCCTGTAGATCTGTCCTGTAGATCTGTTCTGTAGATCTGTTCTGTAGATCTGTCCTGTAGATCTGTTCTGTAGATCTGTCCTGAAGATCTGTACTGTAAATCTGCCTTGTAGATCTGTCCTATAGATCTGTTCTGTAGATCTGTCCTGTAGATCTGTTCTGTAAATCTGTCCTGTAGATCTGTTCTGTAGATCTGTCCTGTAGATCTGTTCTGTAAATCTGTCCTGTAGATCTGTTCTGTAGATCTGTACTGTAAATCGTCCCTGTGGATCTGTCCTATAGATCTGTCCTGTAGATCTGTCCTGTAGATCTGTCCTGTAGATCTCTCCTGTAGATCTGTCCTGTAGATCTGTCCTGTACATCTGTTCTGTAGATCTGTCCTGTAGATCTGTCCTGTACATCTGTTCTGTAGATCTGTCCTGTAGATCTCTCCTGTAGATCTCTCCTGTAGATCTCTCCTGTAGATCTGTCCTGTAGATCTGTTCTGTAGATCTGTTCTGTAGATCTGTCCTGTAGGTCTGTCCTATAGATCTGTTCTGTAGATCTGTCCTGTAGATCTGTCCTGTAGGGCTTGTTCTGTAGATCTGTTCTGTAGATCTGTCCTGTAGATCTGTTCTGTAGATCTGTCCTGTAGATCTGTCCTGTAGATCTGTCCTATACATCTGTCCTGTAGATCTGTCCTATACATCTGTCCTGTAGATCTCTCCTGTAGATCTGTCCTGTAGATCTGTCCTGTACATCTGTTCTGTAGATCTGTCCTGTAGATCTGTCCTGTACATCTGTTCTGTAGATCTGTCCTGTAGATCTGTCCTGTACATCTGTTCTGTAGATCTGTCCTGTAGATCTCTCCTGTAGATCTCTCCTGTAGATCTGTCCTGTAGATCTGTTCTGTAGATCTGTTCTGTAGATCTGTCCTGTAGATCTGTCCTATAGATTTGTACTGTAAATCTGCCTTGTAGATCTGTCCTATAGATCTGTTCTGTAGATCTGTACTATAAATCAGCCCTGTGGATCTGTCCTATAGATCTGTCCTGTAGATCTGTCCTGTAGATCTGTCCTGTAGATCTGTTCTGTAGATCTGTCCTATAAATCTGTACTGTAGATCTGTCCTGTAGGGCTGTTTTGTAGATCTGTCTTGTAAATCTGTTCTGTAGATCTCTCCTGTAGATCTGTCCTGTAGATCTCTCCTGTAGATCTGTCCTGTAGGGCTTGTTCTGTAGATCTGTTCTGTAGATCTTTCCTGTAGATCTGTCCTGTAGATCTGTCCTGTTTATCTGTCCTATACATCTGTCCTGTAGATCTGTCCTGTAGATCTGTTCTGTAGATCTGTCCTGTAGATCTTTCCTATACATCTGTCCTGTAGATCTGTCCTGTAGATCTCTCCTGTAGATCTGTCCTGTAGATCTGTCCTATACATCTGTCCTGTAGATCTGTCCTGTATATCTGTTCATGTAGATCTGTCCTGTAGATCTCTCCTGTACATCTGTTCTGTAGATCTGTCCTGTAGATCTGTTCTGTAGATCTGTCCTGTAGATCTCTCCTGTACATCTGTTCTGTAGATCTGTCCTGTAGATTTGTTCTGTAGATCTGTCCTGTAGATCTCTCCTGTAGATCTCTCCTGTAGATCTCTCCTGTAGATCTGTCCTGTAGATCTGTTCTGTAGATCTGTTCTGTAGATCTGTCCTGTAGATCTGTCCTGAAGATCTGTACTGTAAATCTGCCTTGTAGATCTGTCCTATAGATCTGTTCTGTAGATCTGTCCTGTAGATCTGTTCTGTAAATATGTCCTGTAGATCTGTTCTGTAGATCTGTCCTGTAGATCTGTTCTGTAAATCTGTCCTGTAGATCTGTTCTGTAGATCTGTACTGTAAATCGGCCCTGTGGATCTGTCCTATAGATCTGTCCTGTAGATCTGTCCTGTAGATCTCTCCTGTAGATCTGTCCTGTAGATCTGTTCTGTACATCTGTTCTGTAGATCTGTCCTGTAGATCTGTCCTGTACATCTGTTCTGTAGATCTGTCCTGTAGATCTCTCCTGTAGATCTCTCCTGTAGATCTCTCCTGTAGATCTGTCCTGTAGATCTGTTCTGTAGATCTGTTCTGTAGATCTGTCCTGTAGATCTGTTCTGTAGATCTGTCCTATAGATCTGTACTGTAAATCTGCCTTGTAGATCTGTCCTATAGATCTGTTCTGTAGATCTGTCCTGTAGATCTGTCCTGTAGGGCTTGTTCTGTTGATCTGTTCTGTAGATCTGTTCTGTAGATCTGTCCTGTAGATCTGTCCTGTAGATCTGTCCTATACATCTGTCCTGTAGATCTGTCCTATACATCTGTCCTGTAGATCTCTCCTGTAGATCTGTCCTGTAGATCTGTCCTGTACATCTGTTCTGTAGATCTGTCCTGTACATCTGTTCTGTACATCTGTCCTGTAGATCTCTCCTGTAAATCTCTCCTGTAGATCTTTCCTGTAGATCTGTTCTGTAGATCTGTTCTGTAGATCTGTTCTGTAGATCTGTCCTGTAGATCTGTTCTGTAAATCTGTCCTGTAGATCTGTTCTGTAGATCTGTACTATAAATCGGCCCTGTGGATCTGTCCTATAGATCTGTCCTGTAGATCTGTCCTGTAGATCTGTCCTGTAGATCTGTTCTGTAGATCTGTCCTGAAGATCTGTTCTGTAGATTTGTTCTATAACTATAGATCTGTTCTGTAGATCTGTCCTATAAATCTGTACTGTAGATCTGTCCTGTAGGGCTGTTTTGTAGATCTGTCTTGTAAATCTGTTCTGTAGATCTCTCCTGTAGATCTGTCCTGTAGATCTGTCCTGTAGATCTCTCCTGTAGATCTGTCCTGTAGGGCTTGTTCTGTAGATCTGTTCTGTAGATCTCTCCTGTAGATCTGTCCTGTAGATCTGTCCTGTAGATCTGTCCTATACATCTGTCCTGTAGATCTGTCCTGTAGATCTGTTCTGTAGATCTGTCCTGTAGATCTGTCCTATACATCTGTCCTGTAGATCTGTCCTGTAGATCTCTCCTGTAGATCTGTCCTGTAGATCTGTCCTATACATCTGTCCTGTAGATCTGTCCTGTAGATCTGTTCTGTAGATCTGTCCTGTAGATCTGTCCTGTAGATCTGTCCTGTAGATCTCTCCTGTACATCTGTTTTGTAGATCTGTCCTGTACATCTGTTCTGTAGATCTGTCCTGTACATCTGTTCTGTAGATCTGTCCTGTAGATCTCTCCTGTAGATCTCTCCTGTAGATCTGTCCTGTAGATCTGTTCTGAAGATCTGTACTGTAAATCTGCCTTGTACATCTGTCCTATAGATCTGTTCTGTAGATCTGTCCTGTAGATCTGTCCAATACATCTGTCCTGTAGATCTGTCCTGTAGATCTGTTCTGTAAATCTGTCCTGTAGATCTGTTCTGTAGATCTGTCCTGTAGATCTGTTCTGTAAATCTGTCCTGTAGATCTGTTCTGTAGATCTGTACTGTAAATCGGCCCTGTGGATCTGTCCTATACATCTGTCCTATAGATCTGTTCTGTAGATCTGTCCTGTAGATCTGTCCTGTAGATCTGTTCTGTAGATTTGTCCTGAAGATCTGTTCTGTAACTATAGATCTGTTCTGTAGATCTGTCCTATAAATCTGTACTGTAGATCTGTCCTGTAGGGCTGTTCTGTAGATCTGTCTTGTAAATCTGTTCTGTAGATCTGTCCTGTAGATCTGTCCTGTAGATCTGTCTTGTAAATCTGTTCTGTAGATCTGTCCTGTAGATCTGTCCTGTAGATCTGTCCTGTAGATCTCTCCTGTAGATCTGTCCTGTAGGGCTTGTTCTGTAGATCTGTCCTGTAGATCTGTCCTGTAGATCTCTCCTGTAGGGCTTGTCCTGTAGATCTCTCCTGTAGGGCTTGTCCTGTAGATCTCTCCTGTAGGGCTTGTCCTGTAGATCTCTCCTGTAGGGCTTGTCCTGTAGATCTCTCCTGTAGATCTCTCCTGTAGATCTCTCCTGTAGATCTCTCCTGTAGGGCTGTTCTGTAGATCTCTCCTGTAGGGCTGTTCTGTAGATCTCTCCTGTAGATCTCTCCTGTAGATCTCTCCTGTAGGGCTTGTCCTGTAGATCTCTCCTGTAGATCTCTCCTGTAGATCTCTCCTGTAGGGCTTGTCCTGTAGATCTCTCCTGTAGATCTCTCCTGTAGGGCTGTTCTGTAGATCTCTCCTGTCGGGCTGCTCTGTGCTTACTGCAGGATTAGTTTTTGGTGTATCAGCTTATTAGATCTCTGGAGCCTTTACCATGTATAGCATAGTAAGCGATAGTTTCCATGGTTACAGTATATGATGTTTAAATTTAAATGTGTGAAAATGTAACAGCTACAGAAGCGCCGATCTCGCTATTATTACATGAGAATCTCACTTATTACAAGAATGAAAGTGTACGAGGGAAGGGAAACCAGGAGGAAGATCTGGTAAATATTAGTAATAGTTAGGTCATTAGTAATAAACGTGATAATTAGAAATAAGTAACATCTACAGTATAACAAACTAATCTAAGGATTACAGCGTGTCGTCACTGCAGGAGAAGTACACATTGTATTTAATAAGGTCACACAATTAATTAATTAATATTATCAATAATAATATAATTGTGACAATGCATAACTGAGCAAATTAAACAATAATTATACTAGTAATAATAATAATAATAATAATAATAATAATAATAATAATAATAATAATGGTATATTATTAATTATAAGAAGATACATTGTTATATGTACATTGGACAAAATTTAGCTAAAATTCTGTCTTCTAAAATTTACATGAATTCAACTATAGAAATAGCAAAGCTAGACCCCACTTGGCGCAAACCCCGCAGTTGGTCACCAGTTTTCTAGTTCAAGTCATAAGACAGCCCTATAGCCAATTGTTAGATACAATGTTGCAACGTGACAAAGTGACATTAATGTATTGTGAGCCCTGGCCGTCACCTCTGATGATGTCATCAATCAGGTGACATTCTTGCCTTTTCTTGGCAGATATCCTACATTTTGTCTGTGATTCTTTCCTCACTGAATCCTCTAATATATATTCAAAAAATTATTTATTTAAGAAAAAAAATTACGTAAATATAAAAAAGTCAAAAAGGAAGAAAATACAGGAAGAAAATTAGGCAAAAAAATATGACCTGGATTAAATATAAGGGCCATTACTTTTTAGACACCCACGCAAGCCCCCATAAATAAAATATATTATGGAAATGCGGAGACCCCATGACCTTGGAATAAGCGTAATTATACAGCGAATGGAGGAAATTACACGGCAACACTATCGTTACTTTCCATTAATATGGGAGACTGTAATTATATTTGTGCAGTGGGCTTCAGAAAAGATTGCAAATGTGTATTTTATAGACTGAAATATGACGGCACCAGGAGATCTCAATCAATATTTTGAGAGTATTAAATAGGACCGTCGAGGCTCAAATATGGTTTAGTGCAGATAGAGAATATGTAGAAACCTGAAGTATTGGCCAACTCCAGTGTCCCTGTGCCGTAGGGTGTTAGTAACCGACCATTCAAGACCACCTGATGGACGCTGGAGTTGTCCAGGGCTCAGGATAGACCATAGATAGCTGTTCAGTGAAGGGCCAATGGCCGGATCTAGAAATGATCATATATGTAGAGCTCATTCTATGCAGTATATAGGGATAGAAGCAGAAAGCTCTGTACACTGTATAGTGGCCGGAGCCGTCACTGCAGCTCAGGGCCAGGCTGATATACAGAAATTTCTGTTTCTGGCCCTGCATACTGTATAGGACTATACACTATATAGGCTCTGTATAGATGATTGGTTTGAGGACCAGCTCTTGGGGTATTTATGGTCCTGAGTATAGACAATAACTCCAGACAACCCCTTTAGGGCTAGTTCACACGTGAGTATAAGGGGAGGTTTTTGACAGCGAATTTTGCGTCCAAAACCTCCCCTTATAATGATGGTCTATGGAGACCGCCGGGCTTCTGTTCTCCGCTAGCGGCGAGCTGCTGCTAGCGGAGAAAAGAAAGGACATGTCCTTTCTTCAGGCGGAAGCCGCGCAGGCTCAGCCGCGCGGCTTCCGCCCCCGGCAGCTCTCTCCTATGTCTGCTCATTCATTTGAGCCGACAGCGGAGGGTTAAGCCGCGACAGCGATGGTCGCGGCGGGCGGGTTTTGACAAGAGAGAGACGCGGCTCGCCGCGTCTCTCTCTGTGTCAAAACCCGCGCGGGCAGTTCACGTGTGAACTAGCCCTTAATATTATAGGATAAGCCTGACGTAATGTATTATTATTAGGACCTTTGCCATGGCAAGCGTTGGCAGACGTCAAGAAGGGGAGGAGCTGTCCTCCACAGAAGGAAGTGATCTCCCGTCCCCAGAAGATCCAGACAGGAAGACAGGTAAGTATAATGGGGTGGGGTTAGTTAGTTGGGAAGGGCTAGTAGTGGGAAATCTAGCTAGGGAGACAGGGAGGGGGTGTTAAGCCATGTAGATTGGGAGCCTTATATGGGAAAGTGACTCACAATAACTGTAACGTGCATATGATGGCGCTATATACGTAAGCGTAATAAATAATAAATAAATTAAATTATATACATATATACGGTATATTTTTGCAGTACATATATACGGTATATTCTTGCTGCACATATATACGGTATATACTTGCTGTACATTTATACGGTATATTTTTGCTGCACATATATACAGTATATTTTTGCTGTACATATATACGGTATATTTTTGCTGTACATATATACGGTATACTTTGCTGTACATATTTCCGATATATTTTGCTGTACATATAAACGGTATATTTTTGCTGTACATATATACGGTATATACTTGCTGTACATATATACGGTATATTTTTGCTGTACATATATACAGTATATTTTTGCTGTACATATATATGGTATATTTTGCTGCACATATATACGGTATATTTTTGCTGTACATATTTACGGTATATTTTTGCTGCACATATTTACAGAATATTTTTGATGTACATATATACGGTATATTTTTGCTGCACATATATACGGTATAGTTTTGCTGCGCATATATACGGTATAGTTTTTCTGTACATATATACTGTATATTTTTGCCGTACATATATACGGTATATTTTTGCTGCACATATATACGGTATAGTTTTTCTGTACATATATACGGTATATTTTTGCTGCACATATATACGGTATAGTTTTGCTGCGCATATATACGGTATAGTTTTTCTGTACATATATACTGTATATTTTTGCCGTACATATATACGGTATATTTTGCTGCACATATATATGGTATATTTTTGCTGCACATATATACGGTATATTTTATTTGCACATATATATATACTGTCTATTTTTTCAGTACAATATTATCCATGTCATCCCCGTCCAGTCCATGGCTCTCCGGTACGGTATGAAGGTGTAATGAAAATCCCGCCGGGCCCTACAGCTGAACATTATTTTGGAAAGCAATAATTTTGTTAACGTGAAGATTAAGAGGATTACGGCTTTTTACCGGCGACCTGATATATAGCGAACGCTGTGTTTGGCTTTCGCCGTGACAAATGAAAAAATCTTGCCAGGGTCAGTCTTAAATCTGCGGAGATGCTTTGCTGCGAGCGGTAAACACAAGCTCTCCTTGTTAAAGTGTATGGAAAATAAATCTAATGTAGTGAAGCGCGCGGCGAGCCGGAGACGTTACAGCGCTGATATCTGCCAGCCAGGATTCTCTTCATATTCCATATCTCTCCCGCAGCAAATGGAAGGACAGCCGGCAGTTTTAATTTTCAATTTCTCTCCCAAATCCATCACTTTTGCTCGCATGATCCAGTCAAGTCTATGAGTACGTTACGAGGACTCTCGGAGAATCCTGATCAGCTCCGGCCGCAGCTCACCGCAGATTGTACAATTGCGACCTATTCTATAAGAGGGGGGAGGAGTGGAACCTACAGGAATCACGTAGGTATGATGATGTAAATGAGAAGACTACTGCAAAGAATACGGAATTAGCACGCGTTATTAGGATTAGTGGCCAGAGCTAAAATTGCAGGTTGTAATTTATTTATTTTTTTCTTAATACAGAAGGCGACACGGAAAACATAAATATATTGAAAATTCTTAACCCCTTAAAGACACAGCCAAAGCTAAGGGTCCCCATAACGGGCCGCAGCCCAAAAGCGCTGCAGGAAAAACACAAGGCAGAATTAACTCGTTATTGACTGGACCGGTTTTGGTCTTGAGGATTTTACATGTTTTTCTTTGCTTTCTGTAAATGTTACGGTGCAGCAAATGGTGTTGCAGGGGAAATGTCTTGAGGCTACTTTAGCAGAACTGGAGCCCTTTTTATGATGTTTTAGGTGCTCTATAAGGCATACCTCCCAACTTTTGAACAACAGAAAGAGGGACAAAATGTGCGGCGCGCCGCAGCAAATTTAGCCCTGCCCACTTTTATGTTGACTCCGCCCATTCTCGTTCATTTTTCATGTCCCCCGACACAGTATAATCCTCCTACAGTCACCCACACATTATATGTCTCCACATTGTAATGTCCTCCTTCCAACTGCCCCACAGTATTAAGTCCCTCTCCTGGTGCCCCAGTTTAAACATGAAACTGGATCAGCTGGAGGGAGACATTAGCAATGGGGTTAGTTGGAGGGGGCAATAAATAAATGGCAGATGAAGTGGGACATTAAACGGTGGGCAACTAGAAGCAGACATTAAATCGTAGGGGTAGCAGGAGGGTGACATAAAACTGGGGGCAACTAGAGGCAGACAGGTCCCCCTCCAGCTCCTCCCATGGTTTAATGCCCTCTCCAGTTGTCCTCCAGTTTAAATGCCCCCCTTTATCTGCTCCATTTCATGTCCCCTCCTCCATTTCTGCCCCCCAGTTTCATCTCCCCCCACTATTTCTCCCTCAGTTTCATATCCCCTTTCATCTGCCTCCAGTTTCATGTCCCCCCTCCATATCTGCCCCCAGTATAATGACAAGCACACCCAGACACAGTCAGACAGACAGACAGACAGACAGACAGACAGACAGACACACACACACACACACACACACACACACACACACACACTCTCTCTCCATCCTGCATCTCACACACCCCCCTTCCCCTCCCTTCTCAGTACCTTACACAGATCTCTTCTCTCTTCACTGCACGGGACACTGACACGCCCACATAGTCACATGACTGTGTGAAGTCACACAAGGCCCTTGAACCAGGGCCATACGGTGGCTCAGTGGTTAGCACTGCAGCCTGGCAGCGCTGAAATTCTGGTGTTCAAATCCCACCAAGGGCAAAAAAACATCTGCAAGGAGTTTGTATGTTCTCCCCGTGTTTGCATGGATTTCCATTCCATAAAAGACATACTGATAGGGAAAAAAATCTACATTGTCAGCTCTATGTGGGGCTCACAATCTGCATTTTAAAAAAAAGAAAAACAAGGTCCTTGAACCATAGTAAAGTGTTCTCCGATCACCACAGTCTCTTATCTGTTATAAGAGCAGGCGGTGATCAGAGGAAGGATTGATCAGTAAATCATTAAAGGGACATGTAGGGAGCTGCGCGGGACGGCAGGACAGGGATAGGAAAGTGTGAATGTCCCACGGAAATCGGGACGGTTGGGCGGTATGTATAAGGGAACAGGGACAATGAGGATACAGCGGAAAGTTTTGGGCATTTTCCAGATGCTTTTCTGTGACCTTCACTGTATATAAAGTATTTGGTGAATAAGAACCATGAATAGAACATACAAGTCAGTCTGGGGATCGTCTGATCGATCCCTGGAGATCGTTTATACATCTGCAGACAGCTATGCAGTAACCCCTACAGGATAAATGTGGTAATGCATGCTGGCTAGCTAAATGAATGGTCAACCATGTAACTAAGGTTGTCACCAAAACATACCAGTCAGGGTAAATGGGGAATGGATTGTGGGAAAGGCTTAATACAGAGGTTTCCTGAGAAGAGGAGAGGGGTCCTAATACTGGAATGGCAGGAAACAATTTACTCTTGGTTCACATCTGCGTTGGTAATCTGTTCGGAGAGCCTGCATGGAGACCTCACAAACGGACTACCGAACGCATTGGCAAGCGCTGTGCAGTGATAGCACATGGACCCGATAGACTATAATGGAGTCTGTGTGCTTGCCGCGAGATCTCCGCATGAGTCATGTGGACAGAAAAGTAGATTGTGAACTACTATCCTGTTCACACGTTCCCTGTGGAGATCTTGCGACAAGCACATGGACCCTTTTATAGTCTATGGGGTCCGTGTGCTTTCACTGCACACTGCTTGCAAATGTGTTTGGTAGTCCGTTCCCACGCAGAATACCCTGGACGGATTAACGACGCAGATGTGAACGAGGCCTAATTTTGCACCATTTCCTACATCAACAAGTTGGTTTTCTTGGACATCCAGTGTCCGTGACTATGGTCTTCACATTCATGGTATGAGCTCCAATTGCGTCACAAGTTTTCCCTCCGCCCTTTAACCCTTTAGTCTTACTATCCTCAATACTCAATTAACCTTCCCTTTAATAAACTTTTTTGTATGAGGACATTCCATTAACCGGTTAAGGACCAGGCCCAGAAGTACATTAAGGACCGGGCCTCTTTTTTCAAAACTGACATGTGTCACTTTAAATGGCAATAACTTTGAGACGCTTTAACTTACACAAGTGATTTTGAGATTGTTTTTTCGTAACACATTATACTTCATGTTAGTGGTAAACACTAATCAATATTTTTGTATTTATTTATAAAAAAAACTAGCAAATTTGATGGAAATTTGGAAAAAATTGCAATTTTCAAAATGTGAAATTCTCTGCTTTTCAGGCAGATAGTCATACCATCCAAATACATGAATAAATATTATCTCCCATATCTCTGCTTTATATCGGCATCATCTTTTGATTGTCTTTTAATTCATTTTGGATGTTACAAGGCTTACAAGTATAACAGCGATTTTCCAGATTTACAAGAAAATTCCTCAAACTATTTTTTTAGGGACCACTTCAGTTCTGAAAGGAATTATAAAGGCCTATATAATAGAAACCCCCATAAATCACCCCATTTTCAAAACTACACCCTCAAATTATTCAAAACAGCATTTGGGATGTTTGTTAACCCTTTAAGCATTTCATAAGAATAAAAATAATATGGAGGTCAAATTTAGACATTTCATTTTTTTTCACTAATACATTCATTTAGACCTAAAATTAACACATTCACAAAGGGTTAAAGGAGAAAATGCATCTCACATTTTGTTATGCAATTTCTCCCGTGCACAGAAATACCCCACATGTGGGTGTAAACTGATTTTTGGGCACACGGCAGTGCATGGAAGGGAAGGAGCGACACTGGGTGTTTGAACAGCATATTTTCCTGGAATAATTTTCAGGCACCATGCCTCATTTGCAGAGCCCCTAGAGTACCAAAACAATGGAAACCCCCCAAAATGATCCATTTTAGAATCTACACCCCTCACAGAATTCATCAAGGGGTATAGTCAGTATTTAGACCCTACAGTTGTTTCACAGATTTTACTAACATTGGAATGTGTAAAAGAAAAATTACTAAAATGTCACTTTATTCCCAAAGTTTTCATTTTCACAAGGGGTTAAAGGAGTAAAAGCCCCCCAAAGTTTGTTAAACAATTTCTCCTGAACACGGCAATACCCCATGTGTGGCCATATTCTGCTGTATGGGTACATGGCGGGGCTCAGAATGGAAGGAGCGCTATTTGGCTTTTGGATGGCAGATTTTGCTGGAATAATTTTAGGTGCCATGTCGCATTTGCAGAGCCCCTAGAGTACCAATACAGTGGAAACCCCCTAAAAGTGACCCCATTTTGGAAACTACACCCCCCACAGAACATATCAAAGGGTAGAGTGAGCATTTTGACCCTACAGCTGTTTCACAGATTTTATTAACATTGGGACATGAAAATGAAAATTTACTTTTTTTCCAACAAACTGTCAATTTAGCCCCAAATTTTTCATTTTCACAAGAGGATAAAGGAGAAAAAGCTCCATAAAGTTTGTTACACAATTTCTTCTGAACACGGAAATGCCCCATATGTGGCCATAATCTACTGTATGGGAACATGGCGGGGCGCAGAATGGAAAGAGCGCTATTTGGCTTTTGAAGGGCAGATTTTGCTGGAATATTTTTCAGGTGTCATGTCGCATTTGCAGAGCCCCTAGTGTACCAATAAAGTGGAAACCCCCTAAAAGTGACCCCATTTTGGAAACTACACCCCTCATAGAATTTATCTAGGGGTTTGGTGAGCATTTTGGCCTCACAGCTGTTTCACAGATTTTATTAACAATGGGACGTAAAAATGAAAAATTACTTTTTTTTCCAATTAATCATCCATTTAGCGCCATATTTTTAATTTTGCAAGTAGCTGAAGAATTAAAAGCCCCCCAGAGTTTGTTACACAATTTCTTCTTAACACGGCAATACCCCATATGTGGCCATAATCTGCTGTATGGGTATACGGTGGGGCTCAGAATGGAAAGAGCGCTATTTGGCTTTTAGAAAGCAGATGTGGCTGGAATAGTTCTCAGGTGCCATGTCGCATTAGCTGAGCCCCTAAAGTATCAATACAAAGGAAACCCCCCATTGTGACCCCATTTTAGAAACTACACAGGTGACAGTAAACTGGAATTCACCAAGAAGTGACCCCATTTTGTAGGGACAATTTTAGGGCCTCTGCAAATGTGACGTGGTGTCCAAAAACAAAGAATCTAAATCTGCACTCCAAAAGCACATATCGCTCCTTCACATCTGCGCCCTGCTGGGTACCCAAATGGCAGTGTATGCCCACATGTATGACACTGGTGTACCCCGGATAACGTACTTAATGCCATATGTGGGTATAAATGGCTGTTTGGGCACAGCCGGGCACAGAAGGGAAGGAGCGCTATTTTGGTTTTTGGAGCACAGTTTGGTTTTAGGACACCATGCCACTTTTGCAAAGCCCCTGAATTGCCAATAAAGTGGAATCCGCAGACATGTCACCCCATTTTGGACACTAGCCCACTGATGGGATTTATCAAGTGGTGTAGCGAGCATTTTTAACCCTTGAGTGTTGCATTGATTTAGTTTCCAGAAATGAAATCACAGCTGATAATGAGAAGTTAAAAATGAAATTTTTCCAGAGATTTGCCATTTTAGTGCCCGATATGTTGTGCCCAACTTATGTCAGCAGAGACACTCCAAAAACTGTTACGCTGGTATCCCGGGCACAGCTTTCAGAGCGTTCATCTCTGATACAAGGCGGGCACAACATGTTACGCACAGAAATGACGGATTCCTGGAAAAATTGTCATTTTCATCTCTCACAATCAGCTTCGTATTCATTTATGGATAATAAGTTATAGCAACACTTGGGGGTTAAAAATGCTGTCTGTACCCCTGGAGAAATCCTTCAGGGGTGTAGTTTCCAAAATAGGGTCTCATATCAGGGGATTCCACTTTACTGGCGTTTCAGCTCTGCAAAAGTGTCATGGCATCCAAAAACCAAACCGTCTGTGCTCCAAAAACCCAACAACCCTTCTTCCCTTTTGCGTCCAGCTGTGCCCTAATATCAGTTTACACCCACATATGACATTATGTCCGTTATCCCGGGTACACCAGTGTCATACATGTGCCCTAATATCAGTTTATACTCACATATGACATTACCCCGGTTACACCAGTGTCATACATGTGGCATAAACTGCAGTTTGGGGGCACAGCAGGGCGCAGAAGGGAAGGAGCGCGATGAGGCTTTTGGAGTACAGATTCAGATGTTTGGTATCTGGACGCCATGTCATGTTTGTAGAGCCTGTAAGGTACCAGAAAAGTGGATTCCCCAAAGGAGTGACCCCATTTTGAAAACTGCACCCCTCAAAGAATTTATCAGGGGGTGTAGTGAGTATTAGTAGCCCAGACGTGACTGCACAGCGGATGGCGAAGAGGGAATATATAAGCGGTGCGGAGGACATTGGGAACACCACACACATTCTCTACTATGTCCCAGTAGCTCCTATGATTGGGGGAGTCACTCTGGGGTCACTTCTGGTGTTTTTTCGCTCATAAGCTGTAAATATAGGGTATCCCCTGATATTCACTCGCACAGCTTATATATTCCCTTCCTGCAACAGCCAGTTGTATCCTAATGATTTGGCGATTTTTTGGGGGTTTTGCCTTCACATTACTAGATGCTATATTTTCTTTATTTTTCTGGTGACGCGGCCATATAAGGGCTTGTTGTTTGCGGGATGAGATGCATTTTGTAATGATACCATCTTTGGGTGCCTACAACATACTGATTACATTTTATTAACTCTTTCTTGCTGGATTAAAAAAAAAAAAAAAATCAATCCTGCATTGAGTTTTAAATTTTTCGCCATGCAGCGTACAGCATAAGTAACATGTGTCCTTTATTCTGCGGGTCGGTACAGTTACGGCGATACCTCATTTATGTTATTTTTTTATGCGATACTAAGTCTGCAGAACAAAAACACATTTGGGGACATAAATCAATGTTTTTTGCATCGCCATCTTCTGAGAGGCGTAACATTTTTATTTTTCGGTTGACAGTGTTGGTTGATGGCTTATTTTTTGCAGGACAATGTGCGCTTTTTATTGGCACTGTTGTGGGGTGAATATGACTTTTTGATCACTTTTTATAGCATATTTTGTAGGATGAGATGGCAAAAAATCATTACTTCCGGCGAGTTTTTTCCGTTTTTTTTTTCCTACGTTCACCGTGTACATTAAATATTATTTCAGTTTTATTGTACAGGTTGTTACGGACGCGGCGATACCAAATATGCATTACTTTTTTTAATTTTTAGTGCTTTTTTTTATATAATTCATTTTGTATAGAAAAAAGGGATTTTTGGACTTTAGAACTTTATTACTTTTTTCATACACTTTTTTTTTTTTTTAAACTTTTTTTTTTACTTTTTCATGTGTCCCTTTAGGACACTTGAATCAGTTGATGCTTTGATGAAAGCACCAACTGATTCAGCACAGTAGCAGACAGGACACGAGCAGGACATGAGCCTGCTCGTGTCCTGTAAGCTGCAGAGGAAGTGAGACACATCGCTCACTTCCTCCATCGCCCGGGCAGAAGGAGCAGGTTAGTGGGGGCTCCGGTAGTCTGGGGTCACTGGCCAGACCCCAGACTACCTTTTACTGACATCGGCACCCCCCGATCTTGCCGCGGGGGGTGCCGATCACTTTCAATTGTCGGCGGATCCCTTTCGATCGCGCCGTGATGTTTGACGGCGCGATCGAAAGGGTTAACACGTCCAGTCGGACTCAGTTCCGACTGGACGTTATGGAGGAAGGGGTTAGGTGTTAGTAACACCTAACCCCTGTCCCCCCCGCACCCCTCCCCCCGCCAGAAAGGTACCTAAAGGCCGGACGTATTTCGGCAATAGTCCGGTCTTTAGGTACCAGCACATGAGGCCGTAAATTTACGTACGGCGGTCCTCATGTGGTTAAATTTTCACCTTTCCCTCATTAACTTATTGTCCCATTTGTGATATAAAAGCTCCGAATAGATTTATTAAATCACATTTATTTCCTCGGCTCCTGCCCGCGTATCTTTGTGTATTTCCCAGCCACACGTGACATCAGTAATTCGGAAGAGTTCAGCCCTCCATTCCCCGGGGGCCGTAGACCTCCAGTAATCACTGGTAACCAGCACTTATGTACTTTTCAATACAGATCTTAATTATAATGGATGTGAATTAATCCTTAAATTATTTTGTGTACCTAAAGGCACACTCGCCGGTGTAATATGCATTTATGCTTGTTGAAGCTCAGATGATAATTTTCTCCTAATCAGTTCTTTACTACAGGAAATCTCTCCAGGAGCGCCGACAGTTCAACAGTATTCACAGTAATTAATTGTGTGGATCAGAGCACTTCTAGACAAGACCAGATTAGCATAATAAAGTGCTTTACTTACAGCTCACACTAATGTCTTAAAGGGGAAGTGTGCCGAGGAGGCAGGAGTCAAATAGTAACCACTAGGAAATAACTCAAGATGTAGCAAAAAAGAAAAAACAAACAAATAATATAGTAACAAAGTAACAAGGTTCGGAATGTTCTGTAATAATTGGTTAGGGTGGAGCAATCTGAACAAAACAAGGTGCAAGGTGTTCCTCAGTACTTCCAACAAGCTGGGACGCCTCCACGTTGGAGTGGATGAGTTAGGCATTGGGCAGCCATTGCAGCAAAGATGTGTCTTCAGTTTTTGTATCTGCCTTCCAGTGGGGAGTAAGGATGGGCGAGCCTCTGAAGATATGTTTAGTCCACTGTTTGGATGAAACAATCCTTTGGTTTGGTCTGAATTTACGGTTTGGACATGACGTTATTATAATCTAGGGTCTTATCAGATGTGCCACTGAGGATGTGTTTGGGTGTATGATGTCACAGTAGAGCGCTAGATGCCTGTGATGTCATACAACGGGAGGATTAGTGGTAGGAACCTACTATAATAATAATGGACACTTAGTCCCAGGCAACCAAAATCCAGCATGGAGTATCCAGTGTCCTCCAAACCGGAGTTGAGCCAGGCCCCAGAGGTCTTCGCCACAGCTCCTGATGGTGGAGATGGACTTGGTAAATTCTGGGACCCAGAACCTTAGCTGCCCAAAGAGTGTCACATACCCCAAATTGCAGTGGAACCAGAAAACCCAAAGACCACTCACCTCAGTGGGTGAAGAAACAGGAGAAGCTGGTCAGCAGAGTTAAGTGCAGTACGGATGATTGCGAGGGGATGGCGAAAGGACCACAGGGTAGTCGTACAAGCCGGGTCAGTACAAAGGAGGTCACACAGAATCCAGGGGTAGTCAGGACGTAGTCACACTGTCAGGATACGGAGTCGCCGCGGTCTCCTTGCTGCGCGGCGTCTGGGAGACGTGTTAGGAGTTCTATTGGGTGTGCTTAGGTCATTAAGGGTTAATCTTTTCCTTGCTCTCAGTCTCCATGTCATTAGCCATCAGGTGTGTTCTCTGCTGCTATTTAATCCCCACTCAGGCATGGATCCTTGCCAGCCATTCACTTTGTGGTTCCTGGTCCCCCTGCTCAGTCTGATTCCCTGTCTGTTTGTATTCCATATGTTTCTTGGTTTTTAGACCCGGCTTGTATTTTTGACTATCCCTTGTCTTTTGATTTGGTACCTTTATTATATCTCCTGGCTTGACCTCTTGCTCGTCTGACCTCGCCTTCTCTTCTGTGTCTTGCTGGGACTTGTGGTCCTCCCTGGTTCCATGCTGTTTAGTCTTTTGTTTTGCATTGCATTTACACTGTGCTTTCTGTTTAGGTGTGACCCCGTGACTCCAGTCCCTAGGACTTTCAGGGCCTCCTCTCCCATTATCCTAGCTGCCGGATAGAAGGTTAGGAGCCGTGGTAGGCGCACTTCAATTAGGAAGTGCATGGGTCTGCCTCATCTCAGATATTACAGCATAGTTATAGCTGCAGGGCCTGCGACCCCTTTTGTCATTAGCTGCACAGTGTTGCTTTCCCAGCTGTGTCACTTTGCACTGCCTGACCCTGACTCCAATCCTTACACACACAAGCCAGGTTGGTACACAGGAGATCACGAGGTAACAGAGGGTGCAGCAGAAGAGTAGTCAAAAGAGGCGGGACATACACTGGTGGTCATGAAGTATCCAAATCAGAGGTCAAGGAGAGGTGGTCTAGGAGGCAAGCAGGGTCATACACGGACATCAGATACAAGAGTAACAGAGGAAGGCAAGGGAAAAGCATACAGGTAGGTGTGAAGCGCTTAAGTAGCCTCCGGCCCACCGCTGACCCCCCTGACCCTGAAAGTATAGATCCGGTCCCAGGAGGAGACCGGAATTCTCTGCAGACTATGGAGGAGGTCCTGGCCTTCCTCCTCTAGGGACTGGAAGCGCCAGACCCAGTGCAGGGGATATAGCGGGCCAGCAGCAGAGACTCTGGCCAGGAGTGTAATAAGGAGGTTACAGAATGCAAGATGCAAAGAGGAAGCCAAAAACAGGTGAGGTAAGGAATGGGTAAATGGTTTTTATTGTTTACATCTCTCTTGGGTCTACACCTATAATACTCTGGGGTCGGAAGAGACCCAAAGTGCCACTTGCCACAAATCATAAATCTTCATAGATAAAAAGGTAACAAACTATCCCAGGCCCACATACAGGCTTTTTTTTACCATTGATTTCAATGGTTTCCCGTGCGGAAAACGGAACCCATTGACGTCAAGGGGAGTCTTTTTTTTCAGCACTGATTCTGGCACAAATTCCGCGCCTGAATCAGCGCCAAATTCCTCAGTGTGAATGGACCCTTATACTTCTCTCCTCAGACCCCAGACTATAACAATGTTTCATGGGTGGCAAACCCCGAAACTTTTGAATCCAACCCATAAGTTTTGGAACATTTTTATTGAATTCGGTTCCATCCGAACTTGTTTGCTAGCAGCAAATAATATCAATGTAGAAATAACGTGCAACTTGCAGATTCTTTTGGCGAATTCCTGTTTTGCGCTCTTCTCCTACGAACCCGCGGCTGCCAAAGTAACTTTGATCAGTTTTAATACTTTTTCTAGTGAACCATGAAATGCGGCGGTGTTCTCAAACAATGTGTGTATTATGTTAATTTCCATTTCTGCTAACATAACGCAGAATCTAATCTGTAAATGGCGTTGTTGTTCTCCCCGTGAACTGTAATTTGTATGTCATTCCAAAACACATGCCGCTTCTATTGACTATAGTTAATTAAATTTCTAATCTGAAATAGGTCTTTGTTCTTAGATTAGAAAAAAACACATTTATTATATTTCACAAAATATCAATTTTCACAGCAACTACGTCTGAAACTATGAGTCAGGGAAGGAGACTTCAGCGCCAGAACCGCAGGGTTCTTCTCGAGTTACAAGCTACAATGTACATGATGGATATCTGAGATGAAAGAGAATTTGTCTTTCGACTTTGCTGTTACTTTATTACATATCGTGTTTGTCGTGGGATTTTTTTTTTGCTGATAATAATGGGATGGAGATCTATGGGTGCATGCAAAAATAGGCTTTACCCCCTTAGCTTCCAGGAGAGATGAGTAAACGAATCGCAAAGTCCACCTTGTGCTAGTCCTACAGTACACTGAGCTTTAAGGCTTTGTATGGTGAATTTATTTTTTTTATGGGTTTTTTACTATTTTTATGCTATTGTTATATCATTATATAGGTTATATTATTTTTATATACATTAATATATATTATATTTTTTATTATTATAAGGGGCGACTTGAAGATCCCGTACTAGGGCCAGTCTAGGGACACTGCCTACTATGTGCCACGTATAATACCAGTGCAATCCCATATGGCCGAAGGGTCTTTAGGCAGCGGAAGGTTAAAGGTAGTGTAATGGGTTGGTTTTGTCATGAATTTTTCCCCAAACATTTGGGTTACCACTAGGGTTGAGCAATCGTGTTCGGAAAAGATTGGATTCCGATTGGCGATCGAGAAAATTTCACAATCACAATCGGAATTCTGAACACAGATCGGTGATTATTTCCCACAATGCTTTGCTACTGGCCAAGCATTGTGGGAAAAGCTAACAATGTTAGCCTTCACACTGAGTATACGCTCTGCTCATTCTGAGCGGAGTGTATACTCAGTATGAAGGCTCCGCTGCAGTTCCATAGGAATGAATGGAAGCAGCCGGCACACAGCCTTAACCCCTTGCGCGCCTGCTGCATCCATTTATTCTAATGGGAGACTAGCTAACATCTCTAGTAGCTATTTACCTGCAGAGATGGCTGGTCCGATGCCCGGTGTTCTCGGTCTTCTTCGCCTCGCTGCCCCCGCCTCCCAGGTTAGTGTTAAAGAGCTAGGAAGAAGGCGGGGCTTGTGACTTAAGAGAGTGTGGGCGGGTACAGGGCGGGGATACGTGACGTCTCCCTTCCCAGTACCCGCCCACACTCTCCTAACCCACCACACTCTCCTAACCTGGGAGGCGGGGGCAGCGAGGCGATGAAGACTGAGAACACCGGGCACCGGAGCAGCCATCTCTGCAGGTAAGTGGACACCAGGGGGGACTAAGTAGCCAGAGGATAAAAAAAAAATCCTCTGGCTACTTAGTGATTGAAAAAAATCACTACACAGCGTGGATTCTAACAATTAAAGTGTTCAATTGTCAGATTCCGTGCTGTATAGTGAATAGGATTGTTTTTAAAATCTGATCTCCGATTAGTAAAAAAATCCCATTGACTTGCATTGGGATCGGAATTGGGATCGAGATCGGGTTCGAATGAAAAATGATCGGAAATCAGATTTCAAAATCGATCCTGAAAAGTCAACATCGGCTCAACCCCAGTTACCACCAAATTTGATTATTAAACCTTTGTGTAACATAATAATGTCCATGGAAGGTGTGTAAAAATAGAAACACTTACCTATCCTGGACTCTGCTGGGGCATCCTCTAGACTTATAGTCTACTTTCTGCAAACTCCCGGGTTTAGTTTGGTCTGAACTTGTTTGGTCGAGTTGGGAAGGAAATTTTTATATTCTGGGGTCTCTTCAGGTCGTGAATAGGGTTGAGCGATCAGAATCAGAAAAGATCAGATTCCAATCGGCGATTGAGTAAATTTCACGATCGCAAACGGAATTCCGATCCCGATCTTTTCCAGCAGGATCAAGGTCGGAGGTTATCTCAAGATCGGCTCAACCCGAAAAGTGACTTTTCCCATAGAGAAGCATTGACTAGGGTTGAGCGATCGGGATCGGCGATCGAGCAATCGAGCAAATTTCAGGATTGAGATCGGGATCGGCTGGAAAAAAGGAACGGTAATTGGATTTTAAAATTGATCCTGAAATCTCAAGATCGGCTCAACCCTAGTCGTGAATATCAAATTGGTGGGGGTCTGTCACACGGCAGCCACACTTATCAGTTGGCCTCACTGGTTGATATATAGACAATGGAGCAGGAAGCGGACAGCTCTGTTCTCTGAATAGTGGCCAGACTAGATACTGCAGATCAATGCCCATTCACTTGAATAAGAGGAAACTCATCGGGTTCTTCCTGTAGCTCTATAAACAGAAAGTTCATGGAGTTTTCCTCTGTGGACCTTCTGTTTCACTTGGGGAAACCACCAATGCTTCCATTGATATCATTGACATGCTGTGATTTCCAAAACCACATTGTGGGCATGGGATTTGCGGGCAAATCGCAGTGTTTCTGACTTGTGAGGTCCCGACCTAAGACTGATTTTACTCCATTTACATTTGGGGATTCCGTCCCCCATTCTAGTTGAAAAACGGGAGAGAAAAGTCCTGCAAACAGAACGTTTCCTTCTGCAATTTTGAGTGGAAACTGGGTGGTAACCTGGCGGACCCCATTATGGTCTATGGGGTCTGCACTGGTAAACTCTTTTTGAGAGGATTAGCTTATCGTTTTTCAAGACCCCCCAAGTGGACCCAAAGAATGGACCCCAAGCGCAGGTGTGAACTTAGCATAACCTAAATTCCAATTCCTCTTTTTGATATTTTCCCTCCCTATCTGCTCAATTTCTGTTCTAACTATCAGAATCCTCAATACTAATCAGAATTTTAACGCGCCTTCCCTTGGACACAGGATAACCACAAAGTGTGTAGTGCGAGAGCTTTATGTTTCGTATAATCTTCGCCAGCACAGTTCTAAATACTTGTGGTACGTTCTTCGAGCTTTTTATCTGTTGCTGTATTTCAGCGAGGACTTTTATCTGCCGCGGTCCCTTGTGTGCGATGGCACATTTACCGCTGCAAATGTCTGTTTAAATGTCTCACCGACAATGTACACACCGCGTAAGGGCTCGACGGAGGCACCTAACCATTTATATTTATTACTTTCCCATTTATCTCACTTATTTATTCATTTAGTTTAGAAGTAGAGAAATGTTTTCTTAGATTTTTTCCCCCTTGACGCTTTTTACCTACCTTGTCCTACGTCTTATGGAGAATTCGTCTAGAAATCTATAAAATGACCTTGAAATAAAAGTCCAGGGTCATTTGGTTTTATTGGAGGTTTTTTTCATTCTATCTTCGCCTATTCTAGGAGTGATTACAGTCATTTCAGCGTCTATAAGGATTCTACGACCGCCATACAGATTTGGGGATTGTAAAAAGTTGAATGAGAAGAAGAAATTGTATAAAATAATATTATTCACCCGTTCAATTCCCTCTAGTGTTGGCGCTCCAGTGATCCCCAGTGATCCCCTCCAGCCATGGTGTGAAGACATGGTGAACATCGCTCATGTACCATAATTGGTGTTGCTAATTATTGACCTCAGTAGTGATACATTGGTTTGCAAAAATATATATATTTGAATATTCCAAATTTTTTAAAATTTTTTTTTAACAATTTGGGATTCAGGTTGGATGAACTAAGGTGGCCCCCACGACATTATTTTTGGTAAATTATTATATTCTGAGCAGGGTTGAGTGATCGGGATCGGAAAAGATCAGATCCCGATCGGCGATCGAACAAATTTCACGAAAATTATTGGAAATTGGATTTTGAAATCTTAAGATCGGCTCAACCCTAAAAGTGACTTTTCCCATAGAGAAGCATTGACTAGGTTTGAGCGATTGGAAAATATCGGATCCTGATCGGCGATGGAGCAAATTTCACAATTGTGATCGGCTGGAAAATTATCGGAAATCAGATTTTAAAACCGATCCTGAAATCTCAAGATTGGCTCAACCCTAATACTGAGGTCTCTCCTCCCTTTCTGAACAAGATTATAGTGGAATTATAAGGACATCCAGATATTCCTTAAAGATTAAGGTTGACCTTAGGAATCAACTCCTTTGGTGGATCCAGTGTCCTTCAGACAGGCATTGTGTGCGGTCGAGTATGGCAGCCCTCCATTTGCTACCATATGGAATTTTATTCTCCTTCAGAAGTCAGACCTCAAAGAGAATACACCTTTATAATAAAACGTATGGCCGAACATTTTTTTTTTCACAGATTCCTAAGAAATCTGTAAGAAAATAAAAAAGATTCTATAAGCTTCTAGGCAACTTTGTCGGTAAACGGAGGTGTAAGAAGAACAGAAGTGCTCTAGGATATGAAAAGACCTTCTCTTGATGGAAGAAAGGAAAACTGCTTTTCTAGTGCCTCTTTTTGTAAAGTTGCTCTCTATAGATCAATTCCTGGATTTCAAGAAGTCTAGTGACATGTAACAGTGACATGATCTTGACTAGGGTTGAGCCGATCTTGAGATTTCAGGATTGATTTTAAAATCCGATTTCCGATCATTTTCCAGCCGATCCTGATCATGAAATTTGCTCAATTGCCGATTGGAATCCGATCTTTTCCGATCCCGATCACTCAACCCTAGTCAATGCTTCTCTATGGGAAAAGTCACTTTTAGGGTTGAGTCAATCTTGAGATAACCTCCGACCTCAATCCCACTGGAAAATATCGGGATCTGAATTCTGATCGCGATCGTGAAATTTACTCAATTGCCGATCGGTATTTGATCTTTTCTGATCCCGATCGCTCAACCCTAAGAGAAAGAGCGCCCACTGCCCAGAAGCCACTACGAGGCCCAACAGAGGTAACAGAAAGTGAGTATAAATGTTTTTTTTTTTTAAATTTTGACACTTCCCGGGCCACCACCTATTGTACCCCAGAGTATACTAATGTTTTGTATATAATGGTGACAGCCATTTTAGTTTGTCCGAGATGAATCCCAAATTGTTTGGTTTCATTAAAAATTGATAAATTTGGAATATTCAGGTTGAATTTCTTTGCAAACCAATTTGTCCATCTCTAATCATTATACACAAAGGGGAGACCATCACCACCATGACCACCACCACCATGTCCATCACCACCATGTCCACCACCACCATGTCCACCACCACCATGACCACCACCACCATGACTACCACCACCATGACCACCACCACCACCATGACCACCATGACTACCACCACCATGACCACCACCACCACCATGACCACCACCACCATGACCACCACCAACACCGTGACCACCACCATGACCACCACCACCATGACCACCACCACAATCTCTTCTGAACCACTTATATGCTGTTGTAGGACTAGTTAGTAACAATCTTACACCAATATAATACATTATTTTCGTTTCTCTCCTTATCCCTTCCTTACTCCGGTCTGATTTTAGAAGGGCACACTTCTGTAGACACGTTATAAAAGCAAACAGCCTGGACCAGGAACTAACAGTTGGTAGGAAAAGAAAACATCCTTAATTAGTCTTTGTCCACATATACTTGAGATTCTGAACTCCATAAAAACTAGAACTGCAACAGATGGCATATTTCAATGTAATAAACATTAAACATTCCCCAGCATATGTCTGGGTTCTCTTCCGAGTGTTTTCTTTCCTTCCTTTTTTTTCATTATTTCACCCAGAAGTGCAAATTAAAGAGCAATGTTTCAGCAGTCGGCACTTCTCAAATGAACAAGCTTAGTTACAAAAACAAGAGTCGAAGCCGCCGCTCGGTAATATTCGCGAATCTCACCGGATTGCCCCATAATCTTTAATATTATCCTTATAAATTGCAATCATAGTAACAATAGTAGTCAAGTATATTAACATTACAATATACACAGACCCAATGGGGGAGGTTTATGAAGACTTGCTATCCCCTGTACACCTCTTCATATGTCGTACGCACTATCCACAGGGCGAACGCCTACACCGAAACCTGTGCCAACTTGTAGCTGCAAAGATGTCAGGGGGCATTTACACCAGCAAACTGGCATCAATTACAATACATTATAATGAAAGCTCAAATTCATGAAAGTGGCAAAACAATAAAAATATCAAAATCATTATTTTGTGCAAAACTTGATTTGAAAATAAAAAATAAAAATTGCAACATAACTGGCGCACGAGGCAAAATAAAACTTCACTTTCCGGAAACGCAGACTTTTTTGTTGGTGATTTTGTTGCGGTTTGTTGAGCCAAAGTCAGGAGTGGCTACAAAAGGAATGGGAAATCTATAGGAAGTTCTTCTACTTCTCCCTTCTGCTCAATCCACTTCAAAAAACCACAACAAAATCTTCAACAAAAAAAGCTGCGTTTCCGCAAAGCGGGGCTTCAGTCTTAGGCTAAGGCCCCACGTTCCGGAAACGCAGCTTTTTCTGTTGCAGATTTTTCTGCAGTTTTTTAAGCCAAAGCCAAAAATGGCTACAAAAGGAATGGAAAATATCTAGAGAATTCTTACACTTCTGCCTCCTGCTCATTCCACTCCTGGCTTTGGCTCAAAAAACGCAACAAAATCTGGAACAAAAAAAGCTGCAATTCTTCAATGTGGGGCTTTAGCCCTAAGTGGTCTGGGTACCTAGTTCAGCACAAGAATGGGTTTGGATTAACCCAAAAGAATAGCTTCCATTAGGCAAGATGGGGCCGTGCACGTTGGATTAAAGGGATTTTCTGGGATTAAGGCTTCACATTGCAGAAACGCAGTGTTTTTTATTGCAGATTTGGTTGTGGTTTCTCAAGTCAAAAGCCAAGAATGCCTACAATAGGAATGGGAAATATCTAGGAAGTTCTTGCGTCTCTGTTCTGCTCAATCCGCTCTTGGCTTTACCTAACGGGGCTTCTGCCTTAAGGGGTTTTCCAGGTCGTTAATATCAGATCGGTGAAGGTTTTACGCTGAAACATTTTGGCAACAGTAAAGTGGGTCTGATTTTTGAAAAAGTTGCGATGAATCCGAATCATTCCGATCCACTTTGGTCTTCTCTACCTAGAATTATTTCCTCTGGTGATCCCAAGGAGACTTGCTCCGATGCGGTGCTAATGTGGGATATTGTCTTTATGGGACCACCTATAAAACAGGGCTCTCTCCATGTGACTATTATCTTCATCCTTGACTCACAGGTAAAACTTTGGTAAACTTTCTGAATTTAAAGTAGGAAAAAATATATATCTCAGTTGGACAACTTGAAGGACAACCGGAACCATGACATTTGAGGTGACAACAAAGACTTATTTTCAATTGTTCACAGCCATGCCGGTAGATGGAAGGAATGTAAATGCAGCTTAATCCAGGGGTCAAGCATTACTTCATGAATGTAACGTTCAATACTTGGAAAACCCTTGGGTCTTCATTAGACTCTGCAAAAAAGGTAATAAAAAGAGCAAGGATATTGAACTCAACCTGTCTGTTCTCATTGTGTCTCCCCATTCCCATTTGTTTCCCTGACATGCTGAAGAATAGGTTTGACAAGACTAAAGGCACCTTCTGAAGTTGTTTCCTCTCACAAAGGAAAGCATTTAAGTAGATCACACCTGAGTTGTCACCTCCTTTGTGTGGACACATTCATGGAGTGTCCCTAATGGTGCGGTTTGAGGAGATCACAATTATATGACCAGAGGCTTAACCCGAGGTTCCAGGAACCTGATGCTAAATCTGTGACAAAGCTGCAACCTATTATCTGCCAGTTATAAATACAAGCGTCCTTAGGGGGACCCTTAAGGTACAAGGGCCCAAGTGGATGGCCAACTCTGCATCCCTATAGCTACTGTACACTGCATTGTATTGGATCAGTGAATACTTTACATTGAATTAGAATCTTAGAAAGGGTTTAACCCGAATGTTGCTTCTTCTCTCTGCTGAGGATAATAGTGCATGGACCATGTCTGGTCTCAGTGGTGTTCCATCTGTAATGTCATGTCCAAGGTTGCTGATAATGGTCCCAGTACTTATGATCACCACAAAACTCAATACAGGCAATGAGGCACTGGGAAATTGGTGATATATGAAAAAAAACCAACACAGGTTTTATACAAAGATGTCACCAGAACTCAGCAATGTTTAATGATTTGTGGAAACAAGGGTGTTGCTGTTGCTCCAAAGACGTAAGCGCCAAAGTTCTCATTGCTGCAAAGATCTCTTTTGAAGATTGAAAACAGCAACAATGTCTAGTGTAAATGAAGCAGAAAGTCTCAAGCGAAGAACATTGTTTAATGCCAGTGACCGACTACTTCCTTCCTTCTGCCTTTCCATCCTTCCTTCCTTCCTTCCTTCCTTCCTTCCTTCCTTCCTTCCTTCCTCCCTTCCTTCCTCCCTTGATTCCTTCCTTCTTTCCATCTTTCCTTCCTTCCTTCCTCCCTACCTCCCACCCTTCCATCTTTCCTCCCTCCCTTCTTTCCATCTTTCCTCCCTCCCTTCTTTCCATCTTTCCTTCCTTCCTTCCTTCCTTCCTCCCTCCCTTCTTTCCATCCATCCATCCATCCATCCATCCATCCTTCCTTCCTTCCTTCCTTCCTCCCTCCCTTCCTTCCTTACTTCTTTCCTCCCTCCCTTCTTTACCATCCCCCCTCCCTCCCTCCCTCCCTCCCTCCCTTCCTTCCTTCCTTCCTTCCTTCCTTCCTCCATCCCTTCCTTGCTTCCTTACTTCTTTCCTCCCTCCCTTCTTTCCATCCCCCTCCCTCCCTTCCTTCATTTCTTCCTCCCTCCCTCATTCCTTCCTTCTTGCCTTCCTTCCTTCCTTCCTTCCTTCCTTCCTTCCTTCCTTCCTTCCTTTCCCATTCCTTCCTCCCTTCCTCCCTTCCTTCCTTTCCTCCCTCCCTCCCTCCCTCCCTCCCTCCCTCCCTTCCTTCCTTCCTCCCTCCCTCTCTTCCTTCCTTCCTCCCTCCCGTCCGTCCTTCCTCCCTCCCTTCCTTCCTTCCTTCCTTCCTTCCTTCCTTCCTTCCTTCCTTCCTTCCTTCCTTCCTTCCTTCCTTCCTTCCTTTCCTCCCTCCTTCCTTCCTTCCTCCCGCCCTTCCTCCCTCCCTCCCTCCGTTCCTTCCTTCCTTCCTTCCCTCCCTCCCTCCCTCCCTCCCTTCCTTCCTTCCTTCCTTCCTTCCTTCCTTCCTTCCTTCCTTCCTTCCTTCCTTCCTTCCTCCCTCCCTCCCTCCCTCCCTCCCTTCCTTCCTTCCTTCCTTCCTTCCCTCTTTCCTTCATTCCTTCCTTCCTCCCTCCCTTCCTCTCTTCCTTCCTCCCTTTCTTCCTTCCTCCCCCCCTTCCTTCCTTCCTTCCTTCCTTCCTCCCTCCCTCCCTTTTTTCCTTCCTTCCTTCCTCCCTTCCTTCCTTCTAAAGACATCGTCTTCCATCTGTCTTGCTGCTCCGTGTCACTCAGAACGTATAAAGATAAATCATCACAATAAACAATCTATCACATTTACTAATTATTCTTTTCTTTCTTCAGTGTAAAACAAAGATGAAAATAACACTTCAACAAATTAAAATCCTATGACTATAATCTTCCCATTACCATAAACAATAAAGGTGCTGGAGAGAAATCCATGCTGGTGACTGGTTACACCACTTCCCGGATGCTCGATGTTCTGGAAATAAATTCTCTATTGTGGAAATTACACCCACAGGGGACATTAGAGGCAGAGGTGATATACAGCGACACTCGCTTCGTGGAAACAGGTAGGAGACGCTTAGATCTCATACAAATCTCAATGTTTCTCATCTTTTGTGCTGTTCTGTTAAAGCATCAGGGATATGTTATCTTATGTGGCAAAATTGTATCAAGCCCAGGGGTAGAATTCATGAGCACAGTTGCCCACTGGGGTATAGGCACAATTGCCCAGTGAGGTATGAGCACAATTGTTCAGGGGGGTATGAGCACAATTGTCCAGGAGTATGAGCACAATTGCCCAGTGGGGTATGAGCACAATTGAGCCAGGCTGAGCATACATGTATATGGCATGGGTGAGTCAGGAGACATAGCTGTTGATTAAAAATTATTGCCCGGTCTTGCACAGAATAACCTTCAATGGCGACCCCACCCATGTGGTGCCAGGATTATTACTGAGTGTGTTAAAGGGGTAGAGGACAAGACTGATTGGTGAGGGTCCGACAGCTGAGACCCCCACTGATTCTGAGAACAATAGGTGTGTCACCCCCATTGTGAATACAGCTCATGAGTAGAGATGAGCGAACAGTAAAATGTCCGAGGTTCGATATTCGTTTCCAGTAGCCCCTCAATATTTGACTACTCAAATCGAATATCGAACCCTATTATAGTCTATGGGGGAAAATGCTCATTTCAGGGGTAGGCAACGTTCGATCAAATTACACTTACCAAGTCCACGAGTGAGGGTCGGGCTGGATCCTCCGAGAAGTCTTCTCCGTGCAGCGTCCCCGCGGCGTCTTCCGGCTCTGAATTCACTCTGCCAGGCATCGGGCCTGGGCAAAGCACTTCAAGCGGGCATGCGCAGTCGGCCCTGCCCAGGCCCGATGCCTGGCAGAGTGAATTCAGAGCCGGAAGACGCCGCAGGGAAGCTGCACGGAGAAGACTTCTAAAGGTAGGAGAAGAACCAGCGTTGATTGGCCGACTGTATAGCATTCGGCCAATCAATGCTGGTTCTGCATCGAACTTTTCCATTTGAATAGTGAGTGGTACTCGATCGAGTACGAGTATTTCAAATACCGTAGTATTCCATCGAATACCTACTCGATTGAATACTACTCGCTCATCTCTACTCATGAGGGTAGGTGTGCCCCTGGTGGACACAGAAGTACCTGCACTCTTTTTGATGTAAATCGTGACAGAGATAGCCGAAGAACAGCACATGACTATCTCCAGCTCTCTCGACTTAGCCGTGAGACCGCCACTGATCCGCCATTTATCCTCTATCCAAATTTTTTTTCCCACTCCAAGCTGTTGGTTGCCAGACCCCACCGTCACATCTCCATCTCCGAGTCATTTCCCCCAGCACTGTCCATAACTGCCCCGGGAGGGGGGGTGGGGGGTTAATGCCACTTTCTCTCCTATTTACCAAATCTTTCCCTGTTCTTTAAAATTCAAGAAAGAAAGAAAATGCTAAAAATTTCAAAAGACTCTCAAACAATAAGGAATGTTCTTTGATGTATCGAGTCTCCATCTTTTTTTCTCTATGACAATCAATTAAATGTATCTAATGTAAGATTTACCCGATCGCTTTCCTTTTGTGAGCAGGAGTCGGATTGAAATAAATGCCTTTCATCAAAGAATCAGAAGGCAAAAAAAAAAAAAAAAATCTCCTTAATCAATTACGTTGCAATCAGACGGCATTTTCTTCCCGACTTTGTAATACGGGGCTTTATTTAAACCCTTTTCACAGCGCGGCTTAAGAGACATTGTTCGGTGACTATGACAAATGGGAAACCTTATCTCTGCCTTTATGCGTCTACCTTCAAAGAGGTAGAAAGGTGCAGTGCTTAGAAGTCTTAAGAGGAACGGGCAGGTTATCAAAAAAGTTCACAGGTTGGAAATTGAGAACTGTGGTTAAAATACCGGAGAATAAAAGACACCCATTCATGTCGCATTTCGGAGCGACAAACACGGCCAACCGGTCGCTTTTTTTTAATACACTTGACCCAAATAGTAGAAAATCTGTCTGAGCCCCGGAGATGATTCAATTTTCTGAAACTTCACAAATTCCGTTTTAAAATGATCATTGGCTGGCGGCGATTGTTGGTGAACATTTATGTTGTGCACGGCCAAAAATAGAAAGATGACCTGTCATCGCCTCCACCCGCTCTATGCATTGTTCAATACCGATTTGGAATTTTTTCTCTAGACCTCAGCGTTCCTGAGCAATGGGTGTTTTTAGTTTTAGCACAATGAGGCTCTTGACTGTCAAGTGGGTGGTCCCAGGGTGTCAACTGAAGTGGAGGACGGAAAAAAAAGTGTAATTAGCTTTTTAAGGGATGACACTAAGAACACTGATTGCTCAGGAATGGTGGGGGTACGGAAAAAAAAATACCATCTGTGCCAAAATCAGTGTAGATACCTGCAGCCACCACTAGGGGTGGTATAAGATCTTGTTATTCTTGATGTATTTTTGGTGTCCCTGTGAGCCTACTTATAGATGTGATATTAATGATATGACCACTGTTGTTTTTGACTTTTCGGTGTTCTTACTATGTCACCCTGTCAGGTGTTTGTTGGATAGGAGGTTGTCTATATTTTGGATAGGTCATCAGCATTAAAAATGGTTGAGAGGCCTGATAACACCATTAACTCTTTATGTCTGTGCTGAAATTAAGAAAAAATTGAGCTCCTACTGCTATAACTATCTAAGAAGTAGTAAAGAAAATGAGAATTTGGAAGATAAGGAGTGTTCTGAGATGTGTAGTAGGAGATGATCATCTTTTAAAGAACACATTATTTTGCACTACTTTGTCAGTAGATCTCTATCCTATATGTGACTCTGCATAGCCACCCAGTGGTTATATTCTGCACTGCGGCCTCTCAAGGCATTTTCTTAGCATGTTGTGATATTGTAATGAGCCGACATCGATGTCCTTAACTGAATTCGAAGAACATCAACGAGGGAAAATCTGTAAAATCGATGTCGTGTTAAAAAGTGTAATTTGCTGGATGTCAATCACTTGTTTGCTGCTATTGTGGTGTGTCACAGTCTGATCCCGTAAATTCTATGCAATTCAATACTTATCATGCATTGATTCTGAGCAACCTATAGTATAGTCTCAAGGTGCACTGATTCATTCTTAGCTCAGCTCCTATTATATTTGTGTCTATGGGTGTGAGGGGGGAGGGGACTTAATGTATACACAACCTTTACCAGAATTCATGGTTTCACTCTAAGTTACAATATGTGTGAACACTAGGGTTGAGCCAATCTTGAAATTTCAGGATCATTTTTAAAATCCGATTTCTGATAATTTTTCATTCAAACCCGATCTCGATCCCACTTCCGATCCCAATGCAAGTCAATGGGATTTTTTAAATAATCGGATTTAAAAAATGATCCTATTCACTACACAGCATGTAGTCCAAAAATTGATTCAATTTTTGGACCCCACACTGTGTAGTGATTACATTAATGAATACCAAGGACAGTGCCATACAATAAGTCACCAAATATGAGGCGATTGTTAGACTTGCGTTCGCTGACCATTCAGAGATTCCATCCCCCATTCTGCTTGAAAAATGCAGGACTTTTCACATTTTTTGGGTACGGACCCCATTATAGTCTATAGTAATCACGTTTTAAGTGAGTTGGGTTTCTTTCTTTTGATTCTCCAAGCGGACAAGAAGAATGGAAACCCCAACGCAGGTGTGAACCTAGTGTAAGTCCTGGAAAAAAAACGGGATCCAATCATTGGAATCCCATTTTTTCTCCCTAACACGTAAGAATAGCCTACAGAAAAATTATTCTTCTCCTACCTTTAGATGTCTACTCCGTGCCACCATTTTCTTGTGGCCACTTACACCAACTTACTGGAAAAAGAGCATGTGCAGTCGGTTCTGCCCGAGGCCCAATGGAAGAGCCAACTGCGCAGGCCTAGAAGTTTGAAACCCAGGACGGAAGGAAGATGCAAGGAAAGGTGTTCCAGATGAAGACAGAGGCATCGCTGGAGATTTCTCTTGCAGCATTGGAGACGCCCCCAGTGCTGTTTGAGCACTGGGGCCCTCCCCCAGTGCTGCGAGGGAACTCATTTGCATACATAAGAAAACCAGGATTTGTACTGAACGACGGTGCGGAGAAGACATCTAAAGGTAGGACATGAATAAGGGTATTCCTACATGTTAGGGAGAAACAATGGGATTCCAATGATTGATCCCTTTAAGCCCCTTTTCTTTAAGAAACAACAAATTTGGTCGATTTATGTGAATTTCCACATCACTGCACTTATAAACTCTTAAAGACTGTGTACACTATCCATCCAATTATTTTCTACCCTTGGTATTAAAAATTAGGCAAAAATAATCCAAATTAAATCACCTACAAAATATTAAAAAATATTCAAGATAAAACTATCCTAATAATTTGTGTACACAGCTCCCATGCAGTCCTATGTGTCGCCATGGTTAGGACCTACAATCTCTGTGTTGGTCTGTTCGTACCATCGTGTAATGCAGCAATTACTTTGCTCCCTCTTCTCGATCACCTACAGACGGTAAAAAAACAAATACAGAGAAAAAAGTCATACAAGATTCTGCAGTCAGACTACAGCTTTGTTTGTAGTCTGTAAACATGGAGACACATACCTAAGTGTATTTGTATAGGAACTGTATACACAAAATACAAGGGGTTATTTACAAAGTTGCCTGATTGTCGCGTTAGATACATTGGATTTATAACCTATACTATGTTGCAAACATAGGCGCACCCTTGCATCAAGCAAGTTTTGAGCAGCAGCATAGGGTTAATTATATAGTTGCAGGTTCGAAACAGCGTGACAAACACTATTCTATCCCGAATCCGCTCCAAAATTGCAGACCATTAAACCTGTCTCTAACATATTCCACTCTTGTCCTGGTAGGTTCTTCATTGTAGAGAGTGAAGCAGGTTGGGGGCGTCCGTGTTTGACCGCAGCTATTATTCCCTATTATGTTAGTGCGTCGGTAGAAGGCTTTCCATTTTAGCCAATATCCAGTGTTCATCTCTTAAGACGTTAAACAGTCATCTATCAATAATTTACTTTTTTAGTAGAATTAATTATCCTGGCTTCTGGCTGCCTGTAGATTTCACTATTTGTTCTGCAATCCTCCCTCCCTGCCAGTAAATTGCATTGCCTATCAGTCGGAAATGTTTAATTATTCGCTTCCCATGTTTAATTCATAATAGAAAATTGTTGATTTTTTTTTTCCCCCTCCGGTTTCTCTATCAACTACTTAGAAGACTGAGAAGACTTTAAGGTTTTCGAAACGCAAAAAGTTCTGGACTGCAGAAGACATGGATTTGTGTCTTGGGGTTGTCTGGACGTTAGGGATGGGTGGATCGGTTCATAAGGAAGCGGATTGGACCCGAATAGTCAAAATTGTTTGATTTTTACTAAATATATACTAGCCTCTGCCCGCAACTTCGTCTATATTCACAAATTTCTGCCATCTATGGTTTGCCTGCTCCAGCGTTTCGGCATCACTTAAACTGTCCTGCTGCTGAACTTGCCGTGCCTGTGATTGTTCCGGCATCTCAGCAGCTCGCTGGGACACCATATAATGAGCGTGTTGTTGGCATTGATGATCCGCCTGCTCCGGCGTTTTGGCAGCTGTCTAACGGGGCTGCCACTGAACTCATTCCTCGCACCATGCCTGTGATTGTTCCAGCATCTCTCTGGGACGCCATATAATGAGCATGTTGTTGGCGTTGATAAATCTCCTGCTCCGGCATTTCAGCAGCTGTCAAGCTGGCCTGCCACTAAACTTGTTCCTCGTGCTGTGCCCATGATTGTTGTGGAATCTCCAAAGCTCGCTGGGAAGCCATATAATGAGCGTGTTGTTGGTGCCAATGATCCCCGTCTGCTCCGCTAGAGGAGAACTCTGTGACTTCTGGCTTCCTTCATAGTTGTTGTTTTTAAGAATTTTGCAACAAATTAGATTTTCTTTTTCCTGGCATGTTTAAAAGTAGCAAAAAGCCAATTTAGATTAAAGGCGTTTTCCCATCCAGTGTGTCAGCACTGCCTGAGCAGATCAGATAATATGCAGATGCTTGTACACAATGAACTGAGGGTTAGCTGAGTGTTAACACAGAGAGATAACAGACCTGGCTTTATCAGAACCTGAGATAAGCTGCTGCAAGAGCAGTGTAATATAGTATGTGAACATAAATTCATAACAGTCATGAAGCCGTGTCAATTAGTTAAAAAAGTAGCTGATATTAATTGAGGTTACAAACTATCTGTGCCAAATTTCATCCAAATCCGTTCAGCTGTTTTTGCGCGATGGAGGAAAAATCCCAGTCTAGTTTATTATTGAGGAGCACGCCCAGATACTTATAGGTCCTGACTATCTCAATGCATGTCCCTTGGATCTCCACTGGGGTCGGGGGACCTCTCCATTTACTAAAGTCCACCACCATCTCCTTGGTCTTCCCAGCATTAATCCTGAGGTGGTTCAGCTGACACCATTCAACAAAGTCCTGGCCAGCTGGCCATACAAAAGATGTCGTCCAATGGTTATTCCATCAGAGTCAACAGTTGTGAGAACATTGTGGTATCATTCTTGCAAATATTGGGGATCCTAGCCTAGATTTTTCCATACAGAGATAAGCGATACAGGTCATACTAACTGGATTTGTTCTCAATTTTCAAAAAATTTGAATTTGAGATTTTGGGGGTTTGCTCCCCTCAAATGACTATTATACTTCTTGGTATCTTCAGATCCCAAAGTATAATAAGCAGAGGCCCACGGGAGATCTGGAAAAAGAATAAACATGGATACTTGCCCTCCCTCTAGGGCTCCATCCCAGTCATCTTCAGTTGTCTTCTGGCCTCTTCTGGCCTGTTGGGTGACATCACAGTCTCCAGGCCAATGGGTATCACCAACATGAATTTTTGATACAAGAATACTGTAACTGAACAAGAGTGCAGAGGGCATATTTTGTAGTATGTTTTTGTAAATCTACCGCACAATGTTTATTTAATGTCTATCAGACAACAACCTCTGCTTCATTAGAGGACACAACGGCGACCGGATGCCTCAGCTCTGAGGGAGACAACACTGCGGCCCCTGTAGCTTTCAAAACCTTCTCTACCTTTAATCTAACCTTTTTCTACCTTTAATCTGTAGAAAATCCAACTCGTTTTAATCCCAGATGGAAAGTTGAAGAACAAACTGGCTTCGATATTTGCCTTAGGCGTTACCTGTGGTAAAATTCTATTTCATGTATCTCGCTACAATGTAGAATCTTAATACATCTCCTAAACGCTCTCCTATCTTCTGTAACCTTGTGTTCTGCCGGGGAAAGAGATGGGAAGGTGTCGGCTTTCCTACAATGTGACATTTCTGTTGGTATATTTGTATTATTAGCATAAGAATATTATTCTGCAACGCTTGCACTATTGCCTGAGATTTTCTCTTTTACAAAGTGCCATAGATCATGAAGACGGAATAAATAATAATAATATTAATAATTGCTATTAATGTTCCTCTTTGGACACTTCATATCTATAGGCGAACCATTCCATTAGCCAACCAAACACTTTATTAAGAAATAGATCACAGAATGGAATTACATATATTGTGAGACCAATATGGACGCAGCTCTGTTCTGACGATATCACTGGACCACATCAATCAAGAGCAAGAGGCTTGAAAGGGACGTGAGGGGAGAAAAGTGGCCAACATCACATTGAAGAGGAGAGTCCATGTCATGGTCAATACAATCTTCCACTGAGGTGTCAACAGTCCAAATTTTGTAAGGACAATCCCTGGACAAGTTTTATGTATGCCCCACACCAAATGGACATACATGGAGTCTTTCCAGGCAGATTGTTGCTGGTCAGTAGGATAGTGATCGGAATTCCGAACACGATCTTTTTAGGTGGGATCGATAATGATGATTATTTCCCACAATGCTTTGCTACTGGCCAAGCATTGTGGGAAAAGCTAACAATGTTAGCCTTCACACTGAGTATACGCTCCACTCATTCTGAGCGGAGTGTATACTCAGTGTGAAGGCTCTTCTGCGGTTCCATAGGAATGAATGGAAGCAGCCGGCACACAGTCTTAACGCCTTGCGCGCCAGCTGCGTCCATTCATTCTAATGGGAGACTAGCTAACATCTCTAGTAGCTACTTACCTGCAGAGATGGCTGGTCCGGTGCCCAGTGTTCTCTGTCTTCTTCGCCTCCCACCTCCCAGGTTAGTGTTAAAGAGCTAGGAAGAAGGTGGGGCTTATGGCTTAGGAGAGTGTGGGCCCTTATATAGTGACCCTTAAAGGTGAAACAGGCTAACAAAGTATTGCTAAGGACCTGAGAGCACATCAATTCATGGTGACACAAGTTTACTACAAATAGAGAAAATTCAGGACTGGTGATACTCTCTATAGGATTGGGCACGCTGTTGCAATCACTCCTAGAGTACTACAGGCAATCCTGAAAGAAGAGAGTAAGAACTCAACAATAACAGCTAGAGGTGAGCAAACCAGTTCGTAACAAGTCAGGCTCGTTACTCATTTTCCAAAAATCACAGCTTCGTCCAAACTTGAGATACTTGGAGTTTGCCACTCATGAATTCCTATTATATTTTTGGCATTTCTTCAGACTCCTGGGCCATAATATGCAGAGCCCCGGGGAAGAAGGGTAAAATAATAAACACTTCTGCTCACCTTGCAGAGGTTTCCTTGTAGCATCTGGTGCGCGTTCCTCTGTGACTTTTTATAATGTCTGCTTGCCCTATGTGATTGCTATGGTTCAGTCAAAGGTCTCAGTGGTCTTCCAAGACCTATGACATCCCAGTAGTGACCAGAAGATACCAGAAGAGGAATGTGCAATGGATGCTGCAAAAGAGCCCAGGAGATGTGAGGACGGTATCAGTGTTTATTATTATACTGTGCCACCCCTGGGCCATGGGTCTGAAGAGATGCCAACTAGAGATGAGCGAACAGTAAAATGTTCGAGGTTCGATATTCGTTTCGAGTAGCCCCTCAATATTCGAATACTTGAATCGAATATCGAACCCTACTATAGTCTATGGGGGGAAAATGCTCGTTTCAGGGGTAGGCAACATTCAATCAAATTATACTTACCAAGTCCACGAGTGAGGGTCGGGCTGGATTCTCCGAGAAGTCTTCTCCGTGCAGCGTCCCCGCGGCGTCTTCCGGCTCTTCATTCACTCTGCCAGGCATCGGGCCTGGGCAGAGCCGACTGTGCATGCCCGCACTACAAGCGGACATGCGCAGTCGGCTCTGCCCAGGCCGATGCCTGGCAGAGTGAATGAAGAGCCGGAAGACGCCGCCGGGAAGCTGCACGGAGAAGACTTCTAAAGGTAGGAGAAGAATCAGCGTTGATTGGCCGACTGTATAGCATTCGGCCAATCAATGCTGGTTCTGCCTCAAACTTTTACATTCGAATAGTGAGTGGTACTCGATCGAGTACGAGTATTTCGAATACCGTAGTATTCGATCGAATACCTACTCGATCAAGTACTACTCGCTCATCTCTAATGCCAACAATATAATAGTGATTCATGAGTGGCAAACCGCAAATATCTCGAACTTGGACAAAGCTGTGATTTTTGGTACTCGACTTGTTACAACCTTACAACTACAAAAACCTCCGTTTATGAATCCACTGCTAGAATCATGTTGAACAAAAAAGGTTTTCATGGAAGGAAACCACAAAGGCCACAAAGGATTTCAATGCTGTCCAAGAAAAAAAAAAAACACATTGCAGTCCATAATAAGATTGCCCAAGACCACAAAAATATTCCACAATACTCCTAAGAAAATGTTCTAAGCACATACAGGATAACAATGGATCTTTCTAGGCCAAATCCACAAAGTTATGTTTGCTGAAAAGCAAAGCAGCAATAAATTCCAGGGGGGGATCACAAATAATAGTTTGATAATATGTGAGCGATCGGGATCAGGAAAGATCGGATCCCGATCGTCAATCGAGCAAATTTCACGATCACGGTTGGGATCGGCTGGAAAATGATCGAAAATTGAGTTTTGAAATCTCAAGATCGGCATAACCCTACTGTATATAATATACAACTAGGGTTGAGCGATCAGGATCGGGAAAGATCGGATCCCGATTGGCGATCGAGCAAATTTCATGATCACGATCGGGATCGGCTGGAAAATTATCGAAAATCGAATTTTTAAATCTCAAGATCGGCACAACCCAACTGGTTGGAATCATGAAAGATCGGATCCCGATCAGCGATCGAGCAAATTTCATGATCGGGATTGGCTGGAAAATGATTGGAAATCGGATTTTAAAATCGATCCTGAAATCTCCAGATCGGCTCAACCCTAGCGCCCACCATTGTGCAGGGGCTTCTTGGACTATGGAACTTATGGCCTCAAGATGTAGTGATGATGACTTATAACTTATGCGCAGTCAAAAGGAACCTTGATGCTTTTCTTAAAATTAATAATACCATGGGCTATAGGAATTAAAAAATTGGGGGGAAAAATGTTGACCTAGGGACTTAGTCCAATCGACATATTTAAATTTGGGAAGGAACTTTTTTCCATCTGATGGGACTTGGTAATATTTAATAATACTAATTTCATTTATATAGTGATATCATCACAAATTAGAGGACACATGAACAGACAAATGAGACAAAAATTAACGTAAGTGTGAGGGCCCTGCTCACCACAGCTCACAGTCTAGGAGAAAATATGGGGACACAAGACGTAAGAGGGATTCTATGGTCCAAAGGTCCAGCCATCTATTCATAGACTTGATGGACTTGTGTCTATATCCAACCTTATCTACTCGGTTACTATGGTTCATGTGTCTGTTGCGGTCAATTACTAGGGTTGAGCCGATCTTGAGATTTCAGGATCAATTTTAATATCTGATTTCCGATCATTTTCCATCCGATCCCGAATGTGATTGTGAAATTTATTCGATCGCCGATCGGGATCCGATCTTTTCCAATCCCGATCGCTCAACCCTATCAATTACTAAGAATTTTTTCATAGTAGGGACCTCATCAGGGACAGAATTGAAGAGATCCCAATTGAATGTGTATCTTTGTATTTGCACTTTTGTATAAGGATAACTGAGGTATGGATTTTAGTTTTTGAATCTTATGTTAAAATTTCAATGATGCTGTTGACTTGTCCTCGGAGCAGTGGGGCTTCTGCTAATTAGAGATTTTGGCAGTCGTTGGATAAGTCAGTGCTAGTGTAGAGGTTAATGTATCCAGGCAACAATGTACAATTTCTCATTTGGTAATAGGACTGAAATCACTCCAGAAAAAAAAAAAAAAAACAGATTTCGGTGTCACACTCTTCTCAGGCGATGGGTGGCAGACAGACATGTTTTGTGAACACAGAATGCCTTGTTTTGTTCCTCGCGGAGCATCTTCTGGGGATGGTAATTACGGGCTGATTATAGGATGTGCTACTTTGATTGACAATGTTTACACGTAGACAGAAGAGATGATAAATGTGTTTTGCTTTCCAGATTGATTGACACTAATAGACGCGAGCACAAGATTTTCCTACTGACACACTCGCGGTATTTCTAATAGGCAGGTTTTCATTCTTAAATGGCTAATATTCGTTTCTCGATGCGGATCTATTTGTCTAGTTATTAGATTTCTAGATATGGTTCAGATTCTCTCCAGAACAGAGTTGGAAGGGGAATCTACTGTATCACCACGATAGACCCAAAAAGCCCTCCCAAAAAGTTATTTTTTGAAATATATAAATGTAGGGGTGACCATCTTGTCTGACTGCCCAGTACTGCCGAAATCCCATTCCCTCAACCTCTCTGGAATGAACCCCTACTGTGGAATGGGAAACTGAAGTTAAAACTCCCCAAAAATGATCCCAGTAAGTTTCACAGCTCATGTGATTCCACAGCCAGTAGGGTTGAGCGATCGGGAAAGATCGGATCCCGATCGGAGATCGAGCAAATTTCACGATCGAGATCGGGATCAGTTGGAAAATGATCGGAAATCGGATTTTAAAATCGATCTTGAAATCGCAAGATCGGCTCAACCCTACCAGCCAGTCTTCCCCACCAGAGGTTGTGCCTAATCTAAGATGACCTACACTCATCATCCTAAATTAGGAGCATTCTTCGGGGAGGGGGGGGCACACTTGTAAACTGAAAACCACACCAGATCCCTGCTAGTATAAATTCCAGGGATTCCCTATAGAAAACTGATGGCCACATCCTCACCATGCCCCACCATGTCGCCTTTGAGAAAAGTGGTGTGCAAAAATTTTGACTTGCAACAAAAATTTTTACTTTTTTTGGTTAACACCACTTTTTGGGTGCACAAGCCATGATAACTCAGCTCCATTGTTTGTAGCCCAAGAGAAGGAGCTAGCACTGGAGCTAGCACTGGGCTACAATCTCTTGTTGACGTCTTCCTTATTTGTCAGATTCTTTACTCAAATCTTTTCTATCTGTCAGGGGGATCTTTATGGTTTTGAAAGCCAAAGCATTTCTAACTACATATAGGCAAATTTGGTACACCAAGCCTGACCCCGCGGCACTTCCAGGTTGATTTGTTCATATTAAAGGGGTATTCCAACAGTCGCAATCATATTTTGTATAACAAATACTTTCAAAAATATTACAGTCGCCCATTTGAAAGCAATTAGAAAAAGTGTATGTCACTAGAAAAAGCCTCATGAATGCTCTTTTCCCTACTACTGAACACTATTGCCAATGGATGCGACTAGAGATGAGCGAACACTAAAATGTTCGAGGTTCGAAATTCGATTCGAACAGCCGCTCAATGTTCGTGTGTTCGAACGGGTTTCGAACCCCATTATAGTCTATGGGGAACAGATACTCGTTAAGGGGGAAACCCAAATCCGTGTCTGGAGGGTCACCAAGTCCACTATGACACCCCAGGAAATGATGCCAACACCTCTGGAATGACACTGGGACAGCAGGGGAAGCATGCCTGGGGGCATCTAACACACCAAAGACCCTCTATTACCCCAACATCACTGCCTAACAACTACACACTTTCCACATTCAAAAAAACCTCTATCAAAGTGGGAAAATACCTGGAAACCTTCTTTACTCCCCAAATGGATGGACACAAACCCCAATTTAAGCTCAACAAACAGTAACAACCACCCCTTTAAATCACGTTCCCCATGACAACCACAAATGGAATAGGCAATGGGAATTCCAAAAGCCCTCACCCTTAACTGTCATTTTGAGTGTGTGTGTGTGTGTGTGTGTGTGTGTGTGTGTGTGTGTGTGTGTGTGATGTGGTAAGACCTTCCAAAATTCACTTTTCTAGCCCTTAACATGAGCCCTTCCAAACAAAGTTACATGACCTTAAGCTGAGCTACCAGCAGAGATTGAGGCCCTTGGCATGAGTAGAGCCTTGCACCAGCAGTGTTTTTGGCACTTAGGGTGAGTTGAGCCTTGTACCAGCGTGTGTCCCTTAACATCAGGCGGGCCCTAAGTTCTGCGCTTTGCACAAAAGTTCCACATTAACTAGGCTGAATGGTACAAAGATTAGTAGGCCCGAGAACCAGGAACAGGTCTTGCAATGGCTGTCGGATAACGCTTAAAGCACATTGTCCACCAGCCAGTCAGCCTCTACCTCCTCTTACCCAACAGTCTTGTCCTCCTTCCACCCAAAATTCCCAATCTTCTCAGAACAATAACCCCAACTGTCCCTGCTCCCCAGAGCTGTTCTCCCTTCCTTTGACTGTACCGCAACCTGCCCCTCCATTTCGCGATTCCACGGACCTAACAGACGAGTATCTGTGTCCAGATGCTCAAACACTAGAGTCTCCTCCATTCCATCTCCGGTCGATTTGGTGGCGGATGACCAGCAACCCACCCTCATCGACGACGATGAGACGCAGTTGCTGTCAGGGCAGCCAGTTGACATGCGCATTGTGCAGGAGGAGGAGGCGAGACAGGAGTTGGAAGAGGAGGTGGTGGACGACGAGGACACCGACCCCACCTGGACAAGGCAGATGTCAAGCTGGGAAAGTAGTGTGGATGTTGAGGCAGGTGCAGCACCAAAAAGGGTAGCTAGAGGCAGAGACATGTCCAGAGGCAGAGGTCAGCTGCTTTGCCGAAGCCAGGCCAGACCCGGAATGTCCGAAGATGTTCCCTTTTGTACCCAGCCCAGAAAAACTCCCCCATCGAGGGCACGTTTCTTGAAGGTGTAGAGTTTTTTCAAGGAATGCGCCGAGGACAGATATAGTGTCGTCTACACAATTTGCCTCTCGAAATCGAGTAGGGGCCCTGAGAAGAGCAACCTGTCCACCACTTCAATGCACCGTCATTTGGAATCCAAGCAATGGAATCAGTGGCAGGCAGCAACGGCAGGACAAACGTCGCCCGCCGTTCATGCCACTGCCTCTGCTCACAGTGCTGGCGATGCACTCCAGAGGACGAGCCAGGACATCACTTCATCTGCCTCCGCCACTTTGTTGACTTCTCCCTCATCCTCCCCTGTTTCTGTCTTATCTCCTTCTCCTGCACCATCAAAGGCACCATCAGGCGCTTCTTTACAACAACCCACCATCTCTCATACATTGGAGCGCCGGCAGAAATACACCGCTAACCACCCACCCACGCAAGCCTAGAACGCCAACATCGCTAAACTGCTGGCCCAGGAGAGGTTGGCGTTCCGGCTTGTTGAAACTCCCGCCTTCCCGGACCTGATGGCAACTGTGGCACCTCACTATGCCGTCCCTAGCCGTCTCAACTTCTCCCGGTGTGGCGTCCCCGCCTTGCACCAGCACGTGTCACTCAACATCAGGTGGGCCCTTAGTTCCGCGCTTTGCTGCAAGGTCCACTTGACCACCGACACTTGGACAAGCGCCTGTGGTCAGGGATGCTGCAGTGCTTATCTTTAATGACAGGCAGGGTGAATGTGGTGGAGTCTGTTCCCCGGGTGCAAACTGGGGTGGCCTATCTCCTCTCCCAGGCCAAAATTCATGGCAGGAGTAGACTGAAACCCTACGACGCTGCAACCTCCACCACAGCTACTAGCGGCAAACGCTAAAACACTGGTGTGGGGAGACGTCAGCAGGCGGTGCTGAAGCTCATCAGCTTGGGGGACAGACAGCACAGTGCCTCCGAGGTCAGGGATGCCATCCTGGCTGAGATGGCATTTTTTTTTCCCTGCTACACCTGGGGCCTGGCATTTTTACGCCTGTGATAATGGCTGGAACCTGGTAGCGGCTCTGGAGCTTGCCAGCCTCCAACACGTTCCATGTTTGGCCCACGTCTAACCTAGTGGTGCAAAGTTTTTTAAAAACATACCCAAATGTACCGAAGCTACTGTTGAAAATGCGGCGCTTGTGCGCCCACTTTTGCAAGTGCACAGGAGTCGCTGCTAGCCTAAAAACACTCTAGCAAGGCCTACATCTGTCCAAACACAGGCTGTTGTCCGTCATTCACACACGCTGAAACCCTACAATACCATATCTTGAGCAGGGTGTGTGAGCTGCACAGACCTTTGATGGAGTTCCATCTACAAAACCCAAGGGTTCCTCAAAGTCAGCAACCAAAGTTTCTGCACCATGAGTTTCCAGGGGTGGCAGAGTTATGGCTAGGGGAAGAGGCATGGATAGGGATGATGTCTAGGGGCAAAAGCAGTGTGGATGTGGAGGCAAGCTAAGCAGGAAAAACTGGGGGTACAAGCTAAGGCATGGACTGGGGTGATGTCTAGGGGCAAAAGCAGTGTGGATGTGGAGGCAAGCTAAGCAGGAAAAACTGGGGATACAAGCTAAGGCATGGACTGGGGTGATGTCTAGGGGCAAAAGCAGTGTGGATGTGGAGGCAAGCTAAGCAGGAAAAACTGGGGGTACAAGCTAAGGCATGGACTGGGGTGATGTCTAGGGGCAAAAGCAGTGTGGATTTGGAGGCAAGCAAAGCAGGGAAAATGGTGGCTAGAGGCAAAGGGATGTCCATAGGCAGCAAGGGCAAAGATGCAAAACTCTCCCGTTTCAAGAATTTTCCTGACTTGTTTCCCCACAAAACATTCCTGGGAGGAGGGCTGAAACACCACCCTCCTCCTCCTCCGCTGTTAGATTTACCCCAGCTACGAGCTGAAAACGCTGCAACACTGGTGTGGGGAGACGTCAGCAGGCTGGGCTGAAGCTCATCAGCTTGGGAGACGGACAGCACACTGCCTCTGAGGTCAGGGATGCCATCCTGGATGAGATGGCAATTTGTTTATCCCCGCTGCCCCTGGGGCCAGGTTTTTTAGCTTGTTGGAGGGCTCTGGAGCTTGCCAGCCTCCAACACGTTCCATGCCTGGCCCACATGTTCAATGTAGTGGTGCAATGATCTTTAAAAACATACCCCAAATTAGCTGAGCTAAGGGTGAAAGTGCGGCACTTGGACACCCACTTTCCCAAGTCTACAGTACCTGGAGCTAGCCGCAATACACTCCAGCAAGGCCTACATCTGCCTGAAGCACCTACTGTTGTGCGAGGTCACCACACGCTCTAACCCTAGATACCGTATGTTCAGCAGGGTGTGTGAGCAGCAGAGACCTTTGATGGAGTACCAGCTACAAAACCCAAGGGTTCCTCAGAGTCAGCTCCCTCACTTTCTGCACCATGAGTTTCCATGGGTGGCAGACTTATGGCTAGAGGCACAGGCATGGATAGGGGTGATGTGTAGGGGCAAAAGCAGTGTGGATGTGGAGGCAAGCTAAGCAGCAAAAACTGGGGGTACAAGCAGCCGGTGACATCATCACTGACAAGCACAGCTGTCAGTCAGCTGACAGGCTGACTTTCACCAAAATGAACAGACAATGGATAGACTCATCATATACATGTCAGTTACATGACAAATTTAGTGCAATTTGCAAGTCCAAGATGGTTTGGAGATCTGCGGAGAGGAATCTCACCACCTCTTGCGGGTGCCATCATTTGGAAGGCAAGCCCTGGGCTCAGTGGGTGAGAGCAAGCGCAGGATAATCGTCGTTTGGCCTGGCGGCCACTGCCTCTTCCACTGTTGACAGGGCTGGCGCTGCAGTCCAGACCAGGAGCCAGGACACCTCCACATCTGCCTCTGACACTTTGGGGAGTTCACCCTTATCCTCACCTTTTCCTGCCATTTCTCCTTTTGCCCGCGCCATCATGCGCCTCTTCCCAGCAACTCCCCATCTCCCAAGCCTTTCATTTCATGCTAAAGTACAGCGCAACCCACCCACATGCCCAAGGCTTCAACGGCCTCATCTCAAGAAATCTGGCCCAGGAGATGTTGGAATCCCGGCTGGGGGACACTCTGCCCTTTTTGGGCAGAGTGTCTACTGCGCCACCGCACTGTGCCGTCCACACCAGCACTTTCCCCCAAACATGAGGCGGTCCCTAAATTCAGCGCTTAGCCCTAAAGTTCCATGTGACCAGTTACGAATGGACAAGTGCATGCGGACAGGGACGCTACCTTTCAATTTGGGCACAGTGGTTGAATGTAGTTGAGGCGTGGACCGGGTCGCAAAATGTGGTGGCCTGACTTGTCTCCCCACACAACATTCCTGGGAGGAGGGCTGAAACACCACCCTCCTCCGCTGTTAAATTGACCCCAGCTACGAGCTGGAAACGCTGCAACACTGGTGTGGGGAGACGTCAGCGGGCCGTGCTGAAGCTCATCAGCTTGGGGGCCAGACAGCACACTGCCTACAAAGTGAGTCATGCCATCCTCGATGAGACGGCAATGTGGTTTTTGCCACTGCACCTGGGCCCAGGCATGTTGTCATGTGTGATAATGGCCGTAACCTGGGATTGGCTCTGTAGCTTGGCAGCCTGCAACATATTCCATGCCTGGGCCACGTTTTTAACTCATTGCTGCTAATCTTTTGAAAAAGGTACCCCAATGTTCCTGAGCTACTGGTGAAAGTGTGGCGCTTGTGCGGATAGTTTTTAAAGTGTATAGTTGCCGCTGCTAGCCTCTATGCACTCCTACAACGCCTGTACCTGCTGGAACAACGGCTGTTGTGCGACGTCTCCACACTGCTGGCACTAAACATATCATGTGTTGAGCAGAGTGTGTGAGCAGCACAGACCTTTGATGTAGTTCCAACTCCAAAACCCTCGGGTTCGTCAAAGTCAACTCCCTCAGTTGCTCAACCATGAGTGGCCATGGGTGGCAGACTTATGTGAAATCCCATCCCATCCATTGCACTGGACACGAAACATTAGCATGCGCTCAGCACAACTTCGGATATGGCAGATGCGTTAAGCAGGGTGCAGGGTACAACACAGACCAGGCCCGAGCACCAGGAACAGGTGTTAGAAATACTGCAGCATCTGCCATTTCCTTCCAATTTTGGGGTTTTGGACCCGCCACCGACTTGTCTGGACCTAAGTGGGGATCATGAGACACAGTTGCCATCAAGGCAAGCTGTGGTCATGTGCGGTTTGCAGTAAGGGGGCAGTGCGCAATTGGAAGAGGAGTTGGTGGATGACGAGGCCACCGACCCCACATGGACAGGGGTGATGTCTAGGGGCTAAAGCAGTGTAGATGTAGAGGGAAGCTAAATCAACAAAAAACCTGGGTAGAAGCAAAGGCATAAACTGGGGTGATGTTTAGGGGTGAAAGCAGAGTAGATGTGGAGGGAAGCTAAGCAGCAAAAACAGTGGGTAGAAGCAAAGGCATGCAAAACTCTACCCTGTTGGAAGACTTATTCCTAGGTCTGGAACACGTTAATGGCCCCCCTGGACAAATTACTGCCACTCAGGGGCCTAGTGTCACCAGGAGGGACAAGTATAGGCGCATGTTGTGGGAATACCTGGCCGACACCAGCTCTGTCCTCTCCGATCCCTCTGTGCTCTACAGCCTAAACTTATTTTCTCATCTTTTTTTCTGAACTGCACATCTCTTGCCTGCTTCCTTTGGGATCTTAGAAATGGTGGTCCACTTCCACAGATGGTAACTTCAATAGACAGTGTAACGGGAGTAGCTGAGGGATCGCTGTCTTAACCACTTTTTGGCACAAAATTAACTTCCAAAGCCAAATATGGTGCAAGTATATGATGCAAGGACACCTACACACCTATCTCTGACACATTGGGGAGTTCACCCTCATGCGCCCTTTTGGCCTGCACCATCATGCGCCTCTTCCCAGCCACTCCACATTTCCCAAGCTTTTCATTGCAGGCAGAAGTACAATACAACCCACCCCCATGCCCAAGCCTGTAACAGCCTCATCGATAAACTGCTGGCCCTGGAGATGTTGGTGTTTGTTTATGCTTCTGGAGACCCAGGCCTTCCGTCAGCAGATGGCAGCTGGGGCACCTCCCTATGCTGGGCCTAGCCGTTACTACTTCTCTTGGTGTGCTGTCTCTGCCTTGCGCCTGCATGTGTCCCATAACATCAGTCGGGCCCAGAGCTCTGCGCTTTGCTGCAAGGTCCACTTGACCACCGACACATGGACAAGCGCCTGTGGTCAGGGATGCTGCAGTGCTTATCTTTAATGACAGGCAGGGTGAATGTGGTGGAGTCTGTTCCCCGGGTGCAAACTGGGGTGGCCTATCTCCTCTCCCAGGCCAAAATTCATGGCAGGAGTAGACTGAAACCCTACGAAGCTGCAACCTCCACCCCAGCTACTAGCGGAAAACACTGTAACACTGGCATGGGGAGATGTCAGTAGGCCGTGCTGAAACTGATCAGCTTGGGGGACAGACAGCACAGTGCCTCCGAGGTCAGGGATGCCATCCTGGCTGAGATGGCATTTTTTTTTCCCTGCTACACCTGGGGCCTGGCATTTTTGCGCCTGTGATAATGGCTGGAACCTGGTAGCAGATCTGGAGCTTGCCAGACTCAAACACGGTCCACGCATGGCCCACGTTTTCCAACTTGTTGGTGCCATGTTTCTTTGAAACCTACACCATTGTGCCTGATATACAGGTCAAAGTGGGGCCATTTTCGTAAGTGAGAACTAGCCTCTGCTAGGCAGAAAACATTCAGAGCACACTCCTCTCATCTTCGCACCATTGGCTGGCGGAGGAAGACGAGGGGGTTGGAGTGGCATCTGATGTCCCTATCCCACACGAGGCTAGAGGGTGCACTTCAGTGCATCCCATTGCTTCACCACAAATGGTGTGAAGGGGAGTGGAAAATGGAGGAAATGGAGAGTGACCCTTACAGTTGGGGCCAGCAAAGGCATGCCAAGTAACACACTGGCACACATGGCTGACTTCATCTTGGGTTGCTTTTCAACACATATTTCACATCATGAAGAACAAATAATACTGGATTTTTTCAAGCCTCGAACCCCGGTCTAGGTCTAATGTCTGTTCCTTTCTTATATTAGGGGAGAGGGAAAAAAAATTACTTCAGTGATACGTTTAGCGTACATAGACTGACTATTAATGTGTATCCCACTTAGTGTTGTTAGGGTTACACACCGTCACAACCTGGCTAAAGCTTCTATAGCTGTTAATAAAGTCAACATAACTTTACGGTATCCAAAAAGACAGCTGGTACCGACAGAGAGCAAGACAAATGTCACCCAAAGCTGTGAGCTCTGAACACCCACAGTGACTTTGGCGTCATCATCATTATAAGGGAGTGGGTGGTAATAAATAACTTGGCAGTGCCTAAAACCCAAAAAGCTTATACAACTATATTTACATTAAGATACACAAATGAAACTTTTCAGTAGCATGTCATGAGACAAGCTGATAAGCTCTTCCTTTGTGCAGTGCTATTTGAAAGTTAAACGCTGCCTTTATTTTAATTCTGGAGAAGGTGCAGACATTAGATTTAGAACATGTTGTCTTCATTGTCCAAATCCTCTATATAGGTAACGCGTTTTTCGGGCCGAGCTGTCTGGGAACGAGCTGGTGCAGCACTGACAACCTGGGTGAATATGGCAAGAGCCTGAGATGTAGGGTGAATGAATCCCCAAATTATTTGTGGAATTCCCAGTGAGACAATGGCACTGTATACCAGTATTAAAAATTGTGGGTGCACATAACCCCCATATATTCTTTGAATTCCCAGTCAGACAATGGCACTGTATACCAGTATTAAAAATTGTGGGTGCACGTAACCCCCATATATTCTTTGAATTCCCAGTCAGACAATGGCACTATATACCAGTATAAAAAATTGTGGGTGCACATAACCCCCATATATTCTTTGAATTCCCAGTCAGACAATGGCACTGTATAGCAGTATTAAAAATTGTGGGTGCACATAACCCCCATATATTCTTTGAATTCCCAGTCAGACAATGGCACTGTATACCAGTATTAAAAATTGTGGGTGCACATAACCCCCATATATTCTTTGAATTCCCAGTGAGACAATGGAACTGTATAGCAGTAGCAAAAATTGTGGGTGCACGTCACCCCAATATATTCTTTGAATTCCCAGTTAGACAATGGCACTGTATACCAGTAGTAAAAATTGTGGGTGCACATAACCCCCATATATTCTTTGAATTCCCAGTCAGACAATGGCACTGTATACCAGTATTAAAAATTGTGGGTGCACATAACCCCCATATATTCTTTGAATTCCCAGTCAGACAATGGCACTGTATACCAGTATTAAAAATTGTGGGTGCACATAACCCCCATATATTCTTTGAATTCCCAGTGAGACAATGGAACTGTATAGCAGTAGCAAAAATTGTGGGTGCACGTCACCCCAATATATTCTTTGAATTCCCAGTTAGACAATGGCACTGTATACCAGTAGTAAAAATTGTGGGTGCACATAACCCCCATATATTCTTTGAATTCCCAGTCAGACAATGGCACTGTATACCAGTATTAAAAATTGTGGGTGCACATAACCCCCATATATTCTTTGAATTCCCAGTCAGACAATGGCACTGTATACCAGTATTAAAAATTGTGGGTGCACATAACCCCCATATATTCTTTGAATTCCCAGTGAGACAATGGAACTGTATAGCAGTAGCAAAAATTGTGGGTGCACGTCACCCCAATATATTCTTTGAATTCCCAGTTAGACAATGGCACTGTATACCAGTAGTAAAAATTGTGGGTGCACATAACCCCCATATATTCTTTGAATTCCCAGTCAGACAATGGCACTGTATACCAGTATTAAAAATTGTGGGTGCACATAACCCCCATATATTCTTTGAATTCCCAGTCAGACAATGGCACTGTATACCAGTAGTAAAAATTGTGGGTGCACATAACCCCCATATATTCTTTGAATTCCCAGTCAGACAATGGCACTGTATACCAGTATTAAAAATTGTGGGTGCACGTAACCCCCATATATTCTTTGAATTCCCAGTGAGACAATGGAACTGTATAGCAGTAGCAAAAATTGTGGGTGCACGTCACCCCAATATATTCTTTGAATTCCCAGTTAGACAATGGCACTGTATACCAGTAGTAAAAATTGTGGGTGCACATAACCCCCATATATTCTTTGAATTCCCAGTCAGACAATGGCACTGTATACCAGTATTAAAAATTGTGGGTGCACATAACCCCCATATATTCTTTGAATTCCCAGTCAGACAATGGCACTGTATACCAGTATTAAAAATTGTGGGTGCACATAACCCCCATATATTCTTTGAATTCCCAGTGAGACAATGGAACTGTATAGCAGTAGCAAAAATTGTGGGTGCACGTCACCCCAATATATTCTTTGAATTCCCAGTTAGACAATGGCACTGTATACCAGTAGTAAAAATTGTGGGTGCACATAACCCCCATATATTCTTTGAATTCCCAGTCAGACAATGGCACTGTATACCAGTATTAAAAATTGTGGGTGCACATAACCCCCATATATTCTTTGAATTCCCAGTCAGACAATGGCACTGTATACCAGTATTAAAAATTGTGGGTGCACGTAACCCCCATATATTCTTTGAATTCCCAGTCAGACAATGGCACTATATACCAGTATTAAAAATTGTGGGTGCACATAACCCCCATATATTCTTTGAATTCCCAGTGAGACAATGGAACTGTATAGCAGTAGCAAAAATTGTGGGTGCACGTCACCCCAATATATTCTTTGAATTCCCAGTTAGACAATGGCACTGTATACCAGTAGTAAAAATTGTGGGTGCACATAACCCCCATATATTCTTTGAATTCCCAGTGAGACAATGGAACTGTATAGCAGTAGCAAAAATTGTGGGTGCACGTCACCCCAATATATTCTTTGAATTCCCAGTTAGACAATGGCACTGTATACCAGTAGTAAAAATTGTGGGTGCACATAACCCCCATATATTCTTTGAATTCCCAGTCAGACAATGGCACTGTATACCAGTATTAAAAATTGTGGGTGCACATAACCCCCATATATTCTTTGAATTCCCAGTCAGACAATGGCACTGTATACCAGTATTAAAAATTGTGGGTGCACATAACCCCCATATATTCTTTGAATTCCCAGTCAGACAATGGCACTGTATACCAGTATTAAAAATTGTGGGTGCACGTAACCCCCATATATTCTTTGAATTCCCAGTCAGACAATGGCACTGTATAGCAGTATTAAAAATTGTGGGTGCACGTAACCCCCATATATTCTTTGAATTCCCAGTCAGACAATGGCACTGTATACCAGTATTAAAAATTGTGGGTGCACATAACCCCCATATATTCTTTGAATTCCCAGTCAGACAATGGCACTGTATACCAGTAGTAAAAATTGTGGGTGCACATAACCCCCATATATTCTTTGAATTCCCAGTCAGACAATGGAACTGTATAGCAGTAGCAAAAATTGTGGGTGCACGTCACCCCAATATATTCTTTGAATTCCCAGTTAGACAATGGCACTGTATACCAGTAGTAAAAATTGTGGGTGCACATAACCCCCATATATTCTTTGAATTCCCAGTCAGACAATGGCACTGTATACCAGTATTAAAAATTGTGGGTGCACATAACCCCCATATATTCTTTGAATTCCCAGTCAGACAATGGCACTGTATACCAGTATTAAAAATTGTGGGTGCACATAACCCCCATATATTCTTTGAATTCCCAGTCAGACAATGGCACTGTATACCAGTATTAAAAATTGTGGGTGCACATAACCCCCATATATTCTTTGAATTCCCAGTCAGACAATGGCACTGTATACCAGTATTAAAAATTGTGGGTGCACATAACCCCCATATATTCTTTGAATTCCCAGTGAGACAATGGAACTGTATAGCAGTAGCAAAAATTGTGGGTGCACGTCACCCCAATATATTCTTTGAATTCCCAGTTAGACAATGGCACTGTATACCAGTAGTAAAAATTGTGGGTGCACATAACCCCCATATATTCTTTGAATTCCCAGTCAGACAATGGCACTGTATACCAGTATTAAAAATTGTGGGTGCACATAACCCCCATATATTCTTTGAATTCCCAGTCAGACAATGGCACTGTATACCAGTATTAAAAATTGTGGGTGCACGTAACCCCCATATATTCTTTGAATTCCCAGTCAGACAATGGCACTGTATACCAGTATTAAAAATTGTGGGTGCACATAACCCCCATATATTCTTTGAATTCCCAGTCAGACAATGGCACTGTATACCAGTATTAAAAATTGTGGGTGCACGTAACCCCCATATATTCTTTGAATTCCCAGTCAGACAATGGCACTATATACCAGTATTAAAAATTGTGGGTGCACATAACCCCCATATATTCTTTGAATTCCCAGTCAGACAATGGCACTGTATACCAGTATTAAAAATTGTGGGTGCACATAACCCCCATATATTCTTTGAATTCCCAGTGAGACAATGGAACTGTATAGCAGTAGCAAAAATTGTGGGTGCACGTCACCCCAATATATTCTTTGAATTCCCAGTTAGACAATGGCACTGTATACCAGTAGTAAAAATTGTGGGTGCACATAACCCCCATATATTCTTTGAATTCCCAGTCAGACAATGGCACTGTATACCAGTATTAAAAATTGTGGGTGCACATAACCCCCATATATTCTTTGAATTCCCAGTCAGACAATGGCACTGTATACCAGTATTAAAAATTGTGGGTGCACATAACCCCCATATATTCTTTGAATTCCCAGTGAGACAATGGAACTGTATAGCAGTAGCAAAAATTGTGGGTGCACGTCACCCCAATATATTCTTTGAATTCCCAGTTAGACAATGGCACTGTATACCAGTAGTAAAAATTGTGGGTGCACATAACCCCCATATATTCTTTGAATTCCCAGTCAGACAATGGAACTGTATAGCAGTAGCAAAAATTGTGGGTGCACGTCACCCCAATATATTCTTTGAATTCCCAGTCAGACAATGGCACTGTATACCAGTATTAAAAATTGTGGGTGCACGTAACCCCCATATATTCTTTGAATTCCCAGTCAGACAATGGCACTGTATACCAGTATTAAAAATTGTGGGTGCACGTAACCCCCATATATTCTTTGAATTCCCAGTCAGACAATGGCACTATATACCAGTATTAAAAATTGTGGGTGCACATAACCCCCATATATTCTTTGAATTCCCAGTCAGACAATGGCACTGTATACCAGTAGCAAAAATTGTGGGTGTATATAGCCCCAATTCTATTGCTAGGGGACTTGCAGGGTATTTCTGAGGTGAAGGTGGGGGGGCACACCGTTGGAACGGGGATTTGGGGTGTATATATGGGGTATACGGGAATACACTGTCAGTGTGTTCCATTCAGGATCCTGGGAAAGCTGGGTTGCGGCGATTGAGCCCGTCAGTGCCACGTTACACTGACAAGCTTCTCCCTGGAATTGAAGTTATATGTAAGCCCAATATATTCTTTGAATTCCCAGTGAGACAATGGCACTATATGGCAGTAGCAAAAATAGTGGGTGTATATAGCCCCAATTCTATTGCTAGGGGACTTGCAGGGTATTTCTGGGGTGAAGGTGGGGGGGCACACCGTTGGAACGGGTATCGGGGGTATATATCGGGTATACGGGAATACACTGACAGTGTATTCCATTCAGGATCCTGGGAAAGCTGGGTTGCGGCGATTGAGCCCGTCAGTGCCACGTTACACTGACAAGCTTCTCCCTGGAATTTAGCTCTTATAAGAGCTGTTGGTTGTCTTCTCCTTCCTATCCTAGCCTGTCCCTGCCTACCCAGAATCTAACCCCTAGCTAACTGGACGGAAACCTCCGTCCTCGGTGAATTGCAAGCTCAGAATGACGCGAAGCTGGGCGTCGCTGTTCTTTTAAATTAGAGGTCACATGTTTTCGGCAGCCAATGGGTTTTGCCTACTTTTTTCAACGGCACCGGTGTCGTAGTTCCTGTCCCACCTACCCTGCGCTGTTATTGGAGCAAAAAAGGCGCCAGGGAAGGTGGGAGGGGAATCGAGTAATGGCGCACTTTACCACGCGGTGTTCGATTCGATTCGAACATGCCGAACAGCCTAATATCCGATCGAACATGAGTTCGATAGAACACTGTTCGCTCATCTCTAGATGCGACCCATAGTCCAGCTTCATTTAGGACAAGCATGCTCAGTTTGTCTTTGACTATGCTAAAGAAGCTTATTAGTTCAGGGCTACATATCCATGTATGTGCCGTCCTAATAGATGGAGCATGTGTAGTGCACAAATGAACAGACAGTTAGAGAGCACAAAGGGCAATAGGCACCGGCAAAATTTAGAAAGCAGTCACATGTTCTACATAGGGTTGATCGATCGGGATCAGAAAAGATCGGATTCCGATCGGCGATCGAATAAATTTCATGATCGCGATCAGAATTCCAATCCCGATCTTTTCCGGCGGGATTGAGATCGGAGGTTATCTCAAGAACGGCTCAACCCTACTCATGTATATACTAATAGGGTTGAGCGATCGGATCCCGATTGGCGATCAAGCTAATTTCATGATCAGGATCGGCTGGAAAATGATCGAAAATCGGATTTTAAAAATGATCCTGAATTCTCAAGATCAGCTCAACCCTAAATCTACAGTAAAGACCCACAATTCTGGCCATTGCATGCTGAAAATGTAATAGTGCTATTGGGGTGTAGATTCTGAAATAGAGGTGAATCACACATCTTACAAAAGTTGTAGTTGTATGTCTGTAGGGAAAATCCCTTTAAGTAAGTGTTGATAGAGCTAATGTTATGGGACTGGATAAAGGATGTTCTAATTTTAAGCAAGTTTATTCTCTGTCTGGATTTCCCTTACAGTGTTCCTGGAGATACAAAAATTTCAGAAGAGACCCCAAAGTATAATAAGTAGAGGCCAAGGGGAGGTGTGGGCACATCATAAACACTGATACTCACCTTTCCTTTGTAACTTGCGTCTGAGTGTCATGACCTTGGTGTGCCTCCACCAACTTGGTCGCACCTCCCCTTGGTCTCCCATTATTATATTCTTGGACCTGATAATGATAATTTATGGTTCAGACCAAAACTAAATACTTTTTACCATTTTGGCCATTCGTTACATCTAATGGCTGGGGACAACTTGTGATGAGATGATGGGGACAACCTGTGATGGCTGGGGACAACATGTGACAAGATGATGGGGACAACTGGTGACGAGATGATGGGGACAATCGGTGATGAGATGATGGGGACAACTGGTGACGAGATGATGGGGACAATCGGTGATGAGATGATGTGGACAACCTGTGATGTCTGGGGACAACCTGTGACATGATGATGGGGACAACCGGTGACATGATGATGGGGACAACTGGTGAAGAGCTGATGGGGACAACCGGTGACGAGATGATGGGGACAACCTGTGATGAGATGATGGGGACAACCTGTGACGAGATGATGGAGAAACCTGTGATGGCTGGGGACAACCTGTGATGAGATGATGGAGATCCCTCTTATCAGAATACCATATATACAATATAACCGGCTTTCCTTTGTGAGATTGTCGTCTTTACGTTCCATGCAGGCTCTCGTTGCATTGCTATAAATACAGTATTGTTCAGTGCATACAGTTCAAGGCAATGACTACAAACATAATCAGAACTGATTAAACATAATTAATCAGAAAGTGTTTAGGGCCAAGAATAATTATTCATGTAATCACAGGAATCGGAGAAGGAAATGAAACATATGTCTGTGAAGTCCTGAAATGAATCCTAATACTGTACTTTAAAGGCGCAGGCTGGCATTGTGCATCCTGAGCCGCTTTATATTGTATTTCTACAGAGGCTTTGATGATTGTCTCCGGAACAGAAACGATGAATACTTTCTACAGCGGCTCCTTTGCTTTGTACATGACGATGGCGCAGAATTGTATCCGAACCTGATACCAAAAAATCCACAGGTTTATAGGTGCACTAAAGTATCGGATAAAGCCATGAATCCTATCTTTGTAATTTTTAAAGGGAGTCTATCATTGGTATTATGTCATTTTACCTCTAGTGAAGAAATCCATTCCTCCGTTTTTCCAAAACACATGCAGGTTAATCTTCTTGGAGCACAGGGGGACATTACTCCTGTGCTCTGAGCACATCTGCGTCATCAGCAGTGATCCTTCTTCACCACGCCTTCTTCAAATCGAGACTCCTCCTCTTCACTGCTTCTTACACTTCCTTGGAACTACACAAGTGTAATGCCTCGGCACAGTACGCTCATGTAAGAAGAAATCCAAGATGGCGGACAGAGCAGGTGCTGTATGCTCGCCCACTTTGGCTTCGGGCTGAGCATACAGCACATGCTTCGTCCACCATCTTGGATTTCTTCTTATATGAGCATTCTGTGTAGGCACTGTTTGCTCATGTAACTCAATGCTGTGTCTTGCTGAAAAAATGGAGTTCATTGCCTTGGATCATGCAGTGATGAATAACACATCCATCCCCTACTTCCACCATCACTGTAATGCCTCGTGTTCCAGGCCACAGCACCTTATATACTGTATGTGACATCAGCACTGTAAGGCGTCCACCTACCACTGACTATTGGCTGAGAGGTTGTCAGATGTTGTCAGGACGTCACACACTCACGTCTCTTCTGTATCTTCATTGCACAATGCAATGGGGCGGCCATTTTAGTTTGTCCAAGATGAATCACAAATTATTCCGTTTTATTAACCCCTTCCCGCCGATGGCATTTTTTGATTTTCGCTTTTCGTTTTTGACTCCCCTCCTTCTAAACCCCATAACTTTTTTATTTCTCCGCTCCCAGAGTCATATGAGGTCTTAATTTTTGCGGGACAATTTTTTCTTCATGATGCCACCATTAATTATTCTTTATAATGTACTGGGAAGCAGGAAGAAAATTCAGAATGGGGTGGATTTGAAGAAAAAATGCATTTCTGCGACTTTCTTACGGGCTTTGGTTTTACGGCGTTCACTGTGCAGCCGAAATGACCTGTCCCCTGTATTCTTTGTTTTGGTACGGTTCCAGGGATACCAAATTTATATGGTTTTATTTACATTTTGACCCCTAAAAAAAATTCCAAAACGGTGTTAAAAATTTTTTTTTCTAAAAGTCGCCATATTCCGACGGCCATAACTTTTTTATACATAGGTGTACGGGGATGCATAGGGCGTATTTTTTTGCGGGGCCGGGTGTACTTTTTATTTCTACCATTTTCGGGAAATGTTATTGCTTTGATCACTTTTTATTCAAATTTTTATCAGAATTAAAACAGTGAAAAAACGGCGGTTTGGCACTTTTGACTATTTTTCCTGCTACGGCGTTTACCGAACAGGAAAAATATTTTTATAGATTTGTAGAGCGGGCGATTTCGGACGCGGGGATACCTAACATGTAAATGTTTCACAGTTTTTAACTACTTTTATATGTGTTCTAGGGAAAGGGGGGTGATTTGAACTTATAATACTTTTTATATTTTTTTATATTTTTTTTTACTTTTTTTTTTTGCATTTATTAGACCCACTAGGGGTGTTGAACCCCAGGGGGTCTGATCACTAATGCAATGCATTACAATGCTAATGCATTGCAATGCATTGCAAAAAATCATCATCTCTTTTGCAGGCTGTATACACCAGCCTGCAAAAGAGAGAATTTGCAGACTGGCTGGGAGCCCTTAACAAGGCTCCCGGCTGTCATGGCAACGGGGGTCGGCCCTGGAGCATGCTCCAGGAGCCGGCGATCCCTGCCAAAATGGCGGCGCCCATGCGCCGCCGGGAAGATGGCGCCTCCGGCGCCTTTGACAGCAGCGCCGGAGGGGTTAATGCCTCCGATCGGTCCGGGGACCGATCGGAGCCATTAGAGCCGGTTGTCTACTGCTTAAAGCAGTAGACACCCGGCGGCTATGACGGCCGCCCGGCTCCCGGGCGGTCGCCATAGTTACAGACCCGACACGCACCGTACTATTACGGCGCATGTCGGGAAGGGGTTAAACAATGAACAATTTTGGAATATTTTAGTTGAACCTTGCTCAAAAGGGATCAGTTCAGCCGTGTCTACTTGCTAACTTTACAGTGCATATCTAGGAGTACACTTGTGTAGGGGTCTTAAGGGAATGTTGAGAAGGAGGAAATTTTCTTAGCTGAAATATTCCGTGTCCAATTCTGTGGCAGAATTTCTAAGTTCCGCAGCCTCTAGGCAGAAATTTTCAGGCTTCCATTGACTTCAATAGAAGTTATTAGGCAGAAAGAAGACTTGAGGATCGACCATGACTAGCGTTGAGCCGATCTTGAGATTTCAGGATTGATTTTAAAATCCGATTTCTGATCATTTTCCAGCCAATCCCGATTGTGAAATTTGCTCGATCTTCGATCGGGATCCGATCTTTCCTGATTCCGATCGCTCAACCCTAATTGTATATTATATATACAGTGGGGTTAAGCCGACCTTGAGATTTCAAAATCCGATTTTCGATCATTTTCCAGCTGATCCTGATCGTGAAATTTGCTTGATTGCCGATCGGGTTCTGATCCCGATCGCTCAATCCTAACCATGACACTTATTTTCTGCTAGATGAAGAATTCAGCGTCTGCCTCTCATTTGTCTCAAATTCATCACCAAATTCAGCCGTGTGAACATGAACAAACCTTTGTGGAAAGAAGTCAGAGAAGTAATGTCGCCATAATCCTCTTTTCCTTAATATGTAAATTTGTCTACAAGTGCACAGGAGGTGGGATGATGTTGCCAGATTCCCTACAGATAACCCCCAAGTGCTTCAGGTTTCCTCTGGAATTACTGTGGAACACCCCTTTAACTGAAATCAATATTTTCAGACTCTGCATCAGTGTTGTCTGTATGTACAGCAGAATTATTGGTTTGGGTGGAATTTTTCAATTTTACTAGGAGTGCTGAAAGAATACACGTAGTTTGGGAGTCTGGAATATTCATAAGGACAGAACTTGCTCCAGCACCTACCGATTCTCGAGTCCTCACTGCCCCTCAGATACTTGCAGGATACAAAGTATACATATACACAGTCCAGTCATATTAATGTAACCCTGCCTGCTTTTGTCATCAACATTAACCAATGGCAGAAGGCATCTGGGTGCACTCATCATTGTGGAAGGCACAATGGATCAGCACAAATATGCTTCTATCCTTGCGGACCATGTTCACCCCTACATGTGAATTGTTTTTCCTCAGGATGATGGCATCTACCAGCAGGACAATGCGACGTGTCATAAAGCTCGCAGTGTACGTGCATGGTTCGAGGAGCACCAGGATGAGTTTACCATAATCCCTTGTCCAGCAGATTCCCCGGACTTGAACCCAATCGAAAATCTGTGGGACCACCTCAATCGGGTTGTTCGCACCATGGAGGCTCAACCGCGTAACCTAGTGCAGCTGGCCACAGCACAGGAGTCGGCATCATCACAACATCCCCTCATGTCTCGCTGCGGTCCGATCCGCCAAAGGTGGCTATTCTGGATTTACACAGCAGCCTGTCAATCATTGAACACAAGGGCAGTGGGATGTATGGACTAGTCGGGGGATACCCCCAATGAATACACCAGCCTTATAAATCAGGTATTCTCGGCATTCTTATGAAATAGTGTTCAAAGGGAACATTTTGGCTACTAGAGATACAGGTTTGGCTTCTTTGCATTTCCGCTGTATAAGCATATTGTCATCCTTCCCACCTCTCCGCAGTATCTATCTAAACCCGACGGATACAATAACAATTACCTAAGTTTTCTTTGGCGTTCCATTAAACCCCATACGCGATATCGTCTCTTTGCCAGGATTTCAGAACACATTTCCACAATAGGAAATAAAAATGTAAAAAATGATGTGTCTGACTGGATGTGTATTTATTTCTGTGCCTTAGCAGGGTTTGCACAGGGGGAGAACATACTTTGTGGTAGAAGAGAGCGGGTAATGTGACTCCGGAGACATGGGCAGAGGTGGAATTTATGGATCTGCTGTTAGAGCATCTGTGGCGTATGTTTCATCACGGCGCGCCCGCTCACAGCGTCTGCTGCTTTATACAACTCTTGTTAGTGTGAAACATCACCCCAAGACGGATACAGAACAGGAAGACTCGAAACACTTATTGGAGAAATTCACATTCTAGGAACAATTATATACATTGTAGCCAAATATTCTGGAATTTCATCAGCCGTCATGTCCAGCCCTGATCATATTAGATCATATAGACATCATAAAGGGACCTCTCCCATGTAGAAGCTCATCTATGACCTAGAGCCAAGGACCGCCGACTATCAGAAGCTTTATGGACCCTGGCTCATCCGTGTATTACATAGTAATGGCCGCCAGTGGAGGATACTGGACAGTTTTAAAATGTATGGATAGCGGTCACTTCCGACCTGATGCTGTAAATGCTGGTTATATGGTATATATGATGTATTAGGTTTATTATACACTGCTCAGGACACAGGACGGGTCATCATGGAAGAGACTCAATGGGGAAGAGTATGGAGGATTATAGTCAAGCGATGATGCAAAAAAATAATAATGCAGCTCAGAACAGTCAGGTCATTCATACAGGACAACCATGATGGCGGGTATAGGGCTAATAGTCAATATCTCTGAAGGTATATATTGCTTATGTGTGCATAGATAGATAGATAGATAGATAGATAGATAGATAGATAGATAGGAGATCGATAGATAGATAGATAGATAGATAGATAATAGATAGATAGATAGATAATAGATAGATAGATAGATAGATAGATAGATAGATAGATAGATAGATAGATAGATAGGAGATAGATAGATAGATAGATAGATAGATAGATAGATAGATAGGAGATAGATAGATAGATAGATAGATAGATAGATAGATAGGAGATGGATAGATAGATAGATAGATAGATAGATAGAAGATAGATAGATAGATAGATAGATAGATAGATAGGTAGATAGATAGATAGGAGATAGATAGATAGATAGATAGGAGATAGATAATGAGATAGATAGATAGATAGATAGATAGATAGATAGGAGATAGATAGATAGATAGATAGATAGATAGATAGATAGATAGATAGGAGATAGATAGATAGGAGATAGATAGATAGATAGATAGATAGATAGATAGGTAGATAGGAGATAGATAATGAGATAGATAGATAGATAGATAGATAGATGGATAGATATAGGAGATAGATAGATAGATAGATAGATAGATAGATAGATAGATAGATAGATAGATAGATAGATAGGAGATAGATAGATAGATAGATAGGAGATAGATAATGAGATAGATAGATAGATAGATAGATAGATAGATAATAGGTAGATAGGAGATAGATAGATAGATAGATAGATAGATAGATAGATAGTAGATAGATAGATAGATAGATAGATAGATAGGAGATAGATAGATAGATAGGAGATAGATAATGAGATAGATAGATAGATAGATAGATAGATAGATAGATAATAGGTAGATAGGAGATAGATAGATAGATAGATAGATAGATAGATAGATAGATAGGAGATAGATAGATAGATAGATAGATAGATAGGAGATAGATAGATAGATAGATAGATAGATAGATAGATAGGAGATAGATAGATAGATAGATAGATAGATAGGAGATAGATAGATAGGAGATAGATAGATAGATAGATAGGTAGATAGGAGATAGATAATGAGATAGATAGATAGATAGATAGATAGATGGATAGATATAGGAGATAGATAGATAGATAGATAGATAGATAGATAGATAGATAGATAGATAGATAGATAGGAGATAGATAGATAGATAGATAGATAGGAGATAGATAATGAGATAGATAGATAGATAGATAGATAGGAGATAGATAGATAGATAGATAGATAATAGGTAGATAGGAGATAGATAGATAGATAGATAGATAGATAGATAGATAGATAGTAGATAGATAGATAGATAGATAGATAGATAGGAGATAGATAGATAGATAGATAGATAATAGGTAGATAGGAGATAGATAGATAGATAGATAGATAGATAGATAGATAGATAGTAGATAGATAGATAGATAGATAGATAGATAGATAGATAGGAGATAGATAGATAGATAGGAGATAGATAATGAGATAGATAGATAGATAGATAGATAGATAGATAGATAATAGGTAGATAGGAGATAGATAGATAGATAGATAGATAGATAGATAGATAGATAGGAGATAGATAGATAGATAGATAGATAGATAGATAGATAGGAGATAGATAGATAGATAGATAGATAGGAGATAGATAGATAGATAGATAGATAGATAGATAGATAGATAGGAGATAGATAGATAGATAGATAGATAGATAGATAGGAGATAGATAGATAGATAGATAGATAGATAGATAGGAGATAGATAGATAGATAGATAGATAGATAGATAGATAGGAGATAGATAGATAGATAGATAGATAGATAGATAGATAGATAGGAGATAGATAGATAGATAGATAGATAGATGAGGGAGGGAGATTTGTGGTTCTGAGTTTATCCTCTTCCGACCCTTCCCATTCTCTATATCCAGTATACATTGAGTTGCGCTCCTGTCGTTGCATTTCCTTCTCTCTGTTCCATCTTGTATATGTGTCGCTGTTCTTGTTATTATTTCTCCACCCGCCGCAGATCTCCGCTCCTCTGGCTTTGCCCCATCAACCTCTTTACGTAGGGAAATCCTGTGCAAATCCCCACCGGCCATAACATTACTGCATGACTTAATACCTAATTGCTTGTAAATATTACTAGAACAAGTTCTTGGATTGGGCTAAATTAACTCTTGAGAACTCGCCTCATCAGGGGAGATGGGAGCGCGGCGCGTAGCACGTTCCATGCAGATCTGGTCGAGGACGGAGTTATAAACAGCAGAAATCAATAGACTCTGGGCTGCAGATGTTCCTATTGCACTTGCATTCTCCTTTGTGTGGGAAAACAAGTTCCTGGCATAGATGAATGCCCCGGGCCATCGGACAATCGGTATATTTAGTCACATGTGTCATTATTGGCAGCGCATGGTTAGATATGTGATGGGGCCCGGTCTTATATCAGACAGTGAAATATTGGGTTGTACAGTCTAAGGGCCTTATGCACAAAACTTAACGCTGGGTGAAAATTATCATTGATGTGAGGGATGCACGTGGCATGAAAAAAGTAATTTTTGAAGCACAGCCACGAAAAAAATTGCAACTTTTTGTGTTTCTTGACCAACATTGCTATCTGGTCTCCGCTTCTTCTCTCCTGTTTGCACAGAAAAATGGCCAATGGACGTGTGCAGTGGCCATGACATATAACAGTCACAAGAAAAACTATCATTAAATAAATTAGTAGCAGAACGCTGGAGGAGATACAAAGAAAGCAGGAGAATGCACAGGACCGAGTATGTTTTTGTTTGACAAAGTCTCATTCGTCCAGCAAACAGGTGACAGTTCACATGGGAAGAAGCAGGTCTATCATTCTTTCTATCCGGATACATGTCATGAGATGACTAGCTTATCAAGACAATACTGTTAGCCTGCGTTGTGTCACAAATAGGGTTGAGCGATCGTGTTCGGAAAAGATCGGATTCCGATCGGTGATCGAGAAAATTTCACGATCACGATCAGAATTCCGAACAGGATCTTTTTAGATGGGATCGAGATCGATGATTATTTCCCACAATGCTTTGCTACTGGCCAAGCATTGTGGGAAAAGCTAAGAATGTTAGCCTTCACACTGAGTATACGCTCCGCTCATTCTGAGCGAGTGTATACTTAGTGTGAAGGCTCCGCTGCGGTTCCATAGGAATGAATTGAAGCAGCCGGCACACAGCCTTAACCCTCTGTACGCCGGCTGCGTCCATTTATTCTAATGGGAGACTAGCTAACATCTCTAGTAGCTACTTACCTGCAGAGATGGCTGGTCCAGTGCCCGGTGTTCTCGTTCTTCTTCGCCTCGCTGTCCCCTCCTCCCAGGTTAGTGTTAAAGAGCTAGGAAGAAGGCGGGGCTTGTGGCTTAGGAGAGTGTGGGCGGGTACAGGGTGGGGAGACGTGACATGTCCCCTCCCAGTACCCGCCCACACTCTCCTAACCTGGGAGGCAGGGGGCAGCAAGGCGAAGAAGAACGAGAACAGCGGGCACCGGACCAGTCATCTCTGCAGGTAAGTGGACACCAGGGGGGGCTAAGTAGCCAGAGGATTAAAAAAAAAATCCTCTGGCTACTTAGTGATTAAAAATAATCACTACACAGCGTGGATTCTAACAATTAAAGTGTTCAATTGTTAGATTCCATGCTGTATAGTGAATAGGATTGCTCTTAAAATCCGACCTCCGATTAGTAAAAAAATCCCATTGACTTGCATTGGGATCGGAATTGGGATCGAGATCGGGTTCGAATGAAAAATGATCGGAAATCAGATTTCAAAATCGATCCTGAAAAGTCAAGATCGGCTCAACCCTAGTCAGAAAGTAATATGATATATATGTCCGCCCAGTGGTTGTATTGTGAATTGCAGACTCTCAAGTGTTTTGTTATTATATCATACTCATGTGGAATTGGAGTCCTGAGATAAGTTAAATAGTTTGTATAGTAATTTTTTTATTATTATAAGAATTAGGTTCTTACTGCTTTTCTCTTGAGGTTTATAAAACACCACATCACGCGGTAATATGAAATGTAACATACAGACCCGCGGATAATAAGAGGCGACATATTCAATTAAATGGAGGCGTTGTACGGCAAGCCCAACACTAGATCTAGGATAAATAAATGATAGGTTCTATAAGTGACACATACATCTGACCATCTCCCTTCCCGCCAACACCTGTTTATGAAGGTGGTCGGCTACTTACAGAGCCATCATTCACACGCAATGTCATTTAAAAGCCCATCTTGGATCTGGAATTTAGAACATCCTAGTGAATCTTTAAGTAGATCAGTAACCATGGTTTCTCCGCCTGAGACTACCATCGCATGCAAAATCTGTATGTTTTCCCTTTCTCTCAACCATAAAGAATGGAGAATAATGAGCCTCCTCCGTTACAGCCATTCAAGCCTGAAGACAACAATAAATATCTGCTTAACTAACAGGAACTGACCTTTTTATCTTACACGCTTTTATATTATGCTGACAATTTATTTTAAACGCTGTTCTCACCTGTGGCGGTATACGTTACATTACATTACGTTACGTTACGTTACATTACGTTACATTACGTTACGTTACATTACATTACGTTACATTACGATACGTTACATTACATTACGATACGTTACGTTACATTACGTTACGTTACATTACGTTACATTACGTTACATTACGTTACGTTACATTACGTTACATTATGTTACGTTACATTACGTTACGTTACATTACATTACATTACGATACGTTACATTACGTTACATTACGATACGTTACGTTACATTACGTTACATTACGTTACATTACGTTACGTTACGTTACATTACGTTACATTACATTACATGACGTTACATTACATTACGTTACATTACATTACATTACATTACGATACGTTACATTACGTTACATTACGTTACGCTACGTTACATTACGTTACATTACGTTACGTTACATTACATTACATGACGTTACATTACATTACGTTACGTTACATTACATTACGTTACATTACGTTACATTATGTTACATTACATTACATTACGATATGTTACATTATGTTACGTTACATTACATTACGTTACGTTACATTACGTTACATTACATTACGTTACATTACGATACGTTACGTTACATTATGTTACGTTACATTACGTTACGTTACATTATGTTACATTACGTTACGTTACATTACAATAAGCTAAGATGAAAAATTAAAAAAATACACAATAAGGGATAAATCCGATATCGTGAAAAAAATAGAATTGAAAAATTAACATTCTATTTTTCAGACTTTGTTCCCAATAGGGGGAGCTCTTTGCATAGACATATATTTTTAAGAATGCATAATATTAAAAAAAAGTTGCAATAACTTGGATACAAATGTTAAAAAGTTTATTGTGACCTATATAGTTACCAGGTATCAGAGGACCCAGGATGTGCCAAGAAACCCTTCCACCCAAAATGACTCCACCTCCACCAGCCTGAACCATTGACGCCTTACAGGATGGGTTCATGGATTTAGGCTACCCTACAAAAACAGTCTTACCTCATGTGGACCTAAAAAATAAACTCAGGGTTTGGAGATTACAAGCCTATAAAAAACTAGTCTTGGATGGGTGTGAAGAGTACACAATCAAAATGGAGGAAGCCACTGATCCCAAATGTGCAAAGCAAGGAAATAAAGCATCTTAGTAGGAATGTGGGGGTGCACCAGTGCCACCTCCATCTTCTTCAGGAACGGGTCTTCTTTGCGTCTTCTTCCAGCGGTGGCTTCAAACTTCTAGGCCTCGGGCAGCCAACTGTGCATGCCTGTCGGCCACAAGCAAATAGCCGCTTGCAATACTGTGTAAGTGACCATTTTCTTGTGGCCATGGGCATGCGCAGTCAGCTTTGCCCTAGGCCCGGGGCCTAGAAGTTTGAAGCCATCACTGGAAGAAGACGGCGGTGGAGAGTTCTCTCGCCACATTGGGGACCGCTCAACTCATTTGCATACCGACGTAAACCGGATTATATACCGAATGGTGGCACGGAGAAGACATCTAATTGTAGGAGAACAATAGCCTTTCTTAAGGCTATCCTGATGTGGTACCCAGAAAAAATTTAATTTTAATGATAGGATCCCTTTAAATGTTAAGACTAGAGATGAGTGAACAGGGTTGTAAAAGGTTGGGCTCTTTATAAGTTTTCCAAAAATATCAGGTTTGGATGAATTTGGGGTTCTGAGTATTTGTCACTCCAAATTATTATTATTCTACTCTGTTTTGTCTTCAAGTCCCAGAAAATAATATGCTGAGACCTCACAATATAGAAATAAAAGCACTACGGTTAGAACTGGAAATGAAACTGGAAACTTTGTGACTCTTCATGAATTGAATCTTGGGGGCATAAATATGGAGTACTTAAAAAATTACATGAATAGAGATGAGCAAACTGATTGAGATCAAATAGATTCGCCCCAAAGTCTAATAGTTTTGGGCTCAAACAAAACCTTTTTGGGATCATTCACGAAACACATATGACATGTCATGATGTCTATGCAGATCTCTGAGGGTGAATCATTGGCCTTAATGATGACCCTGGAGCCTGTGACATCAGCCAGAGGTCAGGAGAGGACACCAGGCTGGATGCCACGAGGATGTCCAGGAAAGGTGAGTATAACTGTTTGTTATCCCTGTGGTCTCCACTTATGGGGTCTTGGGATTGATGTGGCTAGCTGGCAAAGGGAGAAGATGTGTATTACAGAGCTCCTCATCCCCTTTCGCTTAATCCTGCCAGTATCAGGGATATCCTGAGCCTGATTGTGTCCTAAATACCCAGAGACCTTCCCCCCGGGTCTCCGTGAGCCAGTCTGGGGTGTTTTTTCCAGTTTACAGCCTTTCCTGATCTTCCCTAGCCCAAGGCCTACCTGACACCGATGACCGCCCGCCATATTGGATCTTGCAGCCTAAAGTGCATCGACGAGTGGCAACTCAGCCTTCTGGTCCTCAGCCCTACCACCAGTTGCTTCATCCATAAGTGCGGGCCTGACATCCTGACAGAGGTGCCCCTTCTCGCTCCTGCCGGGCACCTTGTCGGATCTACCTCTTGTGGTTGGCGTGTCCTCTTCCTCCGTCCCTGCGAGGATGCCTGCTGGCAAAGGCCTTCTACAGACACTTATGGGGTCTTAAGAGACAGAGTATAATATGAATTGGAGGGTCGAGTCTCACAAATATCCGTTAGCCCATCTCTAATTATGAATTTTTGGAGTGAATCTGCCTCCATATTGGCTGTAGACTCCTTCCCATTTGTGTAGGACAGGTTATACTTAGAATAGAGTTAAGTTGGACCCTACTGTCCCCGTTCACCTTGTAGGACGGGCCATCTATCTTCATCTATTGTGTTAGTTCACGTGTACACCTTGCAGTAATATCGGCTACAGACGGCTAATGCAGCTGTGATGAATGTAAAACTGAAGGCTCCTCATTAAATAGAATTTTAACACTTGGCCTTCAGAAATATCAGCAGCGACAGGAGCATGTACAAAAAAAAAACTAAGAAAAAAAACCCTCGATATTCATTTCCACCAAAATGAGCAGAGCAGGATTATTTCAACTGATGGAAAAATTAATGAAGGGGCTGAGAACGTTCACGTTGCATTTATAATATTGTGCATGTCTTCATGTTAATGGAGGTGAATCTGATTACAGCGAGTTACTAGATACTTTATTGCTGTGTTCTAAAGTGCATGCATATTAATGTGAGATGTCATACTGTGCGATGGGAATGTCATAGATATGGCTTATACAGTATTCATAGAACAAACCCCCCTCCAAAAAAAAAAAAAAAAAATGTAAGAAAGCTCCCGCCTGTACTATTATACAATTTCACACTATTTATAGGGCTGGGAAATCATAGCGCTCCAAATCTGTTGCCTCCTGTCGTAGAGTTGAATGGAATCTCCCGTGATTCGGGTTTTCTCGACTCCGACCAGATGTTTAAATCTGCATGAAGCCTCTTCTGCTCAGCGGCGTAGCAGGGGGAGGCTTAGATGGTGTTTTGTTGACTTTGCAATGTAACGTCTCTTACAAGAGGTGGAAATTCTCTAAGTCATAATGAGCATCACAGTGGCCAGACTGGGGGCAAAATCTAAGGAATCGCCCCAATCTTCACTCTTAATCTCCATATCATGAACATTACTGGTTGGAGTCCCAGGTTGTGATTTAAAATAGTCACCAATGGACTGCAGTAGTGATGACAATAGCAGGACGGTAGTCATGGTCCAACCACATATGGTTCGCTTTGGGAATATTTGTGAGGCTCAGCTGGAAATTTTGTTTCAGATTGAATCGGAAGTGAGGAATAAAAATGGTTAGTATTAACTATTCAGATTCCAGAGTATAATAAGTAGAACAAACATACAGACATCGACAGCACTGACAAATAGGGTTCAGCCGATCTTGAGATTTCAGGATCAATTTTAAAATCCGATTTCCAAACATTTTCCAGCCAATCCCGATCGTGATCGTGAAATTTTCTCAATCGTTGATCAGGATCCGATCTTTCCCGATCTCGATCGCTCAACCCTAGTCAATGCTTCTCTATGGGAAAAGTCACTTTTGGGGTTGAGCCAAACTTGAAATTTCAAAATCCGATTTCCAATCATTTTCCAGCCGATCTTTCCCGATCCTGATTGCTCAACCCTACTGACAAACAACGTGAACAAGTAATGCGGGTCTACCTAGCCATAGCTACAATAAACATGTAAAGAAAAAAGCTGCTACAGTATTCTGCTAGCACCAAGAGATTTACTGATAATTCCTATAAAAATACATGAAAATGAGGTTCTTGGTCTGCATTTCGATTAAATCCATCTAAAAATGGTCACCTTGTCACTGGGCAGATGGGCTTATACAATTACTCAAAATGTAAATCAAGAACCTCATTTTCATGTATTTTATATACTGTAGGAATTAGTAATAATATTATTGGTGCTATTGTAGCTTTTTGTGTTTATAATAACTGGAGACCAAGGAGGTCTTCCATGACTATTCACTTTCTTCTTCATATTCCAGGTCGCCAATGAGGCCTTCTATCATATATGCTGTACTGCCAAAGCTTGATGGCTTCAATTTTCTCCCACAAGATTGCTGAAGTGATTCTGGGGACTCAGCACCAGCAACCCTAGGCTATAGACCATAATACTCATAAAATTGCATTTTTTTTTAAGCCAAAGCATTATTGTGTTAGAGTCTAAGACACTGGAAGGTCCTCTAGTACTCTGGTGGGCCAGTCCAACACTAGGCTACATAGAAACTTGACTAGGGTTGAGCCGATCTTGAGATTTCAGGATCGTTTTTAAAATCCGATTTAAAATCATTTTCCAGCCGATCCCGATCGCAAAATTTTTTGCTCAATCACCGATCGGGATCTGATCTTTCCCGATCCCGATTGCTCAACCTGATTGGCCAGTGGCCAAGCATTGTGGGATCTAACGTGAGACCTCAATCTCGCTGAAAAAGATTGGGATCAAAATTATGATCGCGATCGTGAAATTTGCTCGATCGCCAATTGGGATCCGATATTTCCAGATCGCTCAACCCTTTTGGCCAGTAGACAAGCATTGTGGGAACTAACATGAGACCTTGATCCCATTGAAAAAGAACGGGATTGGAATTCTGATTGCAATCGAGAAATTTACTCTTACAGTCAGGATTAGGGTTGAGCGATCAGGATCAGAAAAGATCGGATTCCGATCCTGATCGCTCAACCCTAATCCTGACTGAAGGACAGGAAGTAGAGGAAGTAGCATAGTGCCAGTCTCTTTCAGTCTCTTGCCAGTCACACCATCTGTCTCTATTATATATAAATGATAACATGAATGAAATTGATTTATGGCATGTTAAGATGAACACAGAAAAACTAGTCTAGAAAACCTGTTCAATGGATGACGAATCCACCATCGGCGCTGTCGCTACTCCAGGATGTAATAATTAAACTCGACCTTGAGACATCCTTATGCAGAGAGCTGATCTGTGACTCTGCAGGATGAATTCAGTCCATCTGAACAGTTCCCTCACATTAAACACACCATAAATATCATTTTTAGTATTTTCTGCTTTCTAATGTGCAGTAAATTCTTCTTTTATATTTCTCTTCCTTCCTCTCCTAATTTTCTCCATCAGTGATCACCTGTTTTTATTCCGATGACAGAAACGCTCGCAGTTATATCAAGTGTCGCCGTACTCTCTTCCTACATTCGAATTAGCTTCAGAGTTTTTGTTACTTTTTGTTACTTTGTTGACTTGAACGCCATGGAAACAAAATATTAACGGACCAGAGTCTAACGTGGAAACAAGTTGCAATTGAAACTAATCTCCTACCAAAAGTGGAAAACTTGGGATTGGTCAGGAGTAGAGATGAGCGAACAGTGTTCTATCGAACTCATGTTCGATCGGATATTAGGCTGTTCGGCATGTTCGAATCGAATCGAACACCGCGTGGTAAAGTGCGCCATTACTCGATTCCCCTCCCACCTTCCCTGGCGCCTTTTTTGCTCCAATAACAGCGCAGGGTAGGTGGGACAGGAACTACGACACCGGTGACGTTGAAAAAAGTAGGCAAAACCCATTGGCTGCCGAAAACATGTGACCTCTAATTTAAAAGAACAGCGACGCCCAGGTTCGCGTCATTCTGAGCTTGCAATTCACCGAGGACGGAGGTTTCCGTCCAGCTAGCTAGGGGTTAGATTCTGGGTAGGCAGGGACAGGCTAGGATAGGAAGGAGAAGACAACCAACAGCTCTTATAAGAGCTAAATTCCAGGGAGAAGCTTGTCAGTGTAACGTGGCACTGACGGGCTCAATCGCCGCAACCCAGCTTTCCCAGGATCCTGAATGGAATACACTGACAGTGTATTCCCGTATACCCGATATATACCCCGATACCCGTTCCAACGGTGTGCCCCCCCACCTTCACCCCAGAAATACCCTGCAAGTCCCCTAGCAATAGAATTGGGGCTATATACACCCACAATTTTTACTACTGGTATACAGTGCCATTGTCTGACTGGGAATTCAAAGAATATATTGGGAATACAAATACCCTCATTTCTTGCTACTGCCATATAGTGCCAGTTTCTGACTGGTAATTCAAAGAATATATTGGGGTTACGTGCACCCACAATTTTTACTACTGGTATACAGTGCCATTGTCTGACTGGGAATTCAAAGAGTATATTGGGAATACAAATACCCTCATTTCTTGCTACTGCCATATAGTGCCAGTTTCTGACTGGGAATTCAAAGAATATATTGGGGTTACGTGCACCCACAATTTTTACTACTGGTATACAGTGCCATTGTCTGACTGGGAATTCAAAGAGTATATTGGGAATACAAATAACCTCATTTCTTGCTACTGCCATATAGTGCCAGTGTCTGACTGGGAATTCAAAGAATATATTGGGGTTACGTGCACCCACAATTTTTACTACTGGTATACAGTGCCAATTTCTAACTAGGAATTCAAAATGCGCAAGGCTCCCGGAAAGGGACGTGGACGAGGCCGTGGGCGAGGTCGGGGGAATGGTTCTGGGGAGCAAGGTAGCAGTGAAGCCACAGGGCGTCCCGTGCCTACTCCTGTGGGGCAGCAAGCATTGCGCCACTCCACAGTGCCAGGGTTGCTTGCCACATTAACTAAACTGCAGGGTACAAACCTTAGTAGGCCCGAGAACCAGGAACAGGTCTTGCAATGGCTGTCAGAGAACGCTTACAGCACATTGTCCAGCAGCCAGTCAGACTCTGCCTCCTCTCCTCCTATTACCCAACAGTCTTGTCTTCCTTCCTCCCAAAATTCCGAAGCTTTACAGAACAATAACCCAAACTGTCCCTGCTCCCCAGAGCTGTTCTCCGCTCCTTTCATTGTCCCTCAACCTGCCTCTCCACGTCACGATTCCACGAACCTAACAGAGGAGCATCTGTGTCCAGATGCTCAAACACTAGAGTCTCCTCCATCTCCGTTCGATTTGGTGGTGGATGACCAGCAACCCACCCTCATCGACGATGATGTGACGCAGTTGCCGTCAGGGCATCCAGTTGACCGGCGCATTGTGCGGGAGGAGGAGATGAGACAGGAGTTGGAAGAGGAAGTGGTGGATGATGAGGACACTGACCCGACCTGGACAGGGGGGATGTCAAGCGGGGAAAGTAGTGTGGATGTTGAGGCAGGTGCAGCACCAAAAAGGGTAGCTAGAGGCAGAGGCAGAGGTCAGCAGCTTAGGCGAAGCCAGGCCACACCCGGAATCTCCCAAGATGTTCCAGTTCGTACCCAGCCCCGAAAAACTCCCACCTCGAGGGCACGTTTCTCGAAGGTGTGGAGTTTTTTCAAGGAATGCGCCGAGGACAGATATAGTGTTGTCTGCACAATTTGCCTCTCGAAATTGATTAGGGGCTCTGAGAAGAGCAACCTGTCCACCACTTCAATGCGCCGTCATTTGGAATCCAAGCACTGGAATCAGTGGCAGGCAGCAACGGCAGGACAAAGGCCGCCTGCCGTTCACGCCACTGCCACTGCCTCTGCCACTGCCACTGCTGACTGTGCTGGCGATGCACTCCAGAGGACGAGCCAGGACACCACTTCATCTGCCTCCGCCACTTTGTTGACTTCTACCTCATCCTCCCCTGGTCCTGTCTTATCTCCTTCTCCTGCACCATCAAAGGCACCATCAGGCGTTTCTTTACAACAACCCACCATCTCTCAGACATTGGAGCGGCGGCAGAAATACACTGCTAACCACCCACACGCGCAAGCCTTGAACGCCAACATCGCTAAACTGCTGGCCCAGGAGATGTTGGCGTTCCGGCTTGTTGAAACTCCCGCCTTCCTGGACCTGATGGCAACTGCGGCACCTCGCTATGCCGTCCCTAGCCGTCACTACTTCTCCCGGTGTGCCGTCCCCGCCTTGCACCAGCACGTGTCACTCAACATCAGGCGGGCCCTTAGTTCCGCGCTTTGCACAAAGGTCCACTTGACCACCGACGCGTGGACAAGTGCATGCGGACAGGGACGCTACATTTCACTGACGGCACACTGGGTGAATGTAGTTGAGGCTGGGACTGCTTCCCAAACTGGCCCGGTGTACCTCGTCTCCCCGCCTAACATTCCTGGCAGGGACACGAGAAGAACACCCCCCTCCTCCTCCTCCTCTACCGCCTCCTCCTCCGCCACCGCCTCCTCCTCCGCCACCGCCTCCTCCTCCGCTGTTAGATTGACCCCAGCTACGAGTTGGAAACGTTGCAGCACTGGCGTTGGTAGACGTCAGCAGGCTGTGCTGAAGCTGATCAGCTTGGGGGACAGACAGCACACTGCCTCCGAGGTGAGGGATGCCCTCCTCGATGAGATGGCAATATGGTTTGAGCCGCTGCACCTGGGCCCAGGCATGGTCGTTTGTGATAACGGCCGGAACCTGGTAGCAGCTCTGGAGCTTGCCGGACTCCAACATGTTCCATGCCTGGCCCACGTCTTCAACCTAGTGGTGCAACGTTTCCTAAAGAGCTACCCCAATGTTCCAGAGCTACTGGTGAAAGTGCGGCGCATGTGCGCCCACTTTCGCAAGTCGACAGTAGCCGCTGCTAGCTTAAAATCTCTCCAGCAACGCCTGCATGTGCCACAACACCGGCTTTTGTGCGACGTCCCCACACGCTGGAACTCAACGTTTCAGATGTTGAATAGAGTGGTTGAGCAGCAGAGACCTTTGATGGAATACCAGCTACAAAACCCTAGGGTGCCACAAAGTCAGCTGCCTCAGTTTCACATCCATGAGTGGCCATGGATGAGAGACCTTTGTGACATCCTACGGGTCTTTGAGGAGTCCACAAGGAGGGTGAGCTCTGAGGATGTGATGGTGAGCCTTACAATCCCGCTCTTGTGTGTTCTGAGAGAATCCATGATTGACATCAGGGATAACTCAGATCACACAGAGGAGTTAGGGATAGCATCCGATCCGTCACAGCTGGAGAGTAGGTCCACACATCTGTCCGCTTCACTGCGTTTAATGGAGGAGGAGGAGGAGGAGGAGGAGGAAGAAGAGTTGTCCGATGATGTGATGGTGATACAGGAGGCTTCCGGGCAACTTCGAATCGTCCCATTGTTGCAGCGCGGATGGGTAGACATGGAGGATGAGGAGGAAATGGAGATTGAACTTTCCGGTGGGGCCAGAGGAGTCATGCCAACTAACACTGTGGCAGACATGGCTGAGTTCATGTTGGGGTGCTTTACAACCGACAAGCGTATTGTCAAAATCATGGAGGACAACCAGTACTGGATCTTTGCTATCCTTGACCCCCGGTATAAAAACAACATCTCGTCTTTTATTCCGGTAGAGGGGAGGGCCAATCGCATCAATGCTTGCCACAGGCAATTGGTGCAGAATATGATGGAGATGTTTCCAGCATGTGACGTTGGCGGCAGGGAGGGCAGTTCCTCCAGTAGGCAACCAAGTTCTCACCGGTCCACACAAACGAGGGGCACACTGTCTAAGGTCTGGGACACCTTGATGGCACCCCCTCGCCAAAGTGCCGCCACGGAGGGTCCTAGTGTCACCAGGCGTGAGAAGTATAGGCGCATGTTGCGGGAATACCTTTCCGACCACAGCCCTGTCCTCTCCGACCCCTCTGCGCCCTACACGTATTGGGTGTCGAAGTTGGACCTGTGGCTTGAACTTGCCCTATATGCCTTGGAGGTGCTGTCCTGTCCTGCCGCCAGCGTCCTATCTGAGAGGGTGTTCAGTGCAGCCGGTGGCATCATCACTGACAAGCGCACCCGTCTGTCAGCTGAGAGTGCCGACCGGCTCACTTTGATAAAAATGAACCACCACTGGGTAGAGCCGTCATTTTTGTGCCCACCTGTGTAAAGCACCCCAACATGAAACTCCATGTCTGTACTCAACCTCTCCAATTCCTCCGCATCCTCATACTCATCCACCATAAGCGTTGCACAATTCTGCTAATACTAGGCTCCCTCCAACATGATTTCCCCCAACTCTGCTGGTTAGAGGCTCCCTCCACCCTGATTTCCACCAACTCTGCTGGTTAGAGGCTCCCTCCACCCTGCTTTCCCACAACTCTGCTGGTTAGAGGCTCCTTCCACCATGAATTTGCCCAAACTGGGCTGTTTAGAGGCTCCCTCCACCATGAATTGGTCCAAACTGGGCTGTTTAGAGGCTCCCTCCACCATGAATTTGCCCAAACTGGGCTGTTTAGAGGCTCCCTCCACCATGAATTGGTCCAAACTGGGTTTTTTAGAGGCTCCCTCCACCATTAATTGGTCCAAACTGGGCTGGTTAGAGGCTCCCTCCACCATGAATTTGCCCAAACTGGGCTGTTTAGAGGCTCCCTCCACCATGAATTTGCCCAAACTGGGCTGGTTAGAGGCTCCCTCCACCATGAATTGGTCCAAACTGGGTTTTTTAGAGGCTCCCTCCACCATTAATTGGTCCAAACTGGGCTGGTTAGAGGCTCCCTCCACCATGAATTTGCCCAAACTGGGCTGTTTAGAGGCTCCCTCCACCATGATTTTGCCCAAACTGGGCTGGTTAGAGGCTCCCTCCACCATGAATTTGCCCAAACTGGGCTGTTTAGAGGCTCCCTCCACCATGAATTGGTCCAAACTGGGTTTTTTAGAGGCTCCCTCCACCATGAATTGGTCCAAACTGGGCTGGTTAGAGGCTCCCTCCACCATGAATTGGTCCAAACTGGGGTGGTTAGAGGCTCCCTCCACCATCAATTGGTCCAAACTGGGCTGGTTAGAGGCTCCCTCCACCATTAATTGGTCCAAACTGGGCTGGTTAGAGGCTCCCTCCACCATGAATTTGCCCAAACTGGGCTGTTTAGAGGCTCCCTCCACCATGAATTTGCCCAAACTGGGCTGTTTAGAGGCTCCCTCCACCATGAATTGGTCCAAACTGGGTTTTTTAGAGGCTCCCTCCACCATTAATTGGTCCAAACTGGGCTGGTTAGAGGCTCCCTCCACCATGAATTTGCCCAAACTGGGCTGTTTAGAGGCTCCCTCCACCATGAATTTGCCCAAACTGGGCTGGTTAGAGGCTCCCTCCACCATGAATTGGTCCAAACTGGGTTTTTTAGAGGCTCCCTCCACCATTAATTGGTCCAAACTGGGCTGGTTAGAGGCTCCCTCCACCATGAATTTGCCCAAACTGGGCTGTTTAGAGGCTCCCTCCACCATGAATTTGCCCAAACTGGGCTGGTTAGAGGCTCCCTCCACCATGAATTTGCCCAAACTGGGCTGTTTAGAGGCTCCCTCCACCATGAATTGGTCCAAACTGGGTTTTTTAGAGGCTCCCTCCACCATGAATTGGTCCAAACTGGGCTGGTTAGAGGCTCCCTCCACCATGAATTGGTCCAAACTGGGGTGGTTAGAGGCTCCCTCCACCATTAATTGGTCCAAACTGGGCTGGTTAGAGGCTCCCTCCACCATTAATTGGTCCAAACTGGGCTGGTTAGAGGCTCCCTCCACCATGAATTTGCCCAAACTGGGCTGTTTAGAGGCTCCCTCCACCATGAATTTGCCCAAACTGGGCTGGTTAGAGGCTCCCTCCACCATGAATTGGTCCAAACTGGGGTTTTTAGAGGCTCCCTCCACCATGAATTGGTCCAAACTTGGCTGTTTAGAGGCTCCCTCCACCATGAATTGGTCCAAACTGGGGTGGTTAGAGGCTCCCTCCACCATTAATTGGTCCAAACTGGGCTGGTTAGAGGCTCCCTCCACCATTAATTGGTCCAAACTGGGCTGGTTAGAGGCTCCCTCCACCATTAATTGGTCCAAACTGGGCTGGTTAGAGGCTCCCTCCACCATGAATTTGCCCAAACTGGGCTGTTTAGAGGCTCCCTCCACCATGAATTTGCCCAAACTGGGCTGGTTAGAGGCTCCCTCCACCATGAATTGGTCCAAACGGGTTTTTAGAGGCTCCCTTCACCATGAATTGGTCCAAACTTGGCTGTTTAGAGGCTCCCTCCACCATGAATTGGTCCAAACTTGGCTGTTTAGAGGCTCCCTCCACCATGAATTGGTCCAAACTGGGTTTTTTAGAGGCTCCCTCCACCATGAATTTGCCCAAACTGGGCTGGTTAGAGGCTCCCTCCACCATGAATTGGTCCAAACTGGGGTTTTTAGAGGCTCCCTCCACCATGAATTGGTCCAAACTTGGCTGTTTAGATGCTCCCTCCACCATGAATTGGTCCAAACTGGGGTGGTTAGAGGCTCCCTCCACCATTAATTGGTCCAAACTGGGCTGGTTAGAGGCTCCCTCCACCATTAATTGGTCCAAACTGGGCTGGTTAGAGGCTCCCTCCACCATGAATTTGCCCAAACTGGGCTGTTTAGAGGCTCCCTCCACCATGAATTTGCCCAAACTGGGCTGTTTAGAGGCTCCCTCCACCATGAATTGGTCCAAACTGGGTTTTTTAGAGGCTCCCTCCACCATGAATTGGTCCAAACTGGGCTGGTTAGAGGCTCCCTCCACCATGAATTGGTCCAAACTGGGGTGGTTAGAGGCTCCCTCCACCATTAATTGGTCCAAACTGGGCTGGTTAGAGGCTCCCTCCACCATTAATTGGTCCAAACTGGGCTGGTTAGAGGCTCCCTCCACCATTAATTGGTCCAAACTGGGCTGGTTAGAGGCTCCCTCCACCATGAATTTGCCCAAACTGGGCTGTTTAGAGGCTCCCTCCACCATGAATTTGCCCAAACTGGGCTGGTTAGAGGCTCCCTCCACCATGAATTGGTCCAAACTGGGTTTTTTAGAGGCTCCCTCCACCATGAATTGGTCCAAACTGGGCTGGTTAGAGGCTCCCTCCACCATGAATTGGTCCAAACTGGGGTGGTTAGAGGCTCCCTCCACCATTAATTGGTCCAAACTGGGCTGGTTAGAGGCTCCCTCCACCATTAATTGGTCCAAACTGGGCTGGTTAGAGGCTCCCTCCACCATTAATTGGTCCAAACTGGGCTGGTTAGAGGCTCCCTCCACCATGAATTTGCCCAAACTGGGCTGTTTAGAGGCTCCCTCCACCATGAATTTGCCCAAACTGGGCTGGTTAGAGGCTCCCTCCACCATGAATTGGTCCAAACTGGGGTTTTTAGAGGCTCCCTCCACCATGAATTGGTCCAAACTTGGCTGTTTAGAGGCTCCCTCCACCATTAATTGGTCCAAACTGGGCTGGTTAGAGGCTCCCTCCACCATGAATTGGTCCAAACTGGGTTTTTTAGAGGCTCCCTCCACCATGAATTTGCCCAAACTGGGCTGTTTAGAGGCTCCCTCCACCATGAATTGGTCCAAACTGGGGTGGTTAGAGGGTCCCTCCACCATTAATTGGTCCAAACTGGGCTGGTTAGAGGCTCCCTCCACCATTAATTGGTCCAAACTGGGCTGGTTAGAGGCTCCCTCCACCATGAATTTGCCCAAACTGGGCTGGTTAGAGGCTCCCTCCACCATGAATTGGTCCAAACTGGGTTTTTTAGAGGCTCCCTCCACCATGAATTTGCCCAAACTGGGCTGGTTAGAGGCTCCCTCCACCATGAATTGGTCCAAACTGGGGTTTTTAGAGGCTCCCTCCACCATGAATTTGCCCAAACTCTGCTGGTTAGAGGCTCAATCCACCCTGATTTTCAAAACAAATGTTGGTGCCAACCTCAACTTACTACAAGGGCCAAATTCACTGCTGGTGACAAGCTCTCCTCACTGCAAGTGCCAAATACACATGTTTCAAGGTGTTTTCCTACTGTCAGAGAGGTGGTATTGAGTGTGTAAAGTGTGTAGTTGTTAGGCTGTGATGTTGGGGTAATAGAGGGTCTTTGGTGTGTTAGATGCCCCCAGACATGCTTCCCCTGCTGTCCCAGTGTCATTCCAGAGGTGTTGGCATCATTTCCTGGGGTGTCATAGTGGACTTGGTGACCCTCCAGACACGGATTTGGGTTTCCCCCTTAACGAGTATCTGTTCCCCATAGACTATAATGGGGTTCGAAACCCGTTCGAACACACGAACATTGAGCGGCTGTTCGAATCGAATTTCGAACCTCGAACATTTTAGTGTTCGCTCATCTCTAGTCAGGAGCATTGACGTCCCACCTTTCCATTGAATTTTTTTTTTCACGATGGTCATCCAATATAGTGTCCGCTAAAGAAGTAGATGGGTTGACTCGTGGCTAGAATGGCTTATCTCAGTATCAGAAGAACTTCCAGTGGGACCAAGGACAGAGCAGTAATGTCCAGACCATTGAGTGGAACAACTGCTGGGACCTCCATCGGTTACAAGGGAGCAAACGTTCCCCTCTATCTTCCATGTGGATGTAGGGCTGGCGGAGAGACTGTTAAATATTCACCAAAAAAGTGCTTGACGTAATCTGAGCATGCCAAGAACTCAATGGTGAAAAGGAACCACCAAGTCTGCAAAAGAGTCAAGATTTGATGTAGTCATAGAGCCCCAGTCTCACATATATCGACCACAAGGAAAATTTGTAATCAAGTCCTCGACAAGGGCAAGAGGTTCCAGAATTATAAGACGCTCTGACATCTTGAAGAAATCCTATCATTCAAACTCATTTTTTTTCTCACTAACACGTTTGAGTAGCCTTAAGAAAGGTTATTCTTCTCCTACCTTTTGATGTCTTCTCTGCACAGCCGTTTGCCTGAAATCCCGGTTTTCTTCTGTATGCAAATAAGTTCTCTCGCAGCACTGGGGGCGGTCCCCAGCGCTCAAACAGCACTGGGGGCGATCCCCAGTGCTCAAACAGCACTGGGGGCGTCCCAAGTGCTGCAAGAGAACTCTCTCTAGTGCCGCCTCCATCTTCTTCAGCAACGGACTCTTCACGCATCTTGCACATGCGTTGAATTTTGACCCCCCGCATACGCAAGTCAGCTCTGCCAGCGGGCCTTGGGCAGAGCCAATTTCACATGCGGGTGGCCATTTTTTGTGGCTGCTTACGCGAACATGCGCAGTACGCTCCTGTAGTTCTATGGCTGCCCGCATGTGAAGGCCCTCCAGCAGAGCCGAACTGCGTATGCGGGGGGTCAAACTTCGACGCATGTACAAGACGTGTGAAGAGGCCGTTGCTGAAGAAGATGGAGGCGGCAACAGAGAGAGTTCTCTCGCAGCACTGGGGACGCCCCCAGTGCTGTTTCAGTGCTGGGGAACGCCCCCAGTGCTGCGATGGAGAACTCAGCTGCATACTGACGAAAACTGGGATTTCAAGCGAACGATGGTGCGGAGAATACATCGAAAGGTAGGAGAAGAATAGCCTTTCTTAAGGCTACTCAGATGTGTTAGTGAGAAAAAAATAAGTTTGAATGATAGGATCCCTTTAATAATTCAGGTCATACTTCTATGAAATCTTTGCAAGTGAAGCATGGCTTCCTGGTTTGAGTTATAGTAAATTTGTTGGGTCAAGAGGTCACTGCCCTGGCCAGCCTTGGTCGTCACTTCCATAAAAAATAAAGAGCAGATCATAGAAGGAACAATGTAACAAGTTTGATGCAAAGATACTCCATATGTACACCGGAAAACTAACATAGATGGTTTAGTAACACCCCCCCCCCCCCATCTTCTGACGTATTTTTCCACATTTCCCACTCTTACACTGTAGAACATATTATTAGTATTATTCATGTACTTTTCCATTATTAAACAAAATGCATTTTTAGAGGCTGACACTTGCAATTAACCTCGACTAATAATGTTAATTTACTCACTGCTCCACTTGATGATTCATTAATAGGTGTTATAATTTACCACGCTTGGACATGTGTTACATAATGTTCCTTTTATAAAAAAAAAAAAAAGATTCTAGAAGGAATATCTGCATGATTACCTCTAAAGAGGGCAATTAAAAAGTGTAGAATTGGTCAACTTATTGGAAAGGTCATGGAAGTGTTCACACAATTGATGGGTTACACCGCACGTTGGTGTTATCTTTTATAGGCTCCATAAATCATCCTGAAAATACATATTTTGCTATATTATACAGCGCAAATATTTAGGAACAAAATTCAACCTACAAGACACGTATTCATTGATAATGCCAGATTATACAGTTTATAGAGGACCTTCCACCTTCTCCACCAACTTCAACGATGTACAACCTTCAATAGGTGGCGCTCCACTGATTCTGATGCAATTTTTTATCTAGCCCCCACCATTCCTGAGCATTCAGTGCTGTTAGGTGGGCAGTCCTGGGCTCTCCAACTAACAGCACCGATTGCTCAGAAATGGTGGGGGCTAGAGAATAAATGCCAAGTTTATCAGAATCAATGAAGGGGATCCTTTTCAAGTAGGCAAAGAGTTGGAATTGGTGGAGGTGGTGAGCGCAATGAGACATTAATGAAAGATGCAGATGGAGCTCCCGTCATCTGGAATTGACCTGCAGACAACTTAATGGTAAAAACTAGACAGATTCTTTCTTCCATCATGTCTTTTACTTTTCTGATGGAAAATAAAGTTGTGTTTCATGGGTGATGACTCCAAAAATTTTGTGTTGAGATCAAGACCAAAATTTTTGCAAAATTTGGGTCATAGCAGGTTCCATTCAAACCCATTTGCTCATCTGTATTCCGAATATTCCATGTATTCCATGGTTTTGTATGTACACAAGATTAATGTAATGAATATTCCTGGAGTTCCAAACTGAAAACAGTTTATCATACTGTGGGGTCTCCTCTTATTATACTCTGGGGGGCTTTGCATATTATTCTCTGGGGTCTCCGCTTATTATTCTCTGGGGTCTCTGTTTATTATTCTCTGGAGTCTCCGCTTATTATACTCTGGGGTCTCCTCTTATTATACTCTGGGGTCTCCGCTTATCATACTCTGGGGTCTCTGCTTATTATACTCTGGGGTCTCTGCTTATTATACTCTGGGGTCTCCTCTTATTATACTCTGGGGGGCTTTGCATATTATTCTCTGGGGTCTCCGCTTATTATTCTCTGGGGTCTCTGTTTATTATTCTCTGGAGTCTCCGCTTATTATACTCTGGGGTCTCCTCTTATTATACTCTGGGGTCTCCGCTTATTATACTCTAGGGTCTCCGCTTATCATACTCTGGGGTCTCTGCTTATTATACTCTGGGGTCTCTGCTTATTATACTCTGGGGTCTCCACTTATTATTATTATTATCTGAGATCTCCGCTTATTACACTCAGGGGTCTCCCGTTATCATACTCTGGGATCTCCGCTTATTATTCTCTGGGGTCTCTGCTTTTTATACTCTTGGACCTCTACTTATCATACTCTGGGGTCTCTGCTTATTATACTCTGGGGTCTCTGCTTATTATACTCTGGGGTCTCTGCTTATTATACTCTGGGGTCTCTGCATATTATACTCTGGGGTCTCCTCTCTTTATACTCTGGGGTCTCCGCTTATTATACTCTGGGGTCTCCTCTTATCATACTCTGGGGTCTCCTCTTATTATACTCTGGGGTCTCCGCTTATTATACTCTGGGGTCTCCTCTTATCATACTCTGGGGTCTCCTCTTATTATACTCTGGGGTCTCCGCTTATTATACTCTGGGGGTCTCCTCTTATTATACTCTGGGGTCTCCGCTTATTATACTCTGGGGTCTCCGCTTATTATACTCTGGGGTCTCCTCTCATTATACTCTGGGGTCTCCTCTTATCATACTCTGGAGTCTCTGCTTATCATACTCTGGGGTCTCCGCTTATCATACTCTGGGGTCGTCTCTCATTATACTCTGGGGTCTCTGCTTATCATACTCTGGGGTCTTTGCTTATTATACTCTGGGGTCTCCTCTTATTATACTCTGGGGTCTCTTCTCATTATACTCTGGGGTCTCCGCTTATCATACTCTGGGGTCTCCGCTTATTATTCTCTGGGGTCTCCGCTTATTATTCTCTGGGGTCTCCGCTTATTATTCTCTGGGGTCTCCACTTATTATTCTCTGGGGTCTCCACTTATTATTCTCTGGGGTCTCCGCTTTTTATTCTCTGGGGTCTCCTCTCATTATTCTCTGGGGTCTCCTCTCATTATACCCTGGGGTCTCTGCTTATTATTCTCTAGGGTCTCCGCTTATTATTCTCTGGGGTCTCCGCTTATTATTCTCTAGGGTCTCCGCTTATTATTCTCTGGGGTCTCCGCTTATTATTCTCTGGGGTCTTCGCTTATTATTCTCTGGCATTTGAAGAGATCTTTAAAGCAAGTCATGACCGGTCTTGGTGGTCGTCCAGGGCCCATAATATCACCCAGAAGGCTGAAAACTAGTCCATGGGATATCAGGGAAGGTGTCTGTGTTATTATATTTCTGCACCTCCTCTGGGCCTCTGTTTATTATGCATTGGGGTCTAAAGAGACCCCAGAGTATAATAGACATTCATGGATGGTGAGCCCCAAACATCTTGTAATTATTGGAAAAATTTGTTACGAATCAATTTGCTCACCATGAGACAACCCCTGTAAGGAGTGGAGGAGTCTAAACCCATCCTGATAAACAGTGCTATGTCAATGAGTTTGCAGGAATTACTAATGGTGCCGTTCCTTGGAATAAATGGCTCCAGATGGGGGCTTCATTTTTATTTCTTGGCCTGAAATCATTTTATTTGAAGCTAACATATCACCAATATAAAACGTCTCTATTTACATCAGATATTTTTCCTGCAGAATATCTTGATGCATTTCCCTGGTGTCTCAGCATGAAAGCAAGATTAATGCCTGTACTACATGCATACAAGCATTCCGCAGGAAATATGCACATATTTAACAAAAGCCACACACAACCTGATTTCTTGTGGCCCCTTCTCCAGAAATAGATAAACCCCCTATACATTAATTGTATTAAAATTCCAAGGTTATTGCCGGGATTCATAAATTCCATCGAGCGGTTTTCTGTCTCTTCTTACATAAGTTAATAGAATACAGTCATGTGTAGTCGATTATAGCGAATTGTTGTCATAACTGCCTTGAGCGGGAAAATCACGAGGAGTCTTATTATACAATGTAATAGATGTCTGTACAATCAATTAGCTATGGAATGACACAATTGCAATCAATTCTCAGATTTCGTAAATCCTATGGTCTAAGTAATGAAATATAGGTTACAGAATTGTAGATAGGGAGTCATTTCCCTAAATGGACCAGCCAATGGATAGGTGACCTGGGTAGTTGCACAGGATGGTAGTTGCACCAATCCTTCAAGGAGATACCCCCACGCATGGTCAGACTTGGTAGCCATTGGGTAGTGATTCTAGGTGTACTGTGTGGCCGTAACATCAGGGTCCCATTGTCTCTTCTGTTGTCTGGTCATTGTAGTAGTAGCAGAGGATGCTGAATAGGATCACACTTATATAGACTGACCATACTAGGCAAGTACCTGGCTGAATAACAGGCTTGTAATCTTTTTTTTTGCCCCATATCACCGGGGTAAATGTCCCTGTAAATACCCCAGAGCATCTGAGATATTACCCTTCTAATTACTCTAAATCCCCAGGGGTGTTATCCCCATAAGTCCCCTAAATCACCAGGGATATTATCTCTGTAACTTTCTTAGTTTATTAGGGATATTGTGTTCATAACAACCTCAGATTACCAGGGATATTATCTCTGTAACTACTCTAGATCACCAGGGATATTATCTCTGTAACTACTCTAGATCACCAGGGATATTATCTCTGTAACTACTCTAGATCACCAGGGATATTATCTCTGTAACTACTCTAGATCACCAGGGATATTATCTCTGTAACTACTCTAGATCACCAGGGATATTATCTCTGTAACTACTCTAGATCACCAGGGATATTATCTCTGTAACTACTCTAGATCACCAGGGATATTATCTCTGTAACTACTCTAGATCACCAGGGATATTATCTCTGTAACTACTCTAGATCACCAGGGATATTATCTCTGTAACTACTCTAGATCACCAGGGATATTATCTCTGTAACTACTCTAGATCACCAGGGATATTATCTCTGTAACTACTCTAGATCACCAGGGATATTATCTCTGTAACTACTCTAGATCACCAGGGATATTATCTCTGTAACTACTCTAGATCACCAGGGATATTATCTCCTTTACTACTTCAAATTACCAAGGATATTATTTCTGTAACAGCCCCAGATCACAAGGGGTATAATCCCCATACCTACACCAGATCATCTGGGATATTATTCCCATAAGTACCCTAGATCATTGGGATATAATCCCCAGAATTAGTCTCGATCACCAAGGATATCCTTCCTGTAACAACCTCAGATCACCAGGGATATTATCCCCATAACAAATCCATATCATAAGGTGTATTATCCCCTTAGCTACCCAAGATCACCTGGGGAATTATTCCTATAACTTCCCTCAATCATCAGGATATTATCCCCCGAATTAGTCTCGATCACTAAGAAATTTTTTCCTCTAACAACCCTAGATCACCAGGGACATTATCCACCTAACTACCCCAGATCACTGGAGATATAACCTCCTCATCGACTATAGATCTTCAGATTGTTCTTCTGTGTGTTCTTACAAGTTAACATAATAGAGTCATGTGTAATACATTTGTTGTCATTAATCCTTGGAGTGTGAAAATCACGAGGAGTCTTATTATACAACGTAACAGATGTCTGAACAATCAACGACACAATTACAATAAATTCTCAATTTTCATAAATCTTATGTTTCTGATTTGCCTTCAGAGTTAATTTCCCTAAAAGGGCCGGCTGCTGGATGTGTGACTTGTGTATCTGTATAGGATATAGCACTCATCCTTTAAGAAAGGGATTCAGCCTCAATCCCACGGTCAGACTTGATACCCAAACCCCAAATGTGGCCATTGGGGAGTGATTCCGCCCACTTATAGAGTATATTGTGTGGCTATAACTTCAGGGTCCCGTCTTTTCTGCTGCTTACTATGGGTTCACACCAGCGTTCGGGTCTCCATTCTGAAACCTGTCAGACCGAGTCCGGCCATGACTGGGTTTGAAAAATGCCTGCAGGTTTCCGTCTCTTGCCCAGTTTCGTGCAGGAAATGGAAACCTGCAGAATGGAGGTTGGGACGCAGATGTGAACCCGGCCTTACCCTGTACTTATCTCTATGGTCCTTGCAATGCTTGAATGGGATCAAATCTGATGCTTATTAATATCTTTTATTAAGTGCGTTGCAGAAGATGTGATGTTTCGGTCATGAAACACCAAAATATGCAGCATTGATTGTTCTGGAATGGTGTGGGAACTAGAGAGAAAATTCCAACTATTACGTAGCCAAGATCACCAGAAACTCTCTATATCAGGGTTATTATCCCAAAATACAACCCCAAGGAATATTACGGAATATTAATCCTTGGAATAAAATGTAGCGAAAATTAACCCTATCCAAGGCTGCCAAGATTTTTTTTTTTTTTTTACTCCCGAAGGCTCCAGGTACATTCACCTTTAAACTTTCACGAATATTTTGCAAATCTTCTGAATGACATTAATATTATATTATAGATCACCGCTATTCAGACTTGTTATTGGACTTGTTCAGTATCTGAGCTGTATAGTGTAGCATTGTCTATTAGGAAGGCACACAATACGGTATAGTTATTTCTACACTAGTAAGCTATACATGGGCTGTCCATAAAGCTGGATCTGCTTTACGTGACAAAGTCAATAGGGTTGGCCTGAAATTTTCCATTAGTCATAAGAGGCACGTGCCTGTGAGCAGCCATGCAGGGAAGGTCAGCTATTCCCCAGGGTCATTGTTGGATTTAATTCAGTCTATTCAGTCCACACAATGTAGCTGTATGCCATCTGTATGGAGAGTAGAATACTAGATTGTTACTTGACCATATTGTTGGGTAACCTCTAGTCTTGTCTAGTCTGATCTATATGTTAACTGAGAACAATTGGTACCTGTAAACCTAATCAATATATGTTATAGGGTGAAAGATGGAAATGTATAGTATAATATAATTGTCAATAACGTATTTCCATCACCCGTGGAACACTAAGTGTACAGCCAGACCTTGTTACAGTTATGCCAAATCTTAATTTTCTAGAGAAGATCTCCTTGGTGCCATCTTGGAAATATCTTTGATGACCTCATTGGACCCCAGATTACCACATTATTATACATTGGGAATACTAGTTATAGGCGGACCTGTTTCATTTCAATTGGGGTTTGTTTTCTACAGTCCAAAGATTTGTTTCGGTGGAAATGTAACCAATTTCTATCTTGAGCTCTCTACTCACCAGATATATAGTAATAAGATGCTGCCCCCATTCCACCTTCTCCCCACCCAAGTATACTTGCAGTAAGCCCCCACCCCTAGAACTCTGCTCACTCTTCTCAGGATCCAGTGGTGAGCAATATGCACCATAGGATCTCTGAACCTCCTACAAATCATATAAGCAAAGGAGTCAGGAATTGCCCAAAAACGGGGTTTATTGTTTTCTTGATATGATTGCAATGAATTCCTTCAGTTTGAGACCACTTCAGTAAGAGAAGGAGTCCCTACACTCTGGTGCACAGTGCTCCCTAAGGCTCCGTACACCAAAAAAGGAGGGTACTATTTAATTGGACAAAGAGTTCTAGAACCCCTTGCAACAAGATGTGAACCAGCCATTGAGATGTCATAGCCTGGTCTACTCCATGAGAGACCACAGCACCAGACTTGGACCAATAAGTATGATAACTGTATCACGTGGAACTGGTTAGCCACAAGGAAACGCAAAAATTTTGATTTGATCGGCTTAACTTGGTGCGGTAGAACATCTTATCCCAAAAACCCAACAAAAGCCATTGGAAAGGTTGAGATAAAGTTCTGTATCACAGGGTAATTAAGTATCAAATGTCAAGTTAAACTTTGCTACATTTCTTCTCGGATATTTCGGTATATGTCTGTATGCACACTCATATAAACATATTAGCATTACCCGCGACTTCGCCCACGGTCCATTCCCTCCCTGCATGACCCACCTGCTCCTGCCCCCATCCTTGCTTTGCGGTGGCCGCGGGCCCCTCCCACACTATTCCACCCACGGACCCCCAGCACCCCCCGTTGCTCCCCCTACCCCCATCCCCTCTTCCCTCCCATGGACCCACCTCTTCCTCCTCCCTATCCCGCGCCCCCATTCCCCCCTCCTTTCTTCCCCCCACCCATGATCCTGGGCCCCCTTTCCCACCCACCTGCGAAACCAGCCTCCCCTTTCCCCCAACCCCCACTCGCAACCTTGGACCCAGCTCCTCCTCACCCACAACCCCGGCCTCCCCTTGCTCCAAACGGAGAACAGCGCGAAGGCTTGGAGGCCGGCTTCAGCCTCTATAGATCTGCCCCCTCTATCGGAAAAACGCGCGACAGTCTGCAATGACATCATCTCAGGTCCTTCAGTCTACACCAACTGTGATTTTGGTGCTCGCAGTCGGCAAACCCGACAACCTATGGGGATGGTAAGGTGCCTATGTTCCATTCTGGGTGCCATTCTAGGTATGTGTCAAATTTGAGTGTAATCTGCTTGGCCGTTTCGGCGTGATTGCGGAACAAACATCCAAACATCCAAACACACAAACTTTCACATTTATAATAGGAGAGGATAATTAGCATATCACTTTGTGATAACATATCGGAAAACCATATTGGTTTTAGAAAAGCTCTTCAACGTGTCATACTCATATCTGGACATATGTGACCAAGAGGACAGGTAAGAGGGGACACATCAGAGCCTTCCCGACTTTTCCCTTTACAAATAAAATCTCCGCAAATCTCAGATTTGAAATGAGGCAGAAGAAAGTTTTACTTTTTGGCAGTTTTGGACCTTTTGTTTGCAGCCCCACTTGGCTAAATGTTCTTTAAAAGCAGATGTTGAGGCAGAACACGGAGCAGAATTTAGATTGCGGAGCTTCAATCAAGGTTTTATTTTTCCTATTACCACCGATTGTGTTTGCTCATTTTCATTCTGTTCACTCGTTCCTGGAAAAAAAACAAAAAAACATCTAATTAATGAATCACCGGCACCTGCTCACAGTCACAGGAACGGGCCATGAAACTTCACATCCTGTAGCCGGCTCTACTGATTGCAGATAGCAGGAATATTACTCAATGGAGACGACTTCCAACTACTATATTACAGGACTAACCTGATGGAAGTCGCTTTACTGCAGCGCTCGTCTCACGTCTAAACTCGCATCTGAAAGGGTGTGAATACTTTTGCAACCTTTAGGTGACATAGACATGTACAGTGTTACAGATTGTATGCAAATATTCCATGAAGAAAATCCACAGCATAATGCATTAGGTTTTAACCCCTTTCTGTCGCAGCCATTTTTGAGTTGTTTTTTTTTTTTACATTTGCATTCACAGAGCCATATAGAGGCTTATTTTTTGCAGGACAAATTGTACTTCCTATTGTCACCATTTTAATATTCTGAATGATGTACTGATAAAAACTCAGAATGGGGACAGGACTTGGAGACCACATTGACCCCAGTTCGAGAGCAGCACATTCATTGGTAATGGCACCTGGTAAGTCACTCTTATGGAGCCCTCTTGAAAATTCTTCATAAAACCTATTTGGTTCCCTCTAGATTACATAGACTTTACCCTATGGTTTCACCTTTGTTTTCGGGGTTGTGCCACTCCACCTTCCTATCTGGTGGACTTGCCTCCTGGCCTATCGCTTCTAGACATTCATCTATAGGATGGTACAATGACTCTTGGGTCAATCGTTCCCTCTAACTGCTCCAGTATTATTACTTGGTCTGAGACCATGTACGCTAAGATATGTGCAATACAAATCACCCCAATTTTTTAATGGCAACTGGGAAAAATGTTTCTTTCATTGTCAAATGTCATTGGACTAGTCGGCACGATCGTGTTATATGAAAAGCTTAACTCTGCTATTTCAGATACCCGTCCACTTTTTGACAAGATGTGTTCTCCCTGGGTTAATAGGTCCAATAAGGCTGAGTTCACCTGGCGTTTTTTGGACCAGGTTTTGATGCAAAATCGCCTCCAAAAAACACCTCCCATTGACGTCAATAGAAGCCGTTCACTTCTTTTTTCTGCTAGCGTTGAGCCGCCATATTTGGATACCTATAATTTTTTGGTTTCCTTGTGTGAGGGTGCGTAAGGTATCTATTTTTTTTGCATGGCCATATATACTTTTGATAGGGTTGAGCCGATCTTGAGATTTCAGGATCGATTTTAAAATCCGATTTCCGATCATTTTCCAGCCTATCCCGATCGTGAAATTTGCTCGATCGACGATCGAGATCCGATCTTTTCAGATCCCGATCGCTCAACCCTAGTCAATGGTTCTCTATGGGAAAGTCACTTTTAGGGTTGAGCCGATCTTGAGATTACCTCCGACCTCAATCCTGCTGGAAAAGATCGGGATCGGAATTCCGATCGCGATCGTGAAATTTACTCGATCGCCGATCGGATTATGATCTTTTCCGATCCCAATTGCTCAACCCTAACTTTTAATTTGGGGAATATTTCTTTGTTTTAATCTAAATTTTTATAGGAGGAAAAAAAGTGATGAAACAGTAGTTTGACTCTGATCAGAACCCTTCCCACTTCCCCATCCCCTATGGTGGCATGGATATACAGGAGGTCTGCAAAGGTCCAGGAGCTCCACCATGCCGGGGCTAGAGAAGAAAGAAGCCATTATAAACCACTTGGTGTTCTCGTCAAGGTCCTCTTTTTTTTGTAATAATTGAGTAAAACGCTCTTTTATTTCCCAATGTAATTTTTTGAGCCGTATTAATTGACTATTTGCAAATTTTTCTAATTGCAGTAATTACAGTGAGAAGAGCGGCACTTTGACTCGGCCGTCTGAGTGGACTCTTTAGAGCCATCTACGGCTTCCAGTTTCCAGCAGGTACACTAATTGCCGAACACTCAGGACCCTTTCATGGATACCTTTTCAGACGCACTTTACAGACATCCTATTGGCATAATTCTATGAAACAAATATGTCCTGTTTTATAATATTCTTGTTTCTTGGAAACCACACACCATGAGGGCCATTCAGTTTAATAGTTGCTATGGCAGCTAATATTTTCTCTATACTTTAATAGTTGCCATAGATGCTTTGCATTTTTTACTTTATTTTTCATACTTATAAAGGTGGAGGTGCAAAGGCTCTCGATACATTTGGAGACGTAACGGAGTGACTCATCTTCAGGGTTGGGAGGAACGTTGGATGGGACTATTTCTTGGGACTGGTAAATCCATTGCTAAACTTGTACATAACATTGGTAGATGTTTTTGGTCCTATTATTGTCCTCATGGGCTCATGGTAGGGCGATAAGGGTTGGTCTATAGGCTTGAGCTTCATGGTTTTCATGATGTGATGTTATCTATTCGATGGAAGCGGAGACTATAGGAGTGCAATGGTTGCATTCAATAAGAGCTCAAAAACTTAAACTACAAAAAGTCTTCCCATGGGTTTGAGCACATGAATATATTATGACTTCATTCTGTATGGAAATGTCATAGAACTTTCATGAACTTCCTCATTGGTGTCTCTACCAAAGGATAAGCCATAAGTATCTTAGAGATGCAGATCACTAATGTATCACATGAGGATTATCTTATATTGGCTTCTAATTTTTATTTAGATTGTGTATGTAACCATGGGTAAGGAATATGCAAATATGTTCTAGGTGGAAAAGGAGAACTTGCTCCATGGCTCCCTATAGGTTAGTGTCTTGTTTTCCTGAAACCTAGTGATATAATATGGGAATAAAGCCAAGCCAAGCCAGAATAACTCCTCCAAAAGGGGATACCGAGCCAATCCTCATGTAGTATATCAAGGTCAACAGTGAGAGATATAAAAACAGATACCTGTTCACCTCGAGGGGTTGTAAGGTAGTCACAACAACCCAAGAACATCAATACATGTAGATCCTTGGAAGGTCCAGACACAGATTCCGGACTGCAGATTGCACCGCTAAGGAAACAGGGGAAGGAGACTCTCTCTGATACTATGGCGGCTAGCTAGGCCCTGCCTACGGGTGGTGGTCAGCTGCCCCCAAGCTAGCCTTGGCCCCGACAACTCCTGGCTCTCTAGCACGAAGACCTAGCCGACAGATAGGGCAAGAGCTACAAGAGAGCTAGGGACTGGGGATTCTAAGGTGGTGACCCCTCGAGAAATTAAGGAGCAGCTGCAGACAAACAAACAGGATGGGATGTGCTGAACAATGGACATTCAGCACAACACAATACAAAACAAGAGAATGAGGAGAGGGACAGTGGAGAGGTGAGGAAAGGGTTAACACAGGACTGGGGCAAAATAAACTGGAACCCACCTCAAACAACCAGATAGTGCCAAGCAAACAGAAGTGAAGGACAGGGCAGAGTAGAAGTGTGGAGGGACAAACCAGACTCAAACACAAATAACACTCAAACTCCTTCCTAGACAGTTGCAGCACAGGCAAAACACTCCTCCTCCCAGGACCACGAATTTTAGTTTGGGACCACAAAAACCAGCAACTAGTGGAGCCAGCCCTCTTCCTTATAAAGGCCCCAGAATCCTCCCATAGGTTGATGGCAATAATTAACACCCGAGGTTCGATTCCTGGAAACTCAAGTATGCTCAGAGGACTGACACCAAATACCCAAAACGATGGTCCAGTGGCAAAGAAACCACCACCAGCAGAACACAGGAGCCCGGATCAAATTCCCAACCGAAACACACACCATCATATACAAATAATAAGGTCATGACAGGCAGCAGCTGATGGACATTACTGGGACATGAGATACACCAACAGAAGAAGGACCAACCGGGTTCAGGCTAAAGTACAGCGCTCACCCAAATAATTCCAGAAAACCTTCTTTATTGAAATTTGGACAGTGGATATGGAGAAACACGTTTTGGACCCATATGGTCCTTTGTCAAGTGCAAAATTACTAAACTGGATGGTTCCAAACGTTTGAAGAAAGGAGGTTTTCTGGAATTATTTGGGTGAGGGCTGTACTTTGGCCTGATTCTGGTTCAGGTTTGTCCTTCTTCTGTTGGTAACTCCTCCAAAAGGAAGAGGGACCCATCCAAAGATAAACTGATGCAAGGCTATTGCCTTCCATGAGTGCAAAGCAGAGTAACAACTGACTGGTTAACAGGGAAATCTGTACACATGTGCGTTACCAGTATATAGGACTGTAGCATTAACCACATAGTAGGTATAATGGATGTGGCTTGATGACAGGTGGGTAAGGGTCCCAATCCGTACGTAGTATAATAAAGAGTCCCACCAGAAAATAATTACTTTTGCGTGAGTGCTTTAATATTTTGAAGATTTGAACACGGTTGGTGAAAACGATATATAACATAAACGTTTTCGGCCCAGACGGCCTTCTTCAGACTCTACAATTGAAAAAAGTGTCAGACAAAACGACAAGTGAGTGTTCCACCAAAATTTCGCATTTTACATTCTATACATGAGAAATTTAGTGGAACATTCACTTGTCGTTTTGTTTGACACTTTATAATGGAGGGCGGTGAATCATCACGTTTCACGCTATCTTACAATCTTCAGAGATGACATTTCATATACACAGCAATTTGAGATGATCCTCAATAAATGTTCATACGATTTAATGTTACTAACTATTTCCTTCCTCCAGAAATCCATTGTTTCTCTTAGGTCACAGATTGAAGCCACCGAACAACAACTAAGGAGCACAAGCTCCCAGGCTGATTTCGAATCCGCCAAGGAGGCTCTTCGATCAACACTATCTGAACACCGCAAAGAGGTTGAGGCGCAGAAAAGAAAGAAATTTCAACGCGACCTCGACGACTATAACTATAACAGAGTTTATAAATGGCAGGATGGATTCCGCAGAGATGGTCCCTCCAACCATCCAAGGTCCATATCTCCTACTACCTCTGATTCCGATTCTACACGATCATTCTCGAGAGACAGTGGCCCGGCGTCCTCTACTTCTACCAGGAGAGGCAATATGAGGCAACGCGGCACGAACCGTGAACAACAGGGGCAGAGCAGTGATTCCTACAAGATCCCAGGTAGGTCACGAATCTCTTGTTATCAATATTAGCTCTAAGACCCTTGACCCCACACTCATTGATCTGTTAAAGAGAGGCTTGTCATTTTGCCCCTCATACAAGTTTAATTTATTTCAAACCGATCTGGACTTACAAAGGTTTTTCAGATCGCTTCGTCTGAAAGCCTTTTTCTCGACCCAACCAGTTAGTGTCAGGGCCCCCGCCATGGACTCTCAAGGACTCATCTCTTCTAAGTCACTTGGACTTAAGAATAGGAGCAGTTTCCAACCCCCTAAGAATATTTCAGCCGTTGAAGCTACTATTAATCTAATTCAAAGGGACGTTAATCTATTAAGGAGGGAGGTCGAAGGTAACAGACTTTCGTGTGTCTCAAACTTGACACCCGAACAAAGAAAGATCCTTCGATCCATCACGGAGGACAAATCGCTGATTATCAAACCAGCGGATAAAGGAGGCGCAACAGTGATTATGGACAGAACTGATTATGTTGAGGAAATAATGGGACAATTAAATAACAGGGAGGTATACGAACCCCAAAGAATGGACCCATTGGGTAACATTAGGGACAGAATCCAAGTAACACTACAACTTCATAAACAATTAGGGACCATAGATGATGATACGGTACAGTTTCTCACCAATATGTCCCCCGTTACCCCGGTATTTTACATCTTACCTAAAATTCACAAGAGGCTACAGAAACCTCCTGGTAGACCAATAGTTGCCTCCACGGACTCCGTCCTGTCACCCCTTGCAATCTTTCTAGAAAAGATATTGACCCCACTGACTAAAAACACCACTTCATTTCTGTTAGATACCTCTATGTTTCTCATGTACATTCGCGCACACACCCCGATCCCTGCTCACACGATCCTGGCATCCTTTGATGTAGTTAGTCTTTACACCTCCATCACGCACAGTAAAGGTATTCAAGCCACCAGGAAACTGCTGGCAAACTCCACACTACCCCCACAAGTAACATCTTTGGCTATCGACTTACTCAGGATAGTATTGGAAGAAAACTACTTCCTATTCCAGGACAGCTACTACAAACAAAGACAGGGTACCGCCATGGGGTCAAATGTGGCCCCCCCATACGCTAACGCATATATGGCGGACTTTGAGGAGACATGGATTTATCCACATCCTCTTTTCACTAGCCATTGCACACTATGGAAAAGATACATAGACGACATTTTTTGCCTATGGACAGGTGGCCTGGAATCTCTGTTTCTCTTCAGGGATTACATCAACAGTATATGGCCAGAACTCAAATTCACTCTAACCCATAGCCAAACGTCCATCAGTTTCCTAGACACACTGGTCAGTATGGATGACCACGGTAATCTATCCACCGATCTGTTTGTTAAAGACACTGATAGGAACAGCTTACTCCACTATTCTAGCTTCCACCCGTTAGCAACAAAGAAATCTTTACCAAAATCCCAATTTACCAGAGTCAATCGCATAGTCGAGAACCCCGAAGTTCGGGCAGCTAGGATAGAGGAAATGAAATGCAAGTTCACCGCACGAGGGTACCCGCCATCCGTTCTTGATAATGCCGGACCCAACAGCACACAGGGGGTCACAAGGACAAAACCTAAACGCATCCCGTTCATTCACACTTACCACCCGTTCAACTATAAGATTCACTGGATTATCCGCAAACATTGGGGCACACTGAAAAATTCCTTCCCAAACGTTGAAGAATTCCAAAATGGGTTCATGCCATGTTACAAGCGACCCCGCAATATACGTGATACTGTTGTGAAGGCGGACCTTGGCTCTAGCCTAAAAGTCTCTAGGCAGACATTCCTGGACACGCCCAGGAGGGGCACCTTCCCGTGTCTAGGGTGTCTGCAATGTTCTAACATCCTGAGGGGGGACAGAATTTATCACCCTCTCTCCGGACGCACTTTTCCCTCAAAAGGTTTTTTTACCTGTGAGTCTACATACGTAGTCTATCTGATTAAGTGCCCGTGCGGTCTCGCATACGTTGGGGAGACCACCCAGCGTGTGCGGGACCGCATACGCCAACATAAATCTAACATTCGTTGCCGTTTATCACACCTTCCAATCCCAGCTCACTTCATCAACCAGAACCATAATATTGCTCAGCTCAGATTTCAGGTGTTAGAACAGGTAGACCCACCGAGGAGGGGGGGTGACAGGATCCGTCTTCTAAAACGCAGGGAAGCTTTTTGGATATATACTCTACAAACAATGGAACCCTTAGGGTTAAATAGGGAATACGACATCGCTGCTTTCCTATGAATTATGAGCATATATACTAACAATATCTTCATTTTTTCCAGAATCGCCGCTAAGATACTTCGGTGAAAACATCCTAGAGGTATCCTTGGTCAATCTCTTGTCATACTATCTATATGTTACAATATCCCACTTCTCTTTTTCTCCCTTAATTTAATTTTTTTTCCCTTTTTTTCCCTTTTTTTCCCTTTTTTTATTTTCATTTTTATTTTTGCTTCCTTTATTTCCTGTTCTCCATACTTTTTACTCCTCATCTTCCCTTATTACTTTCTTGGTGATCTTGGTGATCCTTAACTCAGCACCCACAGTACTCACTGTTAGCCTCTATTGATCATCTTATTCATACAATAACATATAGAGTCATACTCGAGCATTTCCGCAGGCTTAGGCCATCCTAGGATGCAGTCACAGCACTGCGATCTTCTCCGTGCAGCTACTACACATAAAGCGTCTGCCCGGCACCGTTTGGTAGCCATAGTAACAGTTCCGCCCCTCCTCATGTGACCACACGACCGCTCTGCCTCACGCCCATAGACTTACATGGGACGCAAGCGTGGCTCTACGTCATTACGCACGGCGCGCATGCGCCGTGGTGACAGGGCGGGCCGGTCCGGCGCACGATAAAGCGCTGACCGTCCGCAGCATCTACCACAACACCTATGACTCGGGACACATCATACAACGCTCGCTAGAGGTAAGGACAGGACAGGACTCCTTGGGCACCTCCTTAGTGTTTACCTTCACTATGGTCCAGCTAATATTGTTTTGTCTACCATAGGAGACACTGCACCACCAATGTTATACTCCCTGAGATATCACATAGGCGTCAATTAGCAGGTATTATAATTGAACCATTCCTCTCACTGATATTTATACATGCTCCCTTTTTTTATAGTTCGTCTGTTTTTCTACATATCTTGGTTTTATTGCAGCTGACCCTGCTTACTCCAAGGCTTAACTGACCTGGTGACTATATTCACTTCAGTCCATATTAGGGTAAGCCAGTATCCTATAGGATACTTACTACAGATATATCATTTACTACAGGGTACTGATACCACGGTATATTGTTCCTTTAGGGCTATGATCCCCGCTCTAATTGGAGCCAATCATCTATGTTCCGTTTTGAGATACAGCTTTTAGGGTGAGCACCTATATCTTTTTTCTGCCTCATACCGATTCAGTACCTTAGGGTTATCCTCTAGATTCAGGCATAACACACTCAATTTCTCTCTACAGGCGCATCCCTCTTTATTTTGGGCTTTCCCTAATCCTCTATTCCTTGCATCTTATCTGAAACGGTATGTCTTATAATCATCATCTATGTACAGTAATTACTCCTATCTGCTTATCACAGGGTACTATGGCACTCAAGGGATCATCTCAATTTGCTCACCAAAAACGGGTTATGTACTACAAGCTTCACTCTATGATTCTATCCTTTCTGTCTACGACCAAGGACCTCATATATGTCTCCATGTGTGTATTCATATTTAAAGATGAGATCATTCCATGTGGCTTATGCCATGTTTGGGAGAATCTCCTGGTCTATCTGCTTGTGTCCGGGATCATCATAATATTTCAACTTGAGTGATGATTATGTATATTTTGTACAGTATGTTTATCTTGTACAGTTGGTTATGGTCAAATTTCTCATGTATAGAATGTAAAATGCGAAATTTTGGTGGAACACTCACTTGTCGTTTTGTCTGACACTTTTTTCAATTGTAGAGTCTGAAGAAGGCCGTCTGGGCCGAAAACGTTTATGTTATATATCGTTTTCACCAACCGTGTTCAAATCTTCAAAATATTAAAGCACTCACGCAAAAGTAATTATTTTCTGGTGGGACTCTTTATTATATTATATGTAGCATTAACCACATTACATGGCTGTAGCTCCAGTTTTACATCAAGATATAGTGGAGGTGGTGCGCTGAGGTCAAGATGAATGAACACGTGATGAATTTGTTGGAACTGTATTGGGACAAGTCATTCATCTTGACCTGAGTGCACCACCTCCACTATTCTTTGTCTTAGCTGTCTATTCCCGTTCCCCCTGGTGATCGGTGTATGTTGGGTGGGCTGCCACCTCCGCCTGTTATTATACATTGCCCTATATGTGGTTGTGACAATTTCATAACTGTAACAGGTGAGAGGCCAATTGGTTCTTTGTTTACAGTTTTTTGGATATCCACTGTGATTCTCCAGCATCGCTACACTATAAGGGTAAGTTGACACAGAGTTTTTTGGCCAGGGTTTTGAGGCCGTATTCGCCTCAAAATCCTGACCAAAAAGACGACTCCCATCGAAATCAATGGGAGCCGCTCAGGTCAAGAAGCAAGGTGCTCACTCTTCAGGCTGAGTCCCCTCAGGATTCGGCTTGAAGACACCCTCCTCCGGACTAGGCCCATTCATTGGGCCTAATCCGGAGCAGAGTACATGGCTGGTTGCCATTGCAGAGCACTGGCTTTCACTCGCGGATACCCAGTCTTTGGATCGGAACTTGAGGCGGCCTCCGCCTCAGGTTCCAGTCCAAAACCCCCCGTGTGAACTTACCCTCAGGTTGCTCAGTGTCTGTCCTTCTCTTTTAGCTACAGTTTTATACCATCTACACAAAATCAATCGAAGTATTAGCTATAAAATACGTTGACATATTACTAGTTAAAATATCGGGCAATGAGTACAGGTGCACAGGACAGAGTCCCCCTGGTAAGGCTTGGAACCCTTCTAGTGATAACTTCACAGCCTGTTTTCTATTTTTAAAAAAGTTACATAGGTTAACTAAGTATATTACAAAAATGTTCACCCTCGTCACACAGTTACACTTGAATATGATGATCTTTTGGGTTCTCAACCACCCATCCATGATAGGCACCAAGGGGGTGTCTACTTTACAACCCAACTCCGGAGCCTTGTCATACAGCCCTAGCGCCTATCCAGTATCCATGTAGAGAAGATGTCTCCAAGGGGTTAAGGTGGTCACAATAACGTTGAACCCAATAGTAAAATCACCTCTCCTTCTCTTCACATTCATGTCACCCCGTAAAAAAAAACATCCTCTAAGTTTCTTCTCGAGCGCAAAGCATTTTCACCTTGTTAGAAGGTAATACAGTTACGCAGGGGCTTATTTAATTTTACCCGAAAGAACACAGTGAAATAAAAACATGATGTAATAAAATAATCTTAGCCGCAATAATTCGCAGTCTCCTCTGGATCTCTCTATACGATATAATAAGCAAGCCGTACTTGACCTTATTTTTTTGTCATATCCATTTAGTTCTCTACTTGGCAAAGATACTGATGGCAATCAGCCCAGTACAATCTAAAGTCACAATGTATTCTGAGGTCTTTCAATCACCAGAAATAATAGGACCAAATTTATGTGACATTGATAGGCGCTATTATCTGAGCCGACATTCTCTATTATTGGAAGTTGGGGCTTGAAAAGTTTGAAGTTACTTTTTTACTTAAGGTGATTATAATAAGCAGGTAGAAATAAGGAAAGGTTCTCCTGCTGCAGAAAATCCCATTTCATAAACCTCACGATACAAGAAGTCAACTGTTTTTGACAATTTTTATTCTTTATAATTTATCAATGTTATTATTTTCTGGGAAAGGGGGAATGTTTTAGATTTTTTTTTTTTTGGGGGGGGGGGGTGGGGGGGGTTTGGATATAGATTTTAGAGTGTTAATGTTAAAAGTAGGGATGAGAGAACTGGTTTTCCAATTTTCCAAGAAGTTCGGGTTTAGCCGAATTCAAAATTTTGAGTGCTCACTAGAGATGAGTGAGTAGTTAAATACTCGATATTTGATATTCGTTTCGAGTAGCCCCTCAATATTCCACTACTCAAATCGAATATCGAATCCTATTATACTCTATGGGGGAAAAACGCTCGTTTCAGGGGTAGGCAACATTCAATCAAATTGAACTTACCAAGTTCACGAGTGAGGGTCGGGCTGGATCCTCCGTGCAGTCTTCTCCTTGCAGCGTCCCCGCAGCATCTTCCAGCTCTGAATTCACTCTGCCAGGCATCGGGCCTGCGCAGAGTCGACTGTGCATGCCCGCGCTACAAGAAAATGGCTGCTTTGGCTCTGCCCAGGCCCGATGCCTGGCAGAGTGAATTCAGAGCCAGAGTACCCCATGGGGAAGCTGCACGGAGAAGACTTCTAAAGGTAGGAGAAGAACCAGCATTGATTGGCCGACTGTATAGCATTCGTCCAATCAATGCTGGTTCTGCATCGAACTTTTACATTCGAATAGCGAGTGGTACTCGATCGAGTATGAGTATTTCAAATACTGTACTATTCAATCGAATACCTACTCGCTCATCTCTAGTGCTAACTAGGGTTGAGCCAATCGGAATCCAATCTTTTCCGATCCTGATCGCTCAACCCTAATGTTAGCTTTTCCCACAATGATTGGCCAGTAGCCAAGCATTGTGGGAACTAACGTGAGACCTCAATCCTGCTTAGAAAGATCGGGATCAGAATTCTGATTGTGAAATTTGCTCGATCGCTGTACTATTCAATCGAATACCTACTCGCTCATCTCTAGTGCTAACTAGGGTTGAGCCGATCGGAATCCGATCTTTTCCGATCCCGATCGCTCAACCCTAGTGCTAACCCAATACAAACTAAGGAGTTTATTATTATATATTGTGGTCTCTACTGGTCCCAGATTTTAATAATTTGAGGACAGTAGAAATGTTTCTTTAAAGAGACAGGTGTCGAAGCCCCAGTGGGACCGCCAAGGTCCAATCATAGTCCTCAATGGTGATATGTCAGGAAGAGAGCAAGAAGACATTGGGGAAACCCAGGAAACAAGACTGGAGGAAGCCAAGGTAAAGCCCATGAAAGATGAGTAATTTTTTATTTATTTTTTTTACATTTTTGTCCTTCTTGGCTTTTGATTAATATAGTCTGGGGCCAGAAGAGACCCCAGAGGGTAAAAAGTGCCCTTCCAGTTCAGACTAGAAGCTAATGTTCCCAATGAATATCACAATATTTGCTCATTGCTAGTTACTAGAGATGAGCGAGTAGTACTCAATCGATTAGGTGTTCGATCGAATACTACGGTATTTGAAATACTCATACTCGATCAAGTACCACTCGCTGTTCAAAGTTTAAGGTTCGATGCAGAACCAGCGTTGATTGGCAGAATGCTATACAGTCGGCCAATCAACGCTGGTTCTTCTCCTACCTTTAGAAGTCTTCTCTGTGCAGCTTCCCCGCGGCGTTTTCCGGCTCTGAATTCACTCTGCCAGGCATCGGGCCTGGGCAGAGCTGACTGCGCATGTCCACTTGTAGTGCAGGCATGCGCAGTCGGCTCTGCCCAGGCCCAATGCCTGGCAGAGTGAATTCAGAGCCGGAAGAGGACGCGGGGACGCTGCAAGGAGAAGACTGCACAGAGGATCCAGCCCGACCCTCACTCGTGGACTTGGTAAGTATAATTTGATCGAATGTTGCCTACCCCTGAAACGAGCATTTCCCCCCATAGACTATAATGGGGTGCGAAACCTATTTGAACAATCGGATTTCGAACCCCGAACATTTTAGTGTTCGCTCATCTCTACTAGTTAAAAGTTCATTATAATTATGAGGGCAACACGGTGGCTCAGTGGTTAGCTCTGTAGCCTTGCAGCGCTGGAGTCCTGGGTTCAAATCCTGCCAAGGACAACATCTGCAAGGTATTTGTATGTTCTCCCCGTGTTTGTTTGGATTTCCTCAAATACTCCAAAGACATACTGATTGGGAAAAAAAATGTACATTGTGATCCCTATATGGGGCTCAAAATCTACAAAAAAATGTAATAATAATAATAATAATTACAACCATATCCAATGTGTAGAATTTGTAGGTTTGGGAAATATGTAACTACTTTTGTACATATAATTTTTTTTTGTTAATTAATTAATTTATTTATTTATATTTTATTTTGGGCATTTTCTAACTACCCGGTACATTGTATATTATTTCCCCTCCAAAACTAAAAATTGTGGTTTTGATGGGTTAATATTTGCAGCAAATCAAAATAATTGGTTAAATAAACCAGATATCTGCTAATTTTTGTAAAAAATATATTATTGAGTAATGTTATTACCGGATTAAAGGGAAGGTGTCATGTAGGTAATTTCACTGTCTTTAATTAGTTGTAAATCTGTAGTGGAGAAGTAATGGAGCCGATAGATCATGCCTTGTACGTGACCTCCCTTCAGCCTTATACAGGAGTCTTCCACTGTGATCAGATGATCAGGCCACCAAGAAGGAAACAAAAAGATCAGAAAGTAAATTCCAGCACAGAATAGATATGACAAAATGTATTACTGATACAAATGTGGCCAGAAAATCTAACGTTGTTCAAAGACTCAGGTATTGCTGTAACCAGATTCGATGACACAAAATGTCAGACGCCGCAAGGTTCCGAACAGGGAACGGAAGGTGAGCATAAATGTTTGGGGTTTTTTTGTCCCCTCTCCTAGGCCTCCATTGTATAATGATTTCCATATTGGGGGTTCACCAAGCACAGGATGAAACATATGTTTTGGGGTCTGCTCAAAAAGTCTAAAAAGTGGCTGTGGCTAAAAATATTATATTTTCTCTCCATACCTTTAAAGAGATCCTTTCACATCCTCGGGCACCGCTAGAAAGTCGACAGTGTGCTTAATTCGCCTTTCCAGTTCTGTGCTCCACTGAAGAGTTATCGGTGCCGGTACCGTAGCTCTTCACTGTCAGAAGGGCATTTCTGACAGTCTGTGAGTAACGCCCCTCCTCACAGTAGCGTCTATTGTGCTGTACTGTGAGAGGCGCCGTTCCTTACCACCCAGCCATGATGCTGAGCGGTGAGGAACGCCTCCCCTACTCTTGACAGTACGGGGGAGGGGGGGGGGGGCGTTAAGGAATTGACTATCAGAAATGCCCTTCTGACACTGAAGAGCTACGGTAACCGCAACCATACATATGTTTACCTTGTATTTACTGGGTACATATGTTTGCCTTGTATTTACTGGGTACATATGTTGCCTTGTATTTACTGGGTACATATGTTTGCCTTGTATTTATTGGGTACATATGTTTGCCTTGTATTTACTGGGTACATATGTTGCCTTGTGTTTATTGGGTACATGTGTTTGCCTTGTATTTACTGGGTACATATGTTGCCTTGTATTTATTGGGTACATATGTTTGCCTTGTATTTATTGGGTACATATATTTGCCTTGTATTTATTGGGTACATATGTTTGCCTTGTATTTACTGGGTACATATGTTGCCTTGTATTTATTGGGTACATATGTTTGCCTTGTATCTATTGAGCATGTATGTTTGCCTCGTGTTTATTGGGTACATATATTTGCCTCGTGTTTATTGGGTACATATATTTGCCTTGTATTTATTGGGTACACATGTTTGCCTTGTGTTTATTGGGTACATATATTTGCCTTGTGTTTATTGGGTACATGTGTTTGCCTTGTGTTTATTGGGTACATATGTTTGCCTTGTGTTTATTGGGTACGTATGTTTGCCTTGTGTTTATTGGGTACATATGTTTGCCTTGCATTCATTGTATACATAGGTTTGTCTTGTGCTTATTGGGTGCGTATATTTGCCTTGTGTTTATTGGGTACGTATGTTTGCCTTGTGTTTATTGGGTATATATGTTTGCCTTGTGTTTATTGGGTACATATGTTTGCCTTTTGTTTATTGGGTACGTATGTTTGCCTTGTGTTTATTGGGTACATATGTTTGCCTTGTGTTTATTGGGTACATATGTTTGCCTTGTGTTTATTGGGTACGTATGTTTGCCTTGTATGTATTGGGTATATATGTTTGCCTTGCATTCATTGTATACATATATTTGCCTTGTGTTTATTGGGTACATATGTTTGCCTTGTATTTACTGGGTACATATGTTTGCCTTGTGTTTATTGGGTACATGTGTTTGCCTTGTATTTACTGGGTACATATGTTGCCTTGTATTTATTGGGTACATATGTTGCCTTGTGTTTATTGGGTACATATGTTGCCTTGTGTTTATTGGGTACATGTGTTTGCCTTGTATTTACTGGGTACATATGTTGCCTTGTATTTATTGGGTACATATGTTTGCCTTGTGTTTATTGGGTACGTATGTTTGCCTTGTGTTTATTGGGTACATATGTTTGCCTTGTGCTTATTGGGTACGTATGTTTGCCTTGTGTTTATTGGGTACGTATGTTTGCCTTGTGTTTATTGGGTACGTATGTTTGCCTTGTGCTTATTGGGTACGTATGTTTGCCTTGTATTTATTGGGTACATATGTTTGCCTTGTGTTTATTGGGTACATATGTTTGCCTTGTGTTTATTGGGTACGTATGTTTGCCTTGTATGTATTGGGTATATATGTTTGCCTTGCATTCATTGTATACATAGGTTTGCCTTGTGTTTATTGGGTACATATGTTTGCCTTGTATTTACTGGGTACATATATTTGCCTTGTGTTTATTGGGTACATATGTTTGCCTTGTATTTACTGGGTACATATGTTTGCCTTGTGTTTATTGGGTACATGTGTTTGCCTTGTATTTACTGGGTACATATGTTGCCTTGTATTTATTGGGTACATATGTTTGCCTTGTGTTTATTGGGTACATATGTTTGCCTTGTGTTTATTGGGTACATATGTTTGCCTTGTGTTTATTGGGTACGTATGTTTGCCTTGTATGTATTGGGTATATATGTTTGCCTTGCATTCATTGTATACATAGGTTTGCCTTGTGTTTATTGGGTACATATGTTTGCCTTGTATTTACTGGGTACATATATTTGCCTTGTGTTTATTGGGTACATATGTTTGCCTTGTATTTACTGGGTACATATGTTTGCCTTGTGTTTATTGGGTACATGTGTTTGCCTTGTATTTACTGGGTACATATGTTGCCTTGTATTTATTGGGTACATATGTTGCCTTGTGTTTATTGGGTACATATGTTGCCTTGTGTTTATTGGGTACATGTGTTTGCCTTGTATTTACTGGGTACATATGTTGCCTTGTATTTATTGGGTACATATGTTTGCCTTGTGTTTATTGGGTACGTATGTTTGCCTTGTGTTTATTGGGTACATATGTTTGCCTTGTATGTATTGGGTATATATGTTTGCCTTGCATTCATTGTATACATAGGTTTGCCTTGTGTTTATTGGGTACATATGTTTGCCTTGTATTTATTGGGTACATATATTTGCCTTGTGTTTATTGGGTACATATGTTTGCCTGATATTTACTGGGTACATATGTTTGCCTTGTGTTTATTGGGTACATGTGTTTGCCTTGTATTTACTGGGTACATATGTTGCCTTGTATTTATTGGGTACATATGTTTGCCTTGTGTTTATTGGGTACGTATGTTTGCCTTGTGTTTATTGGGTACATATGTTTGCCTTGTGCTTATTGGGTACGTATGTTTGCCTTGTGTTTATTGGGTACGTATGTTTGCCTTGTGTTTATTGGGTACATATGTTTGCCTTGTGTTTATTGGGTACGTATGTTTGCCTTGTATGTATTGGGTATATATGTTTGCCTTGCATTCATTGTATACATAGGTTTGCCTTGTGTTTATTGGGTACGTATGTTTGCCTTGTGTCTATGGGGTACGTATGTTTGCCTTGTATTTATTGTGTACGTATGTTTGCCTTGTGTTTATTGGGTACATATGTTTGCCTTGCATTCATTGTATACATAGGTTTGCCTTGTGCTTATTGGGTGCGTATGTTTACCATGCATTTATTGAGTGCACACACTATCTCTCCATGGTAGCCTTCAGTATTTCAGCTGTCCTCATGCCTCCTAATATTCCTCGCCATTTCAATCATGTCCCGATTTACACATTTTTGCCAATGTTAATACACAACTCGTAAAAACAACGATTTGATGTGACAAAAATGACACGTTTCAGAGCCAAGGAAATGCAATTAAAGAGAAATGTGCATCAGGATGTGATGGACGTGACATGTTAAATGGTGCAGTGTCCAGAATGTGACTGTCAGTAAACAGGATGACACAGTGAATGGGCAAATAATTGACCAATATGACAAGAGAAACCATTTTGGAAAGAGCTGTAGAAATGTCATTGCCCATCAACACATTTGAAGCAGTCAAGTACAGATTTTACCGCACTTCACAGAAATTCTAACTTTAATGCATTTCCTGAGATTTCTGTATAAAGAAGACTCAAAAAAATGAAAGAAGTTAACATGTACAGATCAAATATATTAAGATGGCGGTGGTATATTATAGGTAAGGATGAACACACTTGTTTATAACAGTTTGTTTACAAATTTTCCACAAATTTTGGCTAAACCCCAAATTTTTTAAATTTTCCACATATGTATCACTATAATCCTAATCTCATCAGACCCCAGAGTATAATATGTAGTGATCTCAAGAGAGACATGGAACATAACAAATACATATACTGACCTTTCCTGGTCTCTGTCTTCTTTGGGCGTCTACTAGCCTCCTAAGTAATGTTAGTAGCCCTGGGCCCCAATAGTCATGTGGGGCATGGAGACATGATGAAGCTTGCATCTAAGAGTCACAAAGTCGTCATCCCTCACATGACCACTGAGGCCCAATAGCAGGCCAAAGCAGTTCATCTGGCCATTGACATCATTGAGGAGGCTGGAAGAAGCTTGAAGAGAATGGGAACCTGCACTGGAGCCCGGGAAAGGTGAGTATTAGTGCTTGGTATCTTTACTCACCTCTGATTAGACTCTGGGGTCTTAAGGAACCTAGAATATAATAGAAAATTGTATGTGGGGCGTAACAAAAAAATTTAGAATTCTGGCAAACCTGACATTTTTGAAAATTTTGTAACAAACCTGGCTCTTTACCACTCCATTGGTTCATCGCTGATGTCTATGCTAAAGGCATTAGTGCTAATCTTGGGCCATTGCCTGCATAGTCACCTAGCAGAGCCCTATCTTATCCTTATCCTTATCCCTATAAATCAGGATTAAGGTCAAGCCGATCTTGAGATTTCAGGATCGATTTTAAAATCTGATTTCCAATCATTTTTAGAGATGAGTAGTAGTCAATTGAATAGGTATTCGATCGAATACTACGGTATTCGAAATACTCGTACTCGATCGAGTACCACTCGCTGTTCGAATGTAAAAGTTGGATGCAGAACCAGCATTGATTGGCCGAATGCTATACAGTCGGCCAATCAACGCTGGTTCTTCTCCTACCTTTAGAAGTCTTCTCCGTGCAGCTTCCCGGCGGCGTCTTCCGGCTCTGAATTCACTCTGCCAGGCATCGGGCCTGGGTAGAGCCGACTGCGCATGTCTGCTTGTAGTGCGGGCATGCGCAGTCGGCTCTGCCCAGGCCCGATGCCTGGGAGAGTGAATGAAGAGCCGGAAGATGCCGCAGGGACGGTGCACGGAGAAGACTTCTCGGAGGATCCAGCCCGACCCTCACTAGTGGACTTGGTAAGTATAATTTGATCGAATGTTGCCTACCCCTGAAACGAGCATTTTCCCCCCATAGACTATAATAGGGTTCGGTATTCGATTCGAGTAGTCAAATATTGAGGGGCTACTCGAAACGAATATCGAACCTCGAACATTTTACTGTTCGCTCATCTCTAATCATTTTCCATCCGATCCCGATCGTGAAATTTACTCGACCGCCGATCGAAATCTGATGTTTTCAAATCCTGATTACTCAACCCTAGTTACTTTGTGTTTATGGAGTAGGGTTAAGCCAATCTTGAGATTTCAGGAATGATTTTAAAATCCGATTTCCAATCATTTTCCTTCCGAGCCCGATCATGAAATTTACCCGATCGCCGATCGGAATCTGATCTTTTCCGATCCCAATCGCTCAACCCTAATCAGGATTTCTCTCCACCTCAATGGATTTTCCATGTTACCTCTCAAAAACTCAAGAGGCAGAGTGAACGCCTGACTTGTACTCTGGTTCAAGGACGAGATAGGGCTATGCTAGGTGACTATGGAGGCATTGCCAAAAGATTAAAAGCTATCACCAAATATGGAAGTGCTATATTTTAACCAAACTATATGGCTTTCAATGGGAACCTATTGCCAGATGTGGGGGCCCCTTCTACTGCTGGGGTTCAGACCCCAGTCCCATTGGCCACTCTTCTCTCTGACGGGGAAGAGTCCTCAATGGAGGAATCTCAAGAAATTGATAAACTGCTTCTCTTAACTTTCCACTTGACTAACCACATTGACTTGGAGTAAATTAGTGTCTGTTAACAAACTGCTCCGTGATATTGATCAACATTGTAATTTAAGGGAAAGATCGCACGGGGCGGGATGTTAAACTAGTAAGACATCATTTGTCAGATGTTTGGACACTGTAGCTATACATCACTTGTGGACACAAAACACCTTGTACCATTGTCATGGTCTAACGTATGGACATTACAGTCGTGAATCACAAGAAGACGAGAACAGTCAAGTTCCATCAATGGAAGACATTAAATCTTCAGAATTGTTATCGCTTTATCGCCCACCAGACGCAAAAATCACCGGCACATCCACAAGAAATTGAGAGAAATTTATCAATTTTGCAATTTTTTTTTAAAGCAAATTGTGCCGTTTTTGAACATTGCCAAGTATTGACTGAATTTATCTTCTGTTGGCCGCCCCGAGAATGGATTTTCACAATGCACATCATGTTTGTATTTCTAGCCAAAGACTTTCTATCTAAAATCGGCATAAATGGAGTTAAATTCATCGATGTATAATTTTTTATTGGAAACACTCCAATTCCTCAGCAGCTGAAGAAATATAAAGAAATACGAGGGTTGTGAAAAGGGAATTTAATAAATAATTTTTGTAAAATTCATCATGCAACGTGCGCTTTTTCAATCAGTTTTGCACAATTTCCGACACATCGTTAAAACGGCACAAGTCATTAAAGCGCCATAAAACTTCACAAGGTTGATTAATTCTCCTAATACCTGTCCCTATATATAGACCTGCTATTTTCATCCTATCTTCATATTTTCATCCCTTGGAATAGGATAATTGGGAAATATACTTTTTGTAAGCAGGTAAAGACCTCCTTATATCACTCATAACTAGGGTTGAGCGATCGGGATTGGAAAAGATCGGATTCCGATCTTTTCCTGCGGGATCGAGGTCGGAGGTTATTTCCCACAATGCTTGGCTATTGGCCAATCATTGATAGTAGGGTTGAGCCGATCTTGACTTTTCAGGATCGATTTTGAAATCCGATTTCCGATCACTTTTCATTCGAACCCGATCTCGATCTCAATTCCGATCCCAATGCAAGTCAATGGGATTTTCTTTTACTAATCGGAGATCAGATTTTAAAAGCAATCCTATTCACTATACAGCATGGAATCTAACAATTGAACGCTTTAATTGTTAGAATCCACGCTGTGTAGTGAATTTTTTAATCACTAAGTAGCCAGAGGATTTTTTTTTTAATCCTCTGGCTACTTAGTCCCCCCTGGTGTCCACTCACTTGAAGAGATGGCTTGTCCGATGCTCGGTGTTTTCGGTCTTCTTTGCCTCGCTGCCCCCACCTCCCAGGTTAGTGTTAAAGAGCTAGGAAGGTGGGGCTTGTAGCTTATGAGAGTGTGCGCAGGAACAGGGCGGGGAGCCGTGACGTCTCCCCTCCCAGTACCCACCCACACTCTCCTAACCTGGGAGGCAAGGGACAGCGAGGCGAAGAAGAACGAAAAGACCGGGCACCGGACCAGCCATCTCTTCAGGTAAGTAGCTACTAGAGATGTTAGCTAGTCTCCCATTAGAATGAATGGGAGACTAGCTAGAAAAGCATTGTGGGAAATGATCACTTATCTCGATCCCACGATCGCGATCGTGCTTTTTTTTCTCGATCGCCGATCAGAATCTGATTTTTTTCCGAATACGATCGCTCAATCCTAATTGTTAGCTTTTCCCACAATGATTGGCCAGTAGCCGAGCATTGTGGGAAATAACCTCCGAATCCGATCTTTTCCAATCCCGATCGCTCAACCCTACTCTTCTGTGTCCATGTGAAGTAGTGGAACATCTAGTCTTATTAAACAGGTTATCCAAAGTGAGTAACACTCGTTGTACAGATCTCCCTCCACTTCCAGGCCACTGCTCTTCAGGTCCTCTGCTGGTCTCTGTAACTGGTCCTCCAATGGTAATATTTCGACATTCACATGTGACTTATGTCCTAACCTCAGGCTGCAGTGGTCTCCTGTAAGTCACATAACCAAAAGAGACCTGTAGGGGACATTTGGAGGCATCAGATAGCTAAGGTGAGTATTAGAGACGAGTGAACCTCTGAAGATTTGTTTTGTTTCAGGTTTGGAAGAAGCAATCCTCCAAATTTTTTTGGATAGGACTGGAAGTAAAATTATTATATTTTGGGGTCTCTCTAGACCCTGGAATATAATAGATGGAGGCTCAAGGGATGTGAAAAAAAATGTTAAAAATTTAGACTCACCTTCCCTCACCTCTTTTGGGTCTCCTTGCGGTAACTCTGGCACTCGGTCTCCTGAGTGACATCATGCGTCCATGGTCATAGCTGGAGCTTCTGATTGGGCCTCAGCAGTGACACTTGCTTGGCATATACATGTGACTGCTGTGGTCCAATCACGGGCTTCAGCAGTGTCTGGAGCGACTGACATCACCAGAAGAGCACTGGACGCCGGAAGGGGAACCAAAAGAGGCAAGGCGAGTATAAATGTTTGCTTTTTTTATTCACCTCCACCTATTATACTTTGGGGTCTGAAGAGTATAACAATTCTCCGCAATGTACATCTCCAACTGACAATTTAGTTGCACTTATTGCACTTATTGCTCAGGAATGGTGGGGGCTAGAGAAAAAATCCAACTGCTCTGGAAACAAAGCAACAATACCTGTGAACAGAAGATGGGAAGTTGAGGGAAGAGGGGGATGCAGGTGCAGAATCTGAGTGTCTTTGATGTTCGGAATTGAGACTATTTACCAGTCTCTCCTTCTCATCCTGTATGTGAGATTTCTTCCTGTTACATAGAGGAGGAGCTGGAGATATCTGGTTGCCTTAGAGTAGGACATAACAATAAAGAGGAGTAGTCACAGTAAAATCTCTTTTATCCTCTGTAGAAGACTTTTGTAGTGAGATAGTTGGAGGGGGATGGAAGAGAATTTCCTCATCTCTCATTGTCAGCCTGTGTATGAGATTTCACACTGTGAGAGAGGAGAAGGAGCAGCAGGGGAGCTAAACATCGGAATTTGTCACAGCACACAGCACAGTGGTGACATCACAAACAAGCAGGTAAAATGAATATTCACAAAAAGCAGCAGATAGAAGAAAATGGACCATTATCATGAATGTTAGATATGCGTCCGACTTAATATACCCAGTGCAAATTATTATTCAACTAGCCATGCTCACGCAGTAAAAGGCCACTGCCCCTGATCATGGCTACAATTGGTTTTTATGCAAGTGGATATTCCCTCTTCCGTTTCTCCAGAACTCATCCTCTACTATGACCCTGCTGGATCAGGTTGATGTTCTCCTGATCTGGATGAAGAGCACCATCAGGTTGTCGCCTGAGGACCACAACGCGCCTGCCAGTTAGTTGAAGTGACATCCTCCTGCCAGTCTTTGCTGTTGATAAAATGTTTTATTCTGGTTTCTGATTCTGACTCCTAATTGATCTTATCTTTTTCTTGGGTATTGCCTCCTGTCTTTCTCCTTGGAATTATTCACCTGGTCCCTGTTGTCTTACTCCTGGTTCTGACCATTAGCTCTATCCCAATGTCCTTTTTTTTCATTTCTACCCTTGTCATGGTGACAACTAGGGTTGAGCAATCGTGTTCAGAAAAGATCGGATTCCAATCGGTGATCGAGAAAATTTCACGATCGCAATCAGAATTCTGAACACGATCTTTTTAGGTGGGATTGAGATCAGTAGTATTTCCCACAATGCTTTGCTTAGCCTTCACACTGAGTATATAGTGTATACTCAGTGTGAAAGCTCCACTGCGGTTCCATAGGAATGAATGGAAGCAGCCGGCACACAACCTTAACGCGCCGGCTGCCTCCATTCATTCTAATGGGAGACTAAAGTAACATCTCTAGTAGCTACTTACCTCCAGAGATGGCTGCTCCAGTCCTGGTGTTCTTGTTTGCCTCGCTGCCGCTCCACGCTGCTCTTCTCGCCTCGCTACCCCACCTCCCAGGTTAGTGTTTAAAAAGCTAGGAAGGCGGGGCTTGTGGCTTAGGAGAAAGTGGGCGGGTACAGGGCGGGGAGACGTGATGTGACGAGATGCCACCCACATTCTCCTAACCTGGGAGGCAGGGGGCAGCGAGGCGAGAAGAGCAGTGTGGAGCGGTTGTGAGGCGAAGAAGAATACCGGGCACCGGAGCAGCCATCTCTGCAGGTAAGTGGACACCAGGGGGACTAAGTAGCCAGAGGATTAAAAAAAAAAAATCCTCTGGCTACTTAGTGATTCACTACACAGCGTGGATTCTAACAATTAAAGCATTCAATTGTCAGATTCCATGCTGTATAGTGAATAGGATTGCTTTTAAAATCCGATCTCCGATTAATAAAAAAATCCCTTTGACTTGCATTGGGATCGGAATTGGGATCGAGATCGAATTCAAATGAAAAATGATCGGAAATCGGATTTTAAAATCGATCCTGAAAAGTCAAGATCGGCTCAACCCTAGTGACAACCCTTGGGATTGTTTTCTTGCCTATCCAGAGTGTGAGGACCTTCTACCAGTAAAGTTCATCCCACTTGGTGGGGTTAGGGGTGATGGCCCTTAGGAGCTCCAGACCAGACTCTCCATATGGATTCCATTTTACACAACACACCTACGTGAATAGAGCAAACGAGTAGAGTTGCCTCCAAAATAAACGCCAAACGTCAGTCGGTTTTATTACCGCGTTTTATTTATTTATTTTCTATTATTTTCTTGATTTCCGACGCTCCGTTATTCGGAACTCAATAGATTAAATAAGACAAGGACTCTATTAACCTCCATATAACTTTGGAATATTCCATCCGACAGTCGCATTAGGAAGCTGTTTGTCTACTGACAAGTCTGTTCTCTGTTTCAGAAGACAAACAATGAAAGACACAGGGATCCGGCGGAGACGTTTCTAAATAGCCCACAACAAGAATCAGTCTGAGGTTTGTGTAGGTGCCTCGCCGTTACCAAGCAACTATTATGCGGCGCATAAAGCCAGTTAAACGCTTATTGATCTGTACATTGCTAATTTAAGTGAAATTACTGAGCCATATTGTCAGACAAGGGTCAGCCGAGCTATAACACTCATTAATTGATTAACCCCCGGCCCACAACGCAGATTTTTTTTTTCCCTTTAAATCCAATGCATTTAAATATTGAGCAAATTGAACGGAAAATTTATGTGGGTGAGCGCAGGTCCGTTATTCCATTACCTTCTCTGATCTTTTGTCTTCTTTTTAATCTGTTCTTATACATCTATTATATAAACACGTAGAATTAAAAAAAGCAAAACAAAATGGAAAGGAATTCAAGGAACCGGAAAATAGAAACAAAGTTGCCAATACTGATTTTGGAAACAAATAGAATAAAATTACGTTAAATGGGTTGTGCGGGATTAGAAAACATGGCGACTGACTTCTCTTCTCATGGAAGTGACTTTATGCCCTTTGGTGAATGGGACCGAGCTACAGCATGGCCTTGTGACCAATGGATTTCATGTCATCTGGGAACAAGAAAGTAGCCATGTTTTGCAAAATTCTAAATTTCAGAAAATCTGATGGTTGATCACAGTGGAATGATATAGCAGAGGTTGCAACTATTCGTCCACCCTTGTCTTCAGATTTGGTTAAGGATTCTATTTTTTCATCCTACAAAATTGAATACAATATCATAAAATTCTTCCAAACCCCGGAACAGGTTCCAATTCAGAACAAAACCATTGGGCGGTCATGCATGGACACATTTGCATCCTCGGGCAGGGTATCGTAAAATTGTGTTTTTGTTCAAAACTAGTCATTTCATGCCACGTATCATGTCAAGTCAAGACAATCTGTACTGACAGCCTGGTGAATATTCCATATGACAGAAGCCGGGGAGACTTCAGTGTTTTGTCTTTTGGTTGTAAGTCATTGTACTGAATGTTCCAAAAATGGACACAAAAATTCAAGATACATATTATCATCATTTTTATATGACTTGTTCCCTGCACCAAAATTACCCAAATGTATCTACTTATTTAATTTTCTTACCTTTCACACATTCTTCTGTTGTTGCTTTTAGGCTTGCTCTTTGGTCTTCTATGGCTACCCATCTATGGACTATGATGTTCAATAATAGAAGAAATTTTTTATATATTTCACCAAAGTAACAGCTGGATATGGGTCATGATTAGGGTTGAGCGATCGTGTTCGGAAAAGATCGGATTCCGATCGGCGATCAAGAAAATTTCACGATCGCCATCGGAATTCCGAACACAATCTTTTTATGTGGGATCGAGATCGGTGATTTTTCCAACAATGCATTGCTTAGCCTTCACACTGAGTATATGCTGTATATTCAGTGTGAAGGCTCCGCTGCAGTTCCATAGGAATTAATGGAAGCAGCCGACACACAGCCTTAACCCCCTGCGCACCGGCTGCCTCCATTCATTCGAATGGAAGGCTAAACTAAATCTCTAGCAGCTACTTACCTCTAGAGATGGCTGCTCCAGTGCCCTTCTTCTTCTTGCCTCGCTGCCCCGCCTCCCAGGTTAGTGTTTAAAGCGCTAGGTAGGCGGGGCTTGTGGCTTAGAGTGTGGGCGGGTACAGGGCGGGGAGACGTGACGTCTCCCCTCCAAGTACCCACCCACACTCTCCTAACCCGCCAACACTCTCCTAACCTGGCAGGGAGGGGGCAGCGAACAGGGGTGAACCATGTGTTTCTGCCGCCTGAGGCGGATGTCAGAAAGCCGCTCCCCACCCCCAGGAGGGGGTGGAGCGGAGGGGGCGGGGCCGCCGGAAGGGACGGGCCGAGCGGAGTGAGCGTCTTTAGCAGGCAGAGAGCAGGCAGGGAGAGGACCTGCTCACTGCCTGAGCGTGAGGGGCGGCCGCTGGAGCAACGCTGCTCCAGCAGCCTCCCCAATCCACCGCTCAGTGACGGTGACCCTAAGCCAGTCCAGGACAGCTTGTCTTGGACTGGCTTAGGTCAGCAAAAATGCCGCCCTCCCCGGGGCCCTGGCATAGCGCCGCCTGAAGCGGTCGCTTCAAGTCGCCTCATGCGAGGTGCGGCACTGGCAGCGAAGGAAGAAAAGCAGCGTGGAGCAGCTGCAAGGCGAAGAATGAAGGCACGGGGCACAGGACCAGCCATCTCTGGAGGTAAGTGGACACCAGGGGGTAGGATTGCTTTTAAAATCTGATCTCCAATTAATAAAAAAATCCCATTGACTTGCATTGGGATCGGAATTGGGATCGAGATCGGGTTCGAATGAAAAATGATCGGAAATCCGATTTTAAAATTGATCCTGAAAAGTCAAGATCAGCTCAACCCTAATCATGATGGAAGCCATGGTGAACCTAGTGAACTCGAGTAGCGCTACACTTTACAGGTGGAGCAAGAGTGCACCTAGAGAAGATGCAGGGGTGAATACCGAAACATATGGTGGGCACGTAGAAGGGATGCTAACTAGAGATGAGCGAGTACTGTTCGGATCAGCCGATCCGAACAGCACGCTCCATAGAAATGAATGGATGCACCTGGTACTTCCGCTTTGACGTCGGCTGGCCGCTTAACCCCCTGCGTGCCGGCTACGTCCATTCATTTCTATGCGAGCATGCTGTTCGGATCGGCTGATCCCAACAGTACTTGCTCATCTCTAATGCTAACAGTTTGCTCAAATTAATCAACCAGAACAAAATAAAGAGAAAGACATATTTAATAAAAACATACAATTTTATTGGGCCACCAACACTGCATACAGGTAAAAGGCCATAAAATGGTAAGATGGTATGGTCCATGGATCCAAAACCTAGAGCCCAATCCGAAACCATAAACATTAATAACACATACATAAGTCACAATCGATATGTCATGTCCTCTTGGTACCCTTGGAACAAATCTAAATCATAAACCTGCAGACTTATACTTGATACCCGGGCAATGACGGATAGTTTTTCTAGTGAAAACCATGGCATAAAGAAATACCATCCAATGAAATAATACCAATTGGTGTGTATGGGGGCTGGAATCCTAAACTCTGCCCTATGCGTATCGCATCACCAGTATAATAACTGGCTTCCTTAGGGGTCTTATGGTCAATATGCAATCATATATTGTAGAGATAGCAGAATTTGTTTTGCACATGTTCTTGAGGTTCATCCACCAGTTTTGGTTCAGTCCTTTTGTTATACATTGGGGTTTCTTCATACTCCAGAATATAATAAATCGGAGGCACAAGAGAGGAGCAGAAAAATTAGAAACACTGATATTCACCTTTCCTCCCCTGTCCTGGATATCTGGTCTTCTTTCCCTATATCTGGCCTTCGCCCATGAGCTCCTGTAGCTTCTTCTGACCTCGTCCTGTATCTGCTCTGACATCACATGCCCTTGGATCATTCTTGTGGCTCATGAGTTGGCCTCTTCATTCCCATCATGACACTTGGGATATGATCCTGTGGGCAAACACTGGGAAAGAAGACTGGATGACCAGGAGACTTGAGGAAAGCTGAGTATCTTTTTTTTTTTTTTTGTCTGTCCCTCTCCTGGACCTTCTCATATTTAGGGTCTGAAGACACCAATGGTGTAACTACCGCCATAGCAGCAGAGGCAGCTGCCACAGGGCCCGGGACATTAGAGGGCCCGGTGACAGCCACTACCGCTGCATTTTTTTTTCTTTTTAATAGGCCGTTACCGGCCCTATTTACTTACTGAACCTGGCTGGGCCAGAATCGGTAAGTGACACCGCGGGCCCCACAAACACTATCATTATACTCGGGGGTCTTTGCAGACCCCTGATGTACAATGATCGGAGGCCCGGGAGAGTAAGAAACATAAAAAAAAAACACTGTTACTTACCTCTCCACGATCTGCCAGGCCTCCTTCCTAGTTGTCTGACATCTCTGACGCCACATGAACACGGCCTGCGTCCCAGGTCATGTGACGTCTGACGTCATTGAAGAAGGACAGCAGTGGAGGCTGACAGCGTAGGAGACAGGGGACAGGTAAGAAACAGTAGTTTTTTATGTTTTTATTCCCCCGGGCCTCCGATTATTATACTCTGGGGTCTGAAAAGACCCCAGAGTATAATAATTGTTTATGGGTGTCCACTATGGGACATAATACTGTGTACAGGGGCCACTGAGGGACATAATACTGTGTGCAGGGGCCACTATGGGGTATAATACTGTGTGCAGGGGCCACTATGGGGGATAATACTGTGTGCAGGGGCCACTATGGGACATAATACTGTCTGCAGGGGCCACTATGGGACATAATGCTGTGTGCAGGGGCCACTATGGGACATAATACTGTGTGCAGGGGCCACTATGGGACATAATACTGTGTGCAGGGACCACTATGGGGGATAATACTGTGTGCAGGGGCCACTATGGGGGATAATATTGTGTGCAGGGGCCACTATGGGACATAATACTGTGTGCAGGGGCCACTATGGGGGATAATACTGTGTGCAGGGGCCACTATGGGGGATAATACTGTGTGCAGGGGCCACTATGGGGGATAATACTGTGTGCAGGGGTCACTATGGGACATAATACTGTGTGCAGGGGCCACTATGGGGGATAATACTGTGTGCAGGGGCCACTATGGGGGATAATACTGTGTGCAGGGGTCACTATGGGACATAATGCTGTGTGCAGGGGCCACTATGGGACATAATACTGTGTGCAGGGGCCACTATGGGACATAATACTGTGTGCAGGGACCACTATGGGGGATAATACTGTGTGCAGGGGCCACTATGGGGCATAATACTGTGTGCAGGGGCCACTATGGGACATAATACTGTGTGCAGGGACCACTATGGGGGATAATACTGTGTGCAGGGGCCACTATGGGGCATAATACTGTGTGCAGGGGCCACTATGGGACATAATACTGTGTGCAGGGGCCACTATGGGGGATAATATTGTGTGCAGGGGCCACTATGGGACATAATACCGTGTGCAGGGGCCACTATGGGACATAATACTGTGTGCAGGGGCCACTATGGGGGATAATACTGTGTGCAGGGGCCACTATGGGACATAATACTGTGTGCAGGGGCCACTATGGGACATAATACTGTGTGCAGGGGCCACTATGGGGGATAATACTGTGTGCAGGAGCCACTATGGGGCATAATACTGTGTGCAGGGGCCACTATGGGGGATAATACTGTGTGCAGGGGCCACTATGGGGGATAATACTGTGTGCAGGGGCCACTATGGACATAATACTGTGTGCAGGGGCCACTATGGGACATAATAGCGTGTGCAGGGGCCACTATGAGACATAATACTGTGTGCAGGGGCCACTATGGGGGATAATACTGTGTGTAGGGGCCACTATGGGACATAATACTGTGTGCAGGGGCCACTATGGGGCATAATACTGTGTGCAGGGGCCACTATGGGGGATAATACTGTGTGCAGGGACCACTATGGGACATAATACTGTGTGCAGGGGCCACTATGGGGGATAATACTGTGTGCAGGGGCCACTATGGGACATAATACTGTGTGCAGGGGCCACTATGGGGGCATAATACTGTGTGCTGGGGCCACTAAGGGGCATAATACTGTGTGCAGGGGCCACTATGGGGGATAATACTGTGTGCTGGGGCCACTAAGGGGCATAATAGAGCGCGCAGGAATGTGGAGGAGGGGGTCGGTCGAGGTCATCAGTGTCGGTTGGGGGGGGGGGCATGTCAAAAGTTCGCCACGGGGCCCAGCCATTCCTAGTTACGGCACTGGAAGACACTTTAGAGTATAATAACAATTCCTAGGTGTTGAAATTTAAAAAAATTGTAACAAACCCAAATTGTTACAAATTCATTCTAATATCTGATTCTATGGAGTAACAGTGGTCTATATAAATGTAACAAGGGTGTCAACAGGACATGTAGAGGTAGCCCGAAGACATGACTATTACAGGTAGGTGGCCCCATGACAGACTTTGCCTCGGAACCCTGGAGCCTTTGGTTATGCTTTGGCAATGGGGAGCTAAAGGGGACTTCTCCTCTGTAGGAAAGAATATCTTGACTCATCTAATGGGATCTCCTGGAGACGTGGCCTGGCGGCTTTATAAATGGCGGAGCCCACTGTTATATCTCTTGTAAAACATGGAAACCCCATTGAATATTGATCTAATATTATTTTTAATGCTTTTTTTTACAAATTACCGAGAGCCTATGAGTAATATCTGATAGGAAAAAAAAGAGACTGGATAATGGATAAATGTTCGCGATTGTCTGTTAGAAATGCAACATTAACAAGGTAAAGGAAATAGCTCCGAAAATTACCGACTCATTTTCCCTCTTCTGTAGGGATTTCACGGCATAAATGGCTTATTATGTCCATTAAAGAAAGGAGGACTTGGACGCGGCTTGGAGAAATGCATATTTTCTGGGGTAGATAAACAGCTCCTATTTATTGAAGCCACAATCCTCCTTCAGCGCCGATCCCGGCGTCAGGGTCCGGTTGCCAAGTGGCCAAGCTGGTTTCTCTCAGAACAAGACATTCCTTCAAACCCTGACAGCAGAACAAATCAAAGCCTTCTATTGGAAAGCGCCTTCTCCCAAACGTGCCTCATTTGTTAGCAATATCTTAAGGTGACTCGACGGGTCGAAGGATCCAGCGGTCTACGGAGCCAGGCGAAGGCAAGCTAGACGGCAAGCCGAGTGGTAATTTAGTCGTGTGCTTTGCTTGATTATATTATTTAAAGAGCCATTATTGCAAAACAAAAATGGACTCCCCGCGGTCCCATCCTTTGTAATATCTCGCTTATCGAAAGACCACACCGCCGCCGGCATTAAGGGAGCGTCGGCCTGGCAGAGCTTCCATGGCATTTACACAGCCATTCAATTAGGCTGCCAGGACTTCTAAGGGTTCGTCGACAAATTAAGGTAAACACAAAGCCGCTCGCATAAAGGGAGGAATAGTCTGCCTTCCTAAACACCAGCGACCGGATCCGGCGAGCGCCTATGGGCCACGACGATGGCCCCCCGGTATTCATCATCATTCAGTCCGCCTTTCAGAAAGTAAATAGAATCTTTAAAATAATCAGATTCTTTTTCGCCTTCCATTTTTCTTATTAAACAAACACATAAGTCTTGAGAAATCAATAGTTTCGTCGGAGCGGCGGGATTGGATCCCGGGGTGCAGATAGTAGCGCGTTATCTGCGGCCATGTAATTGTAAAATATGACAATGATACCAGATTATCGGCGGGGTAATTTCACCAGGCTGCTGATGTTGTTGCATTTCCTTCTTGCTTGGAACGTCCTTGTGTATCACATTTCAGAAAGGGAAGGGGAAGAAGAAGAAGAATCCGGAATGAGTCTGTCTGAAGGCGGCGAATGATGAGTTCCATAATGAAGAGGTTATCTTTAAGCCTCTTGGGGAAGGGGGGAGGGGGGAGCGCCGTCTTATTATTCTGAATGTATTTCTCATTTAATTTGTCATTAATAAAGGGAGGATTTAGTTCATTTTTCTCAACTCAAAAAATAATCTCTAAGTAGAGGGAGGGAGAATCATTTTATATAGAACGCGCCGAGGACGCCAGAATGACAAATTCTCGGTGGATTGGGAATATGGAGTCGAAAAAAAAAAACTTTACTTTCAACTTTGTTTCACTTTAGAGAAGGAACTAAGTTTCTATGTTAAACATAATTTTTTTATCTATAATTCAAAAAGTATTAGATTCTGCAATTTTCACTCTGGCCACTAAGCCTAATAATAGATTGAGAACTGCCAGTTCTAAAGGTTTTTTTTTGGCAGCAGTCACCTGATTTATGGGATTACAATAGAAGATAACACCTTGATAGTTGACAACAAATAACAGTCATCATTGTATCCACTACTGACAATAATTGACCCATAATTGGTTCCTATAAAAATACAACTTGTCCCGCACAACACAAGGTCTCCACCAGCTACACTGATGAACCCCAAAATCAGTGTCAAGTTCCTACACATGAGGCTCGAAGACCGGTGCTAAAGCCCATGGGGGGTGAGTAATACTATTTGCTATACTTCACACCATCCCCTGGGCCTCTCCACATTATACTCTGGGGTGTAATAATAGGTCAAGAGTGGAGAACCCCAAAAACGTTTGGAAAATTTATTGGGGAAACTATGGGAAGTTACACCATGTGGAGGGTCCGCTATGGTATACTATATTGTGTGGAGGGTCTGCTATGGTATACTATACTGTGTGGAGGATCCACTATGGTATACTATACTGTGTGGCGGGTCCGCTATGGTATACTATACTGTGTGGAGGGTCCGCTATGGTATACTATACTGTGTGGAGTGTCTGCTATGGTATACTATACTGTGTGGAGGATCCACTATGGTATACTATACTGTGTGGCGGGTCCGCTATGGTATACTATACTGTGTGGAGGGTCTGCTATGGTATACTATACTGTGTGGAGGGTCTGCTATGGTATACTATACTGTGTGGAGGGTATGCTATGGTATACTATACTGTGTGGAGGGTATGCTATGGTATACTATACTGTGTGGAGGGTCCGCTATGGTATACTATACTGTGTGGAGGGTCTGCTATGGTATACTATACTGTGTGGAGGGTCCGCTATTGTATAATATAGCGCACTCCATTAGCAAGGGAGGCTTGGAGGAACTTTTGGTCCCCCATCCTTCTGATCACTGAGAGACCTGGCGATCGCTCCACCGGCGATCAGACACTTAATCCCCTGTGCCTATGGGATAAAAGTCCATAACGGGACAATCCTTTTAATGTAAATTTTGTATCAAGGAAATGCAACATAAATCTGATTTCCATCATGGACTGTTGATGGCCTAAGCGGAGGTGACCATTACCAGGAATTGGGATAGGTAAGTGAAAATTGGGCTGTTGGTGTAATACAGTAGGTATTGGCCTAATGTACCTCTGTGGGGGTCTGTATGGGGGTGGGTACTATGTTGTGTAGGGGACTATAACTGGGGACCTTATTGAATTGGGGCCTGTAACAGGGTACCTTACTATATTGGGGCCTGTAACCAGAGCCATTGCTATATGGGGACCTGAAATAGGTGCACATGGGCACTACCTCTATGGGGACCTGTAACATGGGCACTTAATGAATGGGGGTCTGTAAGGGGGCATTTACTGTGTGGGTACGTTAATGATCCTAAGGACAGCCAGCAATATGGAAGTCCCAGATAAGCTGTATTAGCTCACGATTCTTAAATTCCTGACCGAGCCTTGTTTGTATCCCTGGTACCCCGGGCCTCTATCCCCACCATCCCCACCAGTTATGCCGCTACTGGTCTTTTACCGCATCCAATTTACCTTGACAGTGATAAGGCAGCCGAGCCGCAGCCCCTTCTGCTCTGAACCTCTCCAGAGCCTTTAAATAAGGGAAAATAAACTTGAAAATTGGTGTTTATAATAGAAAATTCTTGTTTGGGAGTGAACAGCAGGTTCTGAAATCCCAAACACTTCCATAAAGACAACATGTCAAGATATTTTTGGAAAATATATCCTTTTAACAAGGAGATCATTACCCAGCAGGGTCCAAAGGACGCAACAGACAAGAAAGGATCAAAAATGATTAAATGCAGGTGCAAACATGTACACAGCTGGCGGAAATAATGAAATAATTCCCGTCCTGGGCAGCATTTTAGCCAAAGTAATTAAATCACTCATGCAGGAATCGGGAGATGTCAAGAGACATCCGCCTTAATGAGGAGCTCGGTTACGGGAAGGAATCTGCATCCTACAAGATGCCGCTCTTCTGTAAGTCATAAATAAGCCGGATTTTACAAAAACATTATAGATCAAGCGTAAGGGGCTCCGAGTTCTAAGATTAGAATTTACACATAGAACATATCCAGATGAATAGCCATGTATACATTGTATATAGAGGAAATGAGACTTGGGGTACATTGGGGTTTGTTCGTTCTTATTTAAAGGGGTTATCCGGTTTCTAAGATTGCTGGTTGGTCCTTAGCCTCGGCAATCAGTAGATCTGCTGGGGTCCTGGGCGTAGCGAGGCAGGGCAGAGCTCAATGGCAGTAACATTTGTAGACAAGCTCTCGCCTCTGTGCCAGTGACCTGTGCCGGTGAATCATCAGTCTTGGAAACTGGATAACCCCTTTAAGTCTTAAAGTAACAAATAATGTAACAAATCTCTTCTCTTTTGGTAAGTGGTGTTGCTCGAAGCTCTTGGACCCAGAAAGACTATAGTTTGGTCCATCCATAACTGGAAGCTAATGGACCCCAATGAAACATCTGTAAAGTGCACTCATTAAGGCTGAGGCTCCATGTTGTGTAAACGCAGTTTTTTTTATTGTTGAAGATTTTGCTGCAGTTTTTTGAGCCAAAGTCGAGACTGGATTGAGCACAAGGGAGATGTATAAGAACTTCTTAGGATCAGGGGACAATCATACTCATTAGGGAGGGTGGGCACCTACACAGGCGTACGGAGACTTATCAGCCATTTCTGCTCCGCTGGGGATTATGGGTAAAATATGCAAATCTATTCTCCAGGATGTAATTAGGAGAACAGTGCCTCTGTTTGCTGCCCTCTAGGGGCAGCCCCCTTAACATCATGCATGACTCATTTAATGGGCCTAATAACATAAAGCAGGGATTATTGCCAAACTATTTCTATTCCAAAAGGAACAGATTTACTACTAAGAACTTCATGCCCCATTCTTTTTGTAGCCCTTGTTGACTTTGGCTCAAAAAAAAAAAAAAAACGCAGCAAAATTTACAACAAAAAACCCTGCATTTCCATAATGTTGGGCCTCAGCCTTAAAGACGCTTCCATTCCATTAATGTTTCTTTAACTAAACAGGTAATAATGGTGTTAAATTAAAACATAATGGACAGGGAATTTAGGCATGAGCAGGTCATCTCAGCTAAGATGGCCACTCACAGCTCTGCATGAACGTTATTGTAGTCCTGTTGTACCTCTGTTGTAATCCAAAACATGTTAGGAGCTGTAAATGTGGGGACTTGTAATCACAATGTATCTGTCTTGTAAGCATAGAATCTTAAATGTATGGACTCCTAGGAGGTTTAGGCACCACCTCCCCAAATATTTAGTGCAAAACATGTAGAAAAAGAACATAACACACAGACTTTAAGGAACACATATTTGGTGCACGCATGGCGGGAGTTTATGATGCATAAAGTAAGCTATGTTAAACTTGGTCTACTTTGCACAAGAAAATTCGTGCCATGTCCGTTTTTTTCTGTTTCATAAATACATCATAAAAGTTAGACACATCTAAACCACGCCCATACTAAACCACACCCATTATAAGCCACACCCATTGTAAACCACACCGTTCTCGGTGTTGTGGCCAGACTTGAGTAATGCAGATCACCTCTCATTCAGCCACTACACAGAGGAGGCCGCTGTCTGCTTCCTGCTCCATTCTCTGTGTATCAGCTGCTAAGAACAGAGTGCAAGGTGTCACACTACTGATATGATATTGATAACCTGTGGGTAGTACGGGATATCAATCATTTTAGTTTGGGAAACCCTGTAGTATAGATTATTTCATTATTTTATAGGTTTTTCTGCTCATAGAGTTTCTAACTGAGATCATAGATAAGGCTGTGTTCACATCTGTGTCGTAGTCTTTGGCAAGGATCCATCAAAAATTGACAAAGAAGTCCTGTAAGGTCCTTTTTTTTTTTTTTTTTTTTTTTCATAAATGTAGATTGTGAGCCCCACATAGAGCTCACAATGTACATTTTTCCCTATCAGTATGTCTTTGAAATATGGGATGGAAATCCATGCAAACACGGGGAGAACATACAAACTCCTTGCAGATGGTTTTATGCCCCTGGCGGGATTTGAACACCAGGACTCCAGTGCTGCAATGCTAACCACTGAGCCACCGTGTGGCCCCTGTAAGGTCCTTTTTTGTCTGGTGATTTCAATGTAAACCCAACGGACACCCAATTTACCACACTGTACTCAATGGGGTCCTTCAGGCTAGGGTTGTGTTTGGGTTGTGCTTGGGTTCAGGCTTAGGTTGTGTTTGGGTTGTGCTTGGGTTCAGGCTTGGGTTGTGTTTGGGTTGAGCTTGGGTTCAGGCTTGAGTTGTGTTTGGGTTGTGCTTGGGTTCAGGCTTGGGTTGTGCTTGGGTTCAGGCTTGAGTTGTGTTTGGGTTGTGCTTGGGTTCAGGATTTGTTGTGCTTGGGTTCAGGTTTGGGTTGTGTTTTTCTGCTTGGGTTGTGTTTGGGTTGTGCTTGGGTTGTGTTTGGGTTCAGGTTTGGGTTGTGTTTTTGTGCTTGGGTTCAGGCTTGGGTTGTGTTTGGGTTGAGCTTGGGTTCAGGCTTGAGTTGTGTTTGGGTTGAGCTTGGGTTCAGGCTTGAGTTGTGTTTGGGTTGTGCTTGGGTTCCGGCTTGGGTTGTGCTTGGGTTTAGGCTTGGGTTGTGTTTTTGTGCTTGGGTTGTGCTTGGGTTGTGTTTGGGTTCAGGTTTGGGTTGTGTTTTTGTGCTTGGGTTCAGTCTTTGGTTGTGTTTGGTTTGTGCTTGGGTTCAGGTTTGGGTTGTGTTTAGTTTGTGCTTGGGTTCAGGTTTGGGTTGTGTTTGGGTTGTACTTGGGTTCAGGCTTGGGTTCAGGCTTGGGTTGTGTTTGGGTTGTGCTTGGGTTCAGGTTTGGGTTGTGTTTTTGTGCTTGGGTTCAGGCTTGGGTTGTGTTTGGGTTGTGTTCGGGTTGTGCTTGGGTTCAGGTTTGGGTTGTGTTTTTGTGCTTGGGTTCAGGCTTGGGTTGTGCTTGGGTTCAGGCTTGGGTTGTGCTTGGGTTCAGGCCTGGGTTGGGTTGTGTGTGTCATAGACTGGATCCATTCTTCTGTTCTTCCAGTTGTCTGATGGACCAAAAACATGGAAACAGATTGAGGTGTGAACCTCACCTAACACCTCTGGTATTGTCTGATATATTTTACTCTGTATATCTGCATTCCCCATAGTAAACATGTTTTTTCACCTTAATAAAGTCGGCTCTGTTGCATCGTTAATTACACGTCAGAATTGTTGTTTATACAGTCGCCCGGTCACCTCCGGTTATACAATCACAATTTCCATGATGTCTAATACACACAAACAAAGTCTGTGCAGATTTTGAAGCTGCAGGTTTTATCAAAATTACATTTATGGGGAAAAAAAGCCCTGCTGTTTGTGTGGAGGGCAGGGAGTCTCTGCGGGACGTTTCTTTGCTTTCCGTGCCGCGCGGAGCAGCAGAGTGTAATTTTCTGGGCTATTGTTTGCAGTTGGCAGCTTCTTTTGTCCTGTTTGTTGTTTGTGCGATTTCTTATATGAGCTGCCACTTATGGAAGGCATTAGAAGAGAAGTCATATAAACATTAAATTCCGGATCTGTCACATCACTAATTCCATCATCAAATGGGTTTTTTTTTTTCGTCTTTGACTAATTGTTAACAAATAAAAAAGCGTCTAATTATATTACACAGGATGCCATTAGGACTAATGTTAAGAGCGAGCTCGGAGCTGCTATTAAATTGCTTCATAAAAGAGCATTGTTTCGTGTATAAAGAGTAACATGATGTGGCGGAGCTGGCAGCGCGCGGCTTATGTTGACATCATGTTGATATACGGTAACTGAATTGTGCATTGATAATGTGATAACGCAGACAGTGCTGTGAATATTGTTCTGGAAAAAAAAAAAAAAAAACATTCTAGCCACCGTTCTCTGCTTTTACTGGCCTCGGTCCAATGGCAGTCAGGAAATGAAATTCCGGGAAAAGTTTTTTAATGAAAGACTAGTTGGCCATTGGGCAGGCAATAGACTCCTGCTCATTGCCTGTGGCTTACTGCCCCCCGTTATAGCCTCGGACCGCTCTCTTGCTCCCTGTTTGCAAATTTCCGTCCCTCTGCCCTGGTCCAGCCCCATTCTATCAGGGACTAAGAAGAGATGAGTAAACCAGTTTGTAGCAAACTAGGTGTTTTATAAATTTTTCAAAAATTTCAGCGGAAATTTTTGGAGCTCACCACTGAAAAAATCACTATTTCCGTCACTCACCAGAGTAAATCAGAGGTAACACTGTGTATGAGAATGAAAAAATAAAAAAATATCCTCAAAGGGTCATGACATCAGAGCCCCCCACCAGGGAAACAGCCTAAAGCCAAGGCAAAAAAGACAGAACTCCATAGTGGTGCAAGAAAAAGGTAAGGATAAAGGTCTGTTTTTTATGATTATCTTTTCACACCTTCCCTGGCCGCTGATTGTTATACACTGGGGCCTGAAGAGACCCCGGATTACACAACGCAATAGCTCTCCACCGTTGACGGATCTGGCCCAACATTGTAGAGCTATTGCACCTGAGGAAGGGCAACTTTTCGCCCAAAACACGTTGTGTTTAAGTTTCACTGCCAATAAAGCTGTTTATTTCACTTCTATGGTGGGAGCGCAGTTCCTATCAATCAGATTGACAATCAAATCTGTTTGTTGGTCCTTCTGCCCATTGGATTATTATAATGGCTCTTCTTCCCAGCAAACCATATGAATATTCTTGCAAGGTTTGCCCATCACTAGTATCGAGATCTTAGCAGAAGATCCTTCACGTTCTATTAATCGGATTGGAATTCTTCTTCTTCTCAATTGGGCTGAGATCCGGGGAGTTTGGAGGCCAAGCCACTACCATGAACTTTTTGTCATGTTCCTCATAAATTTTTGTAGATATCCTGCAAATAGAAGCCATTGCCTTTTGGGGGTCCCAATTCTAGGAAGATGGGTTCTTGGTCTGTACAATATTTAGGTGGGTGATATGTGTCACAGAACATTGTCCAGAGCACCACACTGCCTCTAGTATTTCTTCTGTGCGATCAAGCCAGATGGGTCAGCCTTCACTTCCTTGTGTGTCTGTTCCTTGGGTATCCATGAACCTGCTCTAGGTACAATTTTTGTTATTCCCTTTTTTTTTTGTAACTAACCATTTTATACAAGTCACATCCCACAAGACTGGACATTTCAGACATTTTTGATATGAGTCAGTCATCTAAACATCACAAATTGTCCCTTTCCAAAGTCACTGAGATCCTTAAGCCGGCCCATTTTTCTTGATTCCACATATCTTCAAGAACTGAATATCCAATATATCCCAACTCCTTCCAGGACCCACTGTCACAAGATGAATGATGGTAATCACTTCTGTAGAAGGAGATTCTTCTCTTGGAACTTCCTTTCACCTCATACATGATCTCCAACTCTTTGGATCCTTCCATAGATTCCGGAGCAGTTAGAATTTCTCTGATCCCTACTGTTACTGAGCAATCATTGTTCTTAGTTTCAGCTTCCAATATGCTATTTAGACTCTTCCCTACTGTCAGGTGTGTATTCTTGGGCTGGAGAAAGCAGAATGGACGACCCACCTAACTGTAGAGAGCCTAATTCTTATATCGGGTCCTAAAACTAATAGAAATTATGTGGGAACAGTAGAGGCTGGAGAAAAATTCCAGCTTTGGCACCTATGGAACGGTGCAAAGAGTTGGAGATCGTTAAAGGTCCTTTTTCCAAGAGAAGAACTTATCTATGGCATCCATATGTCCTATCACCTACATCTGGTGACCATGGCTCCTGGCCGGTTGCGGGATATATTGGGCAGCAGGTGAACAGTCAGATGTTATATATAATGTGTTGAAAGCAGAAAAAATGGGCAAGAATAAAAATTTGAATGACTTTGACTAGGGAAAAAATGTTATGTCTAGAACTTGGACTCAAAGAATATCCAAAATGGCAGAAATTGTTGGACGTTCCCAGTAGGAAGAGGTTTATTTTTCAAAAAAATGCAACAAGAAAGAGAAACATGTTGTTACGGTCAGCAGGATATATATAAAAAAAATTAAAAGAAATAATATCTTGCGGAGCCCTCTGGACTCTGACTGCTAAACACCCAAGTGTGAATATGGGCTGGCAAACAACACACACACAAGGCAGCATGCTGCCCAACTACCAATGGCATTGCTATCTCAGGGAGTATATTCTAACTAGGCCAACTAATATTTTGTTCAGGCTGGAACCCATGTGCATGCACGCACACCATTTGGGTTTTCAGATTTGATCTTAGAGCACCGGGCGTCCAGACCAGCCCCCTTATATAGGCAAGGGGCAGTCACAAGCAAATAGCCCAACTGCCCACACCCGAGCGTCCATTGGTCGACACCTATGTCGGTCAAACAGTCAACCACGCCTGGCTGTTGCAAGGCAGATTAACCCTTGCAACCCTGGACTGTGCAGAGGAACAGGCAGCGACACCCAGATCATGGCCGCAGCTACTGCACAATCCTAACACAAGTAAATCTATGACTGGGTCAATGCAACAAAGACTGACTGATGCACATGGAAGTGTAGACTGGTCCAATCCCACAATGGAGAGCAAACTGCAGAACCAGGATAGCAGAGTCTAATAGAGAGTCCAAAGAGTTGGAGTTGGTTGAGGTGATTGAAGGTTATCTCTAGACTCCAATGTAAAGTATATTAAAAGATCAGGGGCTATTGCTTTGTTTTACTCAGACCTGTAATTCTACATTTCTCCTGTAGTGGCCACTGTAAGATGGACAAGGCTCCTGAAGTCAACTTTCCATGGCTGTTTACAGAAAGTCTTGGAAGTTGGAGCCGTCCACTTTGACATTAATGAGGTTGTCTGGGTTGTTGCAGATGTGACAACTCCTTTAAGGTTTTTTTTTTTTGGAGTATTTACCCTCTTGCAGATTCCACTCTATTAACTATATTCTGGATGGCAGCTAAGAATAAGGATGCAATTTCATTTAATTTCCATTTTCTTCATTACACACAATGTCTAACTTCCCGAGCGGCGCCACATACTGTTATAATTCTCCTACTAGTACCAATTACCACTTGTCAGAGCATGAAGGAGAAAACATACAGTCAGTCCAAATCTTAAGTTATCGCCTGTACCGTGTCTGAAGTGATTACACATTTTCATTACTTAGAATGGTCTTTCTCCAGCAGGTCCGGTGTCCATCTGCTGTGATTTCGGAAAAGCCTTAAGACTCCCCCTGAGGAAAACAAATTATGGCGTGATTATAGCCTGTAGTTGGCCAAAGATTTGCATTACATTAAAGATATTAAACAAGTAGGGGATGAAAATTTACAAACAGTCATTGGAAAAACTGCAATTACGAGCGCAATTACAAATAAAGTGTCCTAGTAATGAAGTATTTCACTCCTGCCGCTACCCCCGGGTTACAGGTGTAATTAACGCCAATGTTCATAAAGTGCCAGGGTGCCGGTGCAGCGCCATAAAGCAGGAGAAGAATACTTACGTGAGATTTACATCACTGCAAAAACTTTACTGCACACTATACAAGACTTTGGTCAATTAAAGGGGTGTCATAAAATAGGAACTTTTGAGTCAATCTCCATTATAGACCTCCTACGCCATACAAATTGACTGATCCCGGCGCTCTCTACTTCCCAGAGTCCATATCGTTACAAGAAATAATGTGCTTGCCACCTGATATCTAGTTATTCAGTGGGCGGAGTCCTAATGAGCCAATCACATGTCTCCCTTCAGCTTCTCTCCACAAACATAGAAACTTCAACTGCATCCCCCTCCTCCCGGACTACTACAGTGGCTTGCAAAAGTATTCCTACCCCATGAACTTTTTCACACTTTGTCACCTTACAACTCCAAATTTAAATGTATCAGATAATTGTAAAATACAAGGATTTTAAAATTTTAATCAAATTAAAATCTGAAAAGTGTGATGTGCAAAACTCTTCAGCTTCTTTGATACCCCTAAATAAATTCCAGTGCAAACAATCGCCTTCAGAAGTCACGTAATGAGACAATAGAATCTCTTGTATGTTATTTAGCCTCAGTATAAATACACCTGTTCTGTGAAGGCCTCAGTGGTTTGTTAGAGAACACTAGTGAACAAATGTTAGGATTGGGTCCTGCAGGGTTCTCTCTCAGCGCACAGCGCCACCTGCGGGTCAATCTAACTCTTGCCCTCAGCCTCGGGTAGTGAGATGTCTGGAGTGTAAGTCCAGCTTTCGGCCTACTGAGCATGCTCAGAGGCTAAGTCCCGTTTTGCCCATACTGAGCATGATCGGTGACATCATGGCCACTGCCCTGTTGCGCAGGGAATAGCCTTTATATGGTGTGAGCCGACGCCCGCCCGGTGCTAACACACTTTGACTAAGTACATTAAGACAGGAGGTTTAGGCCCAGGTTCCAGTTAATGGTAGGAGCAGTCTCTAGGGATCTAGGTAGGATTCCTTGGCTCTGCCAGTGGGAATCAGTAGCCCATTTAACTGTCTCCTCTCTTTGTAGCTCCTAGCTATTGCAGGAGCATGTTTTGTTGCTGACCAGTGGTGACGGTTAACCCTTGGCAGCCTTGCTGTTTCAGCTGTACTGTGCACCTGTCCAGTGAGGTTAACTGGCAGGGTTTTGTTGCAGCTTGTTCACATTGTGTACCGCGCCACATGACTGCCAGTGCAGTTTAACTGGTAGCACACTGTTCAGACCTTACAGCCGCCCATCTGGGCCTGTGGACCTCGCTGCAGTGCCTTGCAGACTAGCGGGTCTGTCGTTTAAAAATATTATTTTTAAATATATACACAGAACCAAAACAAAAAAAAAAGCATCATGAAGATCAAGGAACTTACCAGACAGGTCAGGGTTAGGATATAAAAACATATTATGAGCTTTGAGCATCCCAAGAAGCACTGTTCAATCCATCATCCAAAAATGGAGAAAGTATTCTACAACTGCAAACCTACCAAGACATGGCCGCCCACCTAAACTAACAGATCGAGCAAGGATAATGCTGGTCAGAGAAGTCGCCAAGAGGTCCATGGTCACTCTGGAGGAGCTATATCCACAGCTCAGGTACAAAGAGAAACCAACGAGTAGAAGTCGTGTACTCCACAAATCCAGCCTTTATGGAAGAGCGGCAAGACTAAGACCATTGTTTTTTTTAATGTAGAGTGAGCCCCATTAAGGGATCACAATGTACATTTTTTTCCTATCAGTATTAGAGATGAGCGAACACTAAAATGTTCGAGGTTCGAAATTCGATTCGAACAGCCGCTCAATGTTCGTGTGTTCGAATGGGTTTCGAACCCCATTATAGTCTATGGGGAACATAAACTCGTTAAGGGGGAAACCCAAATTCGTGTCTGGAGGGTCACCAAGTCCACTATGACACCCCAGGAAATGATACCAACACCCTGGAATGACACTGGGACAGCAGGGGAAGCATGTCTGGGGGCATAAAAGTCACTTTATTTCATGGAAATCCCTGTCAGTTTGCGATTTTCGCAAGCTAACTTTTCCCCATAGAAATGCATTGGCCAGTGCTGATTGGCCAGAGTACGGAACTCGACCAATCAGCGCTGGCTCTGCTGGAGGAGGCGGAGTCTAAGATAGCTCCACACCAGTCTCCATTCAGGTCCGACCTTAGACTCCGCCTCCTCCGGCAGAGCCAGCGCTGATTGGCCGAAGGCTGGCCAATGCATTCCTATGCGAATGCAGACTTAGCAGTGCTGAGTCAGTTTTGCTCAACTACACATCTGATGCACACTCGGCACTGCTACATCAGATGTAGCAATCTGATGTAGCAGAGCCGAGGGTGCACTAGAACCCCTGTGCAAACTCAGTTCACGCTAATAGAATGCATTAGCCAGTGCTGATTGGCCAGAGTACGGAATTCGGCCAATCAGCACTGGCTCTGCTGGAGGAGGCGGAGTCTAAGATCGCTCCACACCAGTCTCCATTCAGGTCCGACCTTAGACTCCGCCTCCTCCGGCAGAGCCAGCGCTGATTGGCCGAAGGCTGGCCAATGCATTCCTATGCGAATGCAGACTTAGCAGTGCTGAGTCAGTTTTGCTCAACTACACATCTGATGCACACTCGGCACTGCTACATCAGATGTAGCAATCTGATGTAGCAGAGCCGAGGGTGCACTAGAACCCCTGTGCAAACTCAGTTCACGCTAATAGAATGCATTGGCCAGCGCTGATTGGCCAATGCATTCTATTAGCCCGATGAAGTAGAGCTGAATGTGTGTGCTAAGCACACACATTCAGCACTGCTTCATCAAGCCAATACAATGCATTAGCCAGTGCTGATTGGCCAGAGTACGGAATTCGGCCAATCAGCGCTGGCCAATGCATTCTATTAGCCCGATGAAGTAGAGCTGAATGTGTGTGCTAAGCACACACATTCAGCACTGCTTCATCAAGCCAATACAATGCATTAGCCAGTGCTGATTGGCCAGAGTACGGAATTCGGCCAATCAGCGCTGGCTCTGCTGGAGGAGGCGGAGTCTAAGGTCGGACCTGAATGGAGACTGGTGTGGAGCGATCTTAGACTCCGCCTCCTCCAGCAGAGCCAGCGCTGATTGGCCGAATTCCGTACTCTGGCCAATCAGCACTGGCTAATGCATTGTATTGGCGTGATGAAGCAGTGCTGAATGTGTGTGCTTAGCACACACATTCAGCTCTACTTCATCGGGCTAATAGAATGCATTGGCCAGCGCTGATTGGCCGAATTCCGTACTCTGGCCAATCAGCACTGGCTAATGCATTGTATTGGCGTGATGAAGCAGTGCTGAATGTGTGTGCTTAGCACACACATTCAGCTCTACTTCATCGGGCTAATAGAATGCATTGGCCAGCGCTGATTGGCCAGAGTACGGAATTCGGCCAATCAGCGCTGGCTCTGCTGGAGGAGGCGGAGTCTAAGATCGCTCCACACCAGTCTCCATTCAGGTCCGACCTTAGACTCCGCCTCCTCCAGCAGAGCCAGCGCTGATTGGCCGAATTCCGTACTCTGGCCAATCAGCACTGGCTAATGCATTGTATTGGCGTGATGAAGCAGTGCTGAATGTGTGTGCTTAGCACACACATTCAGCTCTACTTCATCGGGCTAATAGAATGCATTGGCCAGCGCTGATTGGCCGAATTCCGTACTCTGGCCAATCAGCACTGGCTAATGCATTGTATTGGCGTGATGAAGCAGTGCTGAATGTGTGTGCTTAGCACACACATTCAGCTCTACTTCATCGGGCTAATAGAATGCATTGGCCAGCGCTGATTGGCCAGAGTACGGAATTCGGCCAATCAGCGCTGGCTCTGCTGGAGGAGGCGGAGTCTAAGGTCGGACCTGAATGGAGACTGGTGTGGAGCGATCTTAGACTCCGCCTCCTCCAGCAGAGCCAGCGCTGATTGGTCGAGTTCCGTACTCTGGCCAATCAGCGCTGGCCAATGCATTCTATTAGCCCGATGAAGTAGAGCTGAATGTGTGTGCTTAGCACACACATTCAGCTCTACTTCATCAGGCTAATAGAATACATTGGCCAATCAGCGCTGGCCAATGCATTCTATTAGCTTGATGAAGCAGAGTGTGCACAAGGGTTCAAGCGCACCCTCGGCTCTGATGTAGCAGAGCTGAGGGTGCACAAGGGTTCAAGTGCACCCTCGGCTCTCCTACATCAGAGCCGAGGGTGCGCTTGAACCCTTGTGCAGCCTCGGCTCTGCTACATCAGAGCCGAGGGTGCGCTTGAACCCTTGTGCACACTCTGCTTCATCAAGCTAATAGAATGCATTGGCCAGCACTGATTGGCCAGAGTACGGAATTCGGCCAATCAGCGCTGGCCAATGCATCCCTATGGGAAAAAGTTTATCTCACAAAAATCACAATTACACACCCGATAGAGCCCCAAAAAGTTATTTTTAATAACATTCCCCCCTAAATAAAGGTTATCCCTAGCTATCCCTGCCTGTACAGCTATCCCTGTCTCATAGTCACAAAGTTCACATTCTCATATGACCCGGATTTGAAATCCACTATTCGTCTAAAATGGAGGTCACCTGATTTCGGCAGCCAATGACTTTTTCCAATTTTTTTCAATGCCCCCAGTGTCGTAGTTCCTGTCCCACCTCCCCTGCGCTGTTATTGGTGCAAAAAAGGCGCCAGGGAAGGTGGGAGGGGAATCGAATTTTGGCGCACTTTACCACGTGGTGTTCGATTCGATTCGAACATGGCGAACACCCTGATATCCGATCGAACATGTGTTCGATAGAACACTGTTCGCTCATCTCTAATCAGTATGTCTTTGGAGTATGGAAGGAAATCCACGCAAACACGGGGAGAACCTACAATTTCCTTGCAGATGTTGTTCCTGGCGAGATTCGGACTCCAGACTCCAGCGCTGCAAGGCTGCAGTGCTAACCACTGAGCCACCATGTTGCCCCTGAAGAAAACCATTGTTGAAAGAAAGACTCTCACTTACTGAGGGCTACTTTTAATTCTGGTGTCTTCCAGGGTCTTGGACCTTCTCGGTTATGAGATTTAATAAAATCAACTATGAATGAAAAAGAAAACCCATAACATAGGTTTCAAGGATTTATTTCATTATATACATACAGTAGAGCCAAAAATATTGCCTTACAAAGTATCATGACAAACAATTATTCATAGAACTACATAAGAATTGGCAGCATTCCAAAAATAGTGGAAAAAAATAACTTTATATTTAGCCACCCCGAGATATATATATATGT